>NW_016107350.1:8397228-8750762 GCF_001604975.1 Cebus imitator | reverse complement strand
GCGCTGGCCGGCACAGCCGCACTGGCCGAAACAGCCGCGCTGGTGACCGTGGAGCACCTCTGCCCGGGAATTTCCTAGTCTGTGGGCAATAAAAACACGGCGTCCACTCACCCTCTGCGCTTTCACTGGGAGCTGCAATCCTGAGCTGTTCCTAAACGGCCATCTTGGATCACCCCCTCCTAGCATCCCTCTTTAGCTAGAATTTTTTTTTGTAGTCCTTGGAAAATGGATACCATCAATATATGGTATTGGCCCTAAATACCTGTGAGCCTTCTTATCAAACTGGGCTGGGCCATGTATTAAGCACAAGGACCTCCTTCCTCTAATTTATAGGCAGCTCGACAGGCCTAAGCAATGTGTACCATGACTCATATCTCTTGATTTGAGTGTTTGCCCAGAGAAGTCAAAGGGATGCCTTTTCCTATGTGTGCATCCTCTTATATACATCTGAAGAATGAGACAAATGAGAGAAGCAAGGGAAAAACAGATTCATTTAAAAATCCTGTTTAATAGGACACTCATGTGGATAAAAGAACTTTTACCCTTTCTTAAGCACCACAGAGACAACAAGAGCTTGTCTTTGTGGCAGAGTGAGCTGAGAGAAGGAGCTCTGGGGCTAATGTGTGTTATTAATACACTTTCCATTTCATTCTTTGTAGATGGCTTCTCTCTGTCTCTCTTATCTTTTTTATTCTAGTGCATGCTCCATAAATATTATGTATTATTATAGGAAGATAATAAAACATTGATCCACATGCATTTCACATTCTATTTTCACCGAATTAATCCTTACTTATACAAGGGCATTCATTACCTCAGAGAGGATGAGATTTATTTAAACAAATTTAAATTGAAATAAAAAATAATTATTAAGCTTTGATTTTCAAAGGAGGCGTTTAGAGACATTTCTGGGGCATCAGCCATGAAAGACAAAATGTTTTAGATAAAATAACACATTTTAAAAAATAAAAAAGCCCTAGAAGTAGCAAAGCAAAGAAGCAGGGATAATCAGCTTCACCTGTGCATTATAGGTTACATGACGAGCTGGACCATCCTGCCTGGAAAAGGAGGCTGAATTTGCCTGTGATGGCCAGAGTGGGGAGCAGAAGGGGCAGGAGAAGGAAAGCCAGTGGAATCCTCTTGATGTGGAAAAAACAGCAAGGCCATACTCAGCCTCTGAATAAGTGAAAAGGGCCCTTTAACAACGCCCAGCACTCTAGTGCTCTTTCTTTGCCACTTACTGATGGCATTCTATGGAGAGCTGCCAGCACATTCCCTACAGACCATCAAGCAGAAATTATGTGCGTCTGTTTTATATGACTCTCGCGTCCCTCCTAAATACCCCTCCTCACTGGCCCAGTTGACTTGTAAGCTCCTTGAAACAGAAAGGGGATGGGGTGGAAAAGAAAGCCCGCTAACCTTGGAGGTGGAGAGTCCAAGCTCTTCGTATGAGCCAGCACGAGGTATTGCTGTAGGGTATTAACTTAACTAGTCTCCTATATTTTCATTGTTATCACAAATTACATTACTCTATGCGGTCCCAACACACTTATCAGACTTTCATTTAATATGTACCAATATGAGAATAATCACTTGACACCATTAAATATACTGTCAAGATTTAAAATTAGACACTATATATTCTCTTCTCTGGTCAACTCGATCTTTAGTTCCAGAGATAAACTTTTGAGTATGTACAAGACTATCTTTTGTCTCCCATAGTTTTCACCTAGGTTTCTCAGTCTCAGCTGAGGTCTCATGGGGTCACAGGTAAGTGAGTGCTGATTGGATAAACATGGCCTCAAAATTGCCACTAGAGCCACGGTACTCCTGTAGCATCTTTGGTTTCAGGTTACTTCAAATCCAGGCCCATCACATAACCCATCTTTCCAAACTCCTGACAAGTTTTGATACAGAATAATATTCTAGCATTTGTAAGAATTATTTTTTTAAACTACAGAAGCCACAACAAATCCTAGAAATTTTGGCAACAACTTCCCAAGAACCTAGTATTCCCCCAAACCCAATACCTGACTTGCAATTTTCATATTTGCTGTTCTGAATGACGAGCTCAAGAAAATATGCTGAACCCTTGGCATAAACAAATGTTGACTGTATCAGGCAGAATTGGCAGACAGTGGAAACTCACCCTGTAGGGGAAAGTTTGTGCTTGAATGTAAACTCATGCATTGTCTAGTCCCAAAATGTCTTCCTTCAGACGAGCTGACTCTGTCTATGGAAGTGATTTTATAACAGTGTAAATTATAACTGGTAACAATGCAAATTATTCTTGTCTATAGCCATGCAAATTCTGTTCAGTCTGGTGGAGGTTCAGTTGATTTCCCTCCTGTCTGTGGAAGAAGCTAGTTTTGCCTCTACTTACATGTTCATTTCAGACAGCATTTCTTAATAACTGTGAGCTTTTTTTTAAATCTCTCCTTTGAAGTGGTCATAATACCTGCCTGGTTCCCTCATTGGTGAGTGACTTAAACAGAATCTTTAACACTGTTCTTTTTGTGTTTTATATAAAACTTCACAAGGGTGCTGTTCCATGCATGATCGCAAAATTGACATGCCATTCACCAGAGATTAGTTTCTGTTCCAAGAATTTTTATATACGCCTGGTCAATTCTCAGAGTTCTCCTAATAAGTAGGTACTACAATGATTACCATTTTACAGATGAGGAAACTGAGACGCAGAGAGATCACATGTTTTTCCTGGGATCATACAGTCAGTAAGTGCCAAAGACAAGATTTGAAACCCAACTTAACTGTTTCAAGAACTGATGGTATTCATTCTTCTTTGTCTCATACCAAGAGTCTAGAAGCTATCATTTTGTAGCTCGAAATAAAGTGACATTATGTTTCCATATTTGTTTGTGTGTGGGGAAGAGTGTCTACTAAATGGGCAAATTCTGACTTTTCTCAGCAAATGACATCTAAAACATTCTAGTTTTCTTGAAAATGTTAGAATTAACAATGGTGGTTTCACTAGTTTTCAATTCTTTACTGAGGCTCTTTTCCTACTTAATGTTTATTAAATAAATTACTACAGCTTAACATCTTCTCTTTGACCCTGCTTTCCTAGCACTAGAGTACTGAGGTGGATGTGGGCTATGAGTGGGCAAATACTTTCTACTGTTACTTTTAAGCAAGGTGATATATATATATATATATATATATATATATATATATATCACCTTGTGTGTGTGTGTGTGTGTGTGTGTGTGTGTGTGTGTGTGTATGGAATTTCTCCAAATAAGGTTTTTGATCTTGGTTTTCCTAGAATCCATGAATCATATGTACCCTATAAAACTTCATTTCAGATTAATCTAAACATCATTCTCTGTTCCTACAACTAAATATCTGAACACTGATTGGAAAAATGATTTGCTTGGCTGCAAAATGTTACTACGAATTTAAACTACTCCATCCGCATTAGAATCCAAGGCTTTTTCCGTAGCCCATGATACTGCCGTTGCTTTCAAAGTGTGGCTTCAGTGATAAAAATGAGAATAGCCCATAGGCTCCTCCAAAAATGTTTACTGTCACTTAGTTTTGAATTGTCTGGTCAATTGCTAGCCTACACTACTCTAATAAGAGCACAACTTTCCCTTTCACTCTGTCTCTTTCTTTGTAGCCACAGGAAAGAAACTTGGTTGCTTCCAGAGTAAAAGTCAGCATAGGATGAGGAATTGGATAAAGGACAAGAAAAGAATTTTGGAGTATATTTGTGTATTGTGGACATTTGTTCTTTATCAGATACACTATTTGCAAAGCTTTTTTCCATTCTTTAACGGAAACAATCTTTTTACTTATTTGATTTTGTGTCCTCTGATGCACAAAACTTTTAATTTTGATTTTTTCATGTATTACTAAAATTTTTTGCTTAATCCAGTGTTATGAAGATTTACCTGTGTGTTTTATTCTAAGAGTTTCAGAGTTTTGGTCCCAAATGTAGGCCTTTGATCCATTTTGAGTTAATTTTTGTTATACAGTAACATAATTCAATTTAATTATTTTCTATGTGGATATACAGTTTTCCCAAAACCATCTATTGAAAAGACTGTCCTTTCCCCATTGAATGGTCTTGGCACCCTTATTGAAAACCAATTGACCACTTGATCCCATTTTTTAAAAGGAGTTTATAGCTTCTGGGAAGATTAGAGGTCTTTTTTTTTTTAAATTATATGCCTAAAAGGATTGAATCCAAAGTGTTAGTTGTATAGAATTGGTATATATCCAGACAGATGCTGGATCTAATCTTCGGGATCAAAGTTTTAAAGGTATGGACTGAGCTTTGAGCAAAAGGTGAGCTTTAATAGTTTTTAAAATGTTAGTATGCATTAGTCTACTCAGGCTGTCATAACACAATGTCATAGACTGGGTGGCTTAAACAGAAGAAATCAATTTTTTCAGAGTTCTGGATCTTGGAAGTCCAAGATCAAAGTGCCAGCAGCTGGTGAGGGCTCTCTTCTTGGGATACAAATGGTCGCTTTCCTATGGTCTCCTCACCTGGTGGAGAGAGAGAGGGGATCAGAAAGCTCTTATCTCTCATCCTCTTATTATCTAGGCACCAGCCTTACAGGATTAGGGCTTACCCTGTTACGTCATTTGACCTTAATTACTCCCTCTTAAGTTCTGCCTCCAAACATAATCACGTTGGGGGTTAGGGAGTCAACATCTACATTTCAGGAGGACACAAGCATTCAGTTTATAACAAAGTAGGAGGTTGCCCCTTTGGGTCTTCATGTTGCACAAAATAAGAAACGATAGTTTTCCCGGTGCTATGAAATACAGTGTTGGGTACCTTAGCACCACAGAAACTAAGTGCTGGAAGCTGTCACAAAGATGATCCATTGTATTCATCCCACTGAACTGGGTGAGGAAACTACACCTGAGAGGCGATGGACTTTGTATAATACAAGGTCATACAGCCAATAAGTCAGACTTATTTTGAACTGGTTTTCTAATTCTAAATTTATTGCTCTTTCCAGACTGAAAACATTAAAAATTCCACATCCTCTTTTTTTTTTTTCTTGTTAGAAATCTTGTGAAATTCTCTTTGCCCTAAGGGCACATAACATGTTTAGGGAGGAAGAAGGAGTCTTTGTGTTTCATCGAATTGTGATGTTTTTTGCATGAGTATTTCTCACAGATAGAATGGGAGCAGTCTGGTCAATTTATCTTCTTCCTTGTTGACAAGAGTTTCAGACTCTTGGCTTCCAACTGCATGTAGACAGGTATCAGAGCTGCTACCATAATAAAAAAAAAATGATTGAATGTTGCCAGTGCAAAGAAATGGCAGAGAACATTTTATTTCATGAAACCTTGACAAATCATTTTTTTTAAATGCTGAGATTCTGGAGTGTTCTTTCATTCTTTTGAACAAAAGAATGAATATTTTCATCTCTACTTATTAGCTGGAAAGGGTGAGTTCTGTGAAGATTTCATATCTAGGAATAATGTGGAAGAAGGTGTTCAACTCAGTTTCCTCTGTGGTGCACCTTTTGGGGTCCTGAGAAGATATAGAAAGTAGCAGGGCTTTAAAACTATATTGTTATGGAACCCGTTCAACAGAGAAAATGAAGGTTGTATTTCTCAATATTTCTTCTTTATGTCTACTGAAAATATATAGATAAATATTCTAGCTAAGACTCTACTCAATTTGAGGGAAGTTCACGAGCCCTCTGTTAGCTGCTGTAGATGAGATTGTCTGTTTTTCCTTGACATTCAACAATTTCACTCTTTTAATCTTTCTGGCATGCAACTGTTCTGAATCTCTGCAGCCAGGCTAATGTATGGCTGATGTCATTCCCACACATGGGTGAAGTCCACTCCGCATACATTATGGAAAGCAGCTCATGTTAGTATTCAAATGTGACTTGTCTCCCTGCCAAGGGAAGTGCAGGGCCTCTAATAAGCCCCATGTGTGGGGGAAACTTGTTTGGAAGTTCGAAATTTGCCAGTTTCTGTAAAGGAATGTCCTGTAAAAATACAGTTCTGTATTGGTCACCATGGCATCACCTTGTCACAGTTCAAGTGCATTTGAGGGTTTAATATTCCTTGAGGAATGTCTTCTTTTTTACATTCATATAATATTGTACCCCACTAGAAAGGCAGTGAGCAGCTCATCCTGGTTTGCTAAGGATCACAGCCTTAGAACCCCTCTGGGCCTCAGTTTCGTCACCTAAATCCTGCAGGAGTTTTAGCTCTGATGAGCTTTATGGTTTGCTAGCAGTCAAGTGTTCCTGCTACTTGTTAATCTTTACTTTTAAATTTTTCAGTTCTTACTTGCTTACTCTGCCTCATCTACCTTCAGCTCTTGATAAATGATGCCTATCTCTTCTTTTTCTACTTTTCCCCTGAAATTTTTCCTGTCTGTGGAGAAAGCCATTGCACCTGGCTGATGACTCCATTAACGATGCACGTTCCCTCCTCTCTGAGCCGCATTACTCTTTGGAATTCAGGACTTTTATTATACATTTTGAAGAAACCCCTTTCAGATCACTAATGACAATGTTTAGCCTAAAAGTTTTCCAGAGGAAAACTAAGCAGGCTATAAAATCCTCCTTCCTCACCACCATATATTGGTGAAGACATTATGAAACAGAGAGAGGCATAAAGCAAATGCAGCATAGCACAGATAATCTGAAGTCTATTTCAGACAATAAAATAATGGAGGTATTTTGCAGAAAGCACATACTGGAAGAAAGTCAACCTCTAGATTACAATGTTTCACTACTCCCTTTAAAGAGGAAAGATTTAAGTTAATATTAACATCACACATATTATTTGCTATTTGTTGTAGATACATTTAGTATTAAATTGCCAGTTTAGTAAACATGCTGTGTATTTAACTTTAGGCATTCCCAATTAATCTTATTTTCTTAAAAAAGTTATAGATTAGAAATTTGTTTTTAATGTCAATGGTTAAAATTAATTAACATCCAGGCACCATATTAAGTGCCTTATATTTCTTGGAGGTAATAATTAAAAAATAGGGAGAAGTAAAAATAACCCTATTTTTCTAATTTTGTCAGTGGCCATGACCCCTAAGCCACCAGAGCACATAGAAACATGAGGACATTTTGAAGGAAAATGATGAATTCTGTTTTGAGTGTTGTTTTAGTCTATTTTCACACTGCTATAAAGAACAGTGAGACTAGGTAATTTATTAAGAAAAGAGGTTTAATTGACACAGTTTCCAATGGCTAGAGAGGCCTTCGGACGCTTACAATCATGGGGGAAGGCAAAGGGGAAGCAAGCATGTCTTACATGGTGGCAGGAGAGAGAGAGAAATTGCTACACACTTTTGAACCATCAGATCTTGTGAGAAGTCACTCACTATCATGAGAACAGCATGGGGGAACCTGCCCCTGTGATCCAATCACCTCCCACCAAGTCCGTCCCTCACATGTGGGAATTACAATTAGAGATGAGATTTGGGTGGGGACATAGAACCAAACTGTATCAAGCATATTGAGATTGAGGCCTTGGTGGGACAAAGAGATAGAGATATCTAGATGGTCATCATAGTTAGTCTGAAACTTGAAGAAGAGGCTAAGACTATACATTTGAAAGTGATTGACATACAAATATAAATTAGCTGAAAATTGGGATTATGGTAGATCGTTCAGAGCAGGACTGATGGAAAATAAAATGGAGAAAATCTAAGATGAAACCCCAAAGAAAGCAAAATTTAAGGAGAGCCTGTGTAGGAGGCAAGGAGAAATAGCCGAGAGAGATATCTAGAGAAATAAATATCCTGTCATGTACTCAAGACAGGGGGAAAGGTTCTGCTGTGTAAAGTGCTTTAGAATGGTCCCCAAACCAAATCTGCTGGTATTTTGAATTGGGCCATTGAGTTACTCCAGTGAGAACATTTTTAGCAAAGAAGCGGATTCCATTTCACAAGTGGTTTTGGGATGAATGAGGAGTAGTGAGAGGAACAGAGCAGATATAGAACACTATTAAGGACATTTGGATGCAAGGTAAAGTCTAAATGATAGCTAGAGAAACAAGGGACAGATTTTATTTTTAAGCAAAGAGACACTTTGAGTATTTGTGGATTGAGGCAAATTTTTCATTTGATGATAACCAGATCTAGGATGTGGTAAGTGATATAATGCAAAGTGAAAGATGGTTGGAGTTAAAGATATAAGCCTAGATTTCTAGGGGCACGTGCTACTTGGTATTGTTATTCAGGATTAGACAGAGAGGAAGATAATAGATCTGGTCTTGAAGTGCTCAATGTGTAGATGGATTGACTCGGGGGTCAGTGGGTGACAGTGATGAAGAAGCATAGAGCACAATTTTAGCTGGAGGGCCTGAGCTTCAGAGAAATAGGAGCTCTTGAATGAAAGTGTACAGATAACAATATGGAAGAGACCGAAGACTGGAAAAGAAATGACAACTCCAACTCCTCCCTCCATCTTTTTTGTAGATTTGTCCCTGTGAATCAGAGAAGAATGGTGGAACAGAGCACAGGAACATTTCATTTATCATCTCATTATTTGGAATTCACTTATAAAGCATTTTGTGGCTCATAGAAAAAAAAAATCCCAAGATTACAATGTGTTTTGGGACAGCTTAAACTGAAAACTTTTTCTTGTGGACCAAAGCAAGTATTTTTGATTTTCTAGTCATTCCTTCTGAATAAGAAAAACATGAATGGTCTACATTTCTAATTAAGGCTCTGAGAATGTCTACTATACATTTTATTTTCCCTGGAACCTTTCTGACAAGGTTAAGAGAGGCTGTGGTAATTGCCAGCACATTGCGGCTTCAATTTGGTTTGAGGGGAGAATTTTAAAACCCAAACTCAGCAGGCCAAACCTCACAAAAGGTTTAAATTTTGAAATAAAGACCCAGGCCTGCAGTCATCTGATTAATACCCATGGACTCTGGTTGTGTATGTATCTCAGCGACAAGCCCTATGCAATCAACTCTAAGCTTCTACCAGTAACCTTTGTGTCTGGATATTCTACTCGAGGGGAAAAATAATACGAGGCTGCTGGTTTTAGAAAAGTCAATAAAGCAGGTACTTCCAAAGGAAGAACTGATGGTGAACTTGTGAGGCACAGGGCCATTCCTGGAACTGATGTGTCCCCAGGGTTACAGGACAAAACAGCTCAGGAGAGAGAGAATTCTCTCATGGTAATTTTGCATGAATTACACGGCACCTTAAGTGTTTCTAGGACACCCAAGAAAAAGAATTATTCATGCCTGCTTGATCATTTCAGCCTAACAGCATAAACCAGGACAAAAGAAGGGCCGCAGTGCAGTGCTGCTGAGTCCGGAATGCTTCGTAGAGCACTTTTTTCCCTCAAGAGACTCTCTAAAAGGAGTTGGGGATGGAGAAAGTTGCTGTAGGTTAATTGTGAAGCAGCTCCAAGAATTAGAATTGGCATGCAGGCAGAGAAAGGAGACAAAGTGTAGATGGGGAGATGCTGGGGCTAGGGAGGGGGAAAGGAGGAGGGGAGAATATAAAAGCCAGGGTGTTGCAAAGGGTTTGCTTAGCTGCCAGGAGCTCTGAAAGTGAGAAAACGCTACATTACCAAGGTAGAAAATCACTTAGCTACTAAGAGCAAAGAAAGCATGCAACTCAAAACCGAAAGAATCTTTGCTGATGGAGGTATGAGACCAACTCTGGTACCCAAAGCGTTTTGCGTGGTGAATAAACATGAAGTCTTTCATGAGGACTGCTGACTTTATCATTGCTTTTAGGCAAATCTATCTTCGTGTTTTGACTCTTTAACTTTCTGTTTAAGCCTCTTTTACTAATACCTGATGTTCAATAGACTAGCCTGTCAAATAATATGCACAGAGATTAACTACTTTTTGGAATGGTCCACAACTATTTTAGATTTCTAAGAACTGTGTCTTTCAGATGATATTTTGAGTCTTTCCAAAATAATTTTCTTTCTCTGAAAAACTGTAAAAGGCACTAAAAATAAAGCATGTGGGAATCAATTACACCGAGAACCGCATCAAACAGCTTCTGTTTGTAGAACTCTTTATAGAAAGTGGGGAAAAAAGGAATTTTCATAGATATTCATTAATATTCATAGAACAAAAAAAGCGTAATTTTTTCATGCATCCCAGAAAAATACTATGGTAGCAAAATAGGGAATTTTTACCTCACATTTGACTTTTCAAAAACAAAATCAAATAAAAAGATGACACCTGTGAGCTTCTGCCCACTTGCTTTGTTCAGGCTTTTCCCCCTAAAATATCCTCTCCTCCCTTTCCTGTGCATCCTCGTCCTTTCCAGCTCACTGACTTTTCCCCTCCTCTGCAAAGCTGCTCTTTGCAATCCTCCCTATGGCGATTCAGCACTCTGATACCATTTATTTTCTTGTATAATAATTTAGTGCTTTATAAATGTGTTTTGTTTTCATATGTAGGAAAAGGTCTTTGTGGATAAAGAACCCTTCAAAATGTTAATTATTTTTTATTTGCCTCTGAATGCTGTCCTCCGTTCAGCTTTGCAAATTGGTGCTAGGGAGGTATACTCAATTTGTATTTACTGATTGAATAAAAAACGCAGTAGCTGGAATGCTAACATATTTCTTTAACAAAAAGTATATAAACCAAAGTTTATTATCTGCCAAGACATATGTTTCTACCTATCTGATTCATTTTATTGCCTCAGGTTTCAAAGCCCTCATTTCCTCTCCCCCTCAGGAAGACATTGAATAAGAGAGATTTTAGAAAATCTTATAAGCATATGGTGTAACATGCTTGTCTCCTGGGCTGTAAATATTGGGAAAGATTCATGGCATTCACATTGCCACAGAAGTACTGGTTTCCCCACAAAAAAAACTGAGTGTTTGGAAATTCACATGCTAGTAACACACATTTCACTTTAGAAATTTCACCTGTCCATCACTAAATACAATATTGTGCAGGGTCTTCCTTTCCTAAGTATATACTTGAAAGATTACATCAAGAAGGAAGATATCCACCATAACCCCAAAATAACTAAACATGCTCTTTGATATTTTTCTCTTTTTGAAGTCACCCATCCCCCAATTACATAAATATCTCTGCCGCTGTTGGCTCGTAGCTGATAGCTGAATGTTATACACTGTTCAAAATAAAAATGTAAATCTAATGCAAACCTATTTTAGTGAACATTGCAAATCTTGCAAAAGATTCAGGATTTCACAAAGTCAATGAAAGTGATGTTGGAGAAATGTGATTCAGTCCTTACACCACACAGAAAAATAAATTCTACTTGAATTAAATGTCTAAATTTTAAATCAAGAAACTTACATTAGAAAGAAAATATATAAGAAAATTATTTCATGATTTGAAGGCAGTAAAGATCTCAGTAAGAGAGAATCCAGAATCCACAAAAATAAGGACTAAGATCCTTAATCACACTAGAAGGAAAGAAAATATCACCATTCAACTAAGGATAAAGAAAAACAGAACAAAAAGCAGTAGGGCAGGCTAGGAGAGAGGATGAGTTATTGAAGGTTAACTTTACCTGATTCTGACACCCTTATGCAGTGTTTATGGAGAGAAGCTATTTCCTCCTCTTTCCACTGTCTACGGAGAAAGCCCTTAAGATATTCATTTACAAATTATAAGAGGTATCTGTAAGAAGAAAGATGTATTTAGTTCCTGAGTTAAATGAGTGCTTAGTCATTATGCTTATTAACCTTCACTGGTGTTACTCTTGCAGGGGACTGTGAATTAGTGAGCAATGGCACGAAGTCTTGACCAGGTGAAGAAATGGGTTACCTCTCTAGGTCCCTGATCTTGAGAGACATGGAAGATGGAACCTCCAAATTTTTGGTGGATACAGAGCCAGAGATCAAGATGCTAGAGAGAACATGGATTTAGGAATCCTGATGCAATATGAGTCTCTATCAGAGAATAATTAAAATCTCTGAAGGGATTCATTCAAGTTTGAAATAATGGCTGTTTGAAGTAGATGTTTGAGTACTATTGGATAATGTTAATAGTGAATAACTCAAAGTCCTCAGAAAATAAAAAGTGGTTAGAGCTTACTTGAGTTGTTGAAACTAACTTCTCTGTGACCATCATCTCTTTCTGTGAGATTATCATGAAAGGGAATGCATGGAGAATTATTTTAGACACTCTTATCTCAGCACATCCCCCTAAGCCTGGATTGTGTATCAGAAATATGGCTAACACACTGAGACAGGAGATAGGTGAGGTCATGTTGCCTATACAGGAAATAATGCTGCATCAGAAACTGAAAATATTTTCAAACGATAGAACAGCTACCCAGGAAGAAAAGACATATGAACCTTGGCTGACCCATCCTAACAGAAATCTGCAAGAGTGGTGGTGAGTGGAATGTGAGAATGATAGGGACTCGTGGAAGGCTTTAAAGAGTGTATAGCGGAGGTCATCAAGTTTCCTGAGATAGGCAATGCCTACATAGCTCTAGCCACATAATTCACTGGATAAGTATTTTAAGAATTGCAAAGAATAAGTTAGAAGGCAACAGCCTCTCAAAGGCTTGGCTCCAGAACATTTTTAGAAAACATTGCTCTCACATGGCAGGGTACATATTATTAGTTGTTGAACTATTCTCAGTGAAACATTGTTATGTAAATTTAGGCACCAGACTAATTCCTGAGCTTCCCAGAGCTGAAAGAAATTCTTAGATCATTATCTGGAGCTTGAGAGCCAACTTGGCTGTGACAGCAGCTCTGAGCATTGTTCAGTGATGAACTTGAAAAGATCCTTAATTAGAAGACTCAATGTCCTAACATAAAAAGTATTTCTGAGATAACTGCTGAGAATTTAGGACAACAAAAATGCCCATGTTGTTGTTTTGCTTCTAAAGAAGATGGTTACTTTCCTGTAGCCCGCACATGGGAGACTCTACTGCGAATTATGGAAAATAGATCCTGAAAACCTCACACAATTAGAGGCACGCAGGTGAAGGGGCTTTGGTTTTGCAAATGATTAGGCTCAGCGGTGTTAAGGACCTCTCATTACACAGCCCACAGGAAGCTGAAGAAGGGTGTGTGGCAGACTGAGTGATATGGTTTGGCTGTGTCCTCACTCAAATCTCATCTTGAATTGTAGCTACCATAATTCCCATGTCCTGTGGGAGAAACCTGATGAAAGATAATTGAATCATGGGGGTGGTTTCCCCTATACTGTTGTCATGGTAGTGAATAAGTCTCATGAGATCTGACAGTTTTATAAGGGGAAACCCCTTTCCCTTGGTTCTCATTTTCTCTCTTGCCTGCCACATGTAAGACATCCTTTTTGCATTCCACCATGATTGTGAGGAAGTATTTTCAGCCACGTGGAACTGTGAGTCCATCAAACCTCTTTTTCTTTATAAACCACCCAGTCTCAGGTATGTCTTTATGAGCCATGTAAAAACAGACTAGCACACTGAGTCATCACCCCACAACACTGTGTCCCGATTGGACGGTCTCCGGAACTTGTCAACATTATGGGACTTTACAGCTATGACTAAGTTAAGGGTTTTGAGATGGGGAGATGATCTTGGTGGGCCCAATGCCATCACAAATGTTCTTATAAGAGGGAGGTAGGAGGGTGCAAGTGAGGGCGGTGTGAGATCAGAAGCAGAAGTCACAGTGAAGCAGGAACTTGGACCAAAAACTATGAGCAGCCTTTTAAAGCTGGAAAAGACAGGGAAACAATCTTCTCTGAGGATCTCCAGGAAGAAGGCAGCCCTGCTGCTCATTTAGGACTTCTGACCTCCAGAACTGTAAGTTAATAACTTTGTGTTGTTTCAGGCTGCTAGGTTTGGGTAATATGTTACAGCAGCAGTAGAAAGCTAATGCAGGTGGACAAGACTGAAATCCCCACCGAGTGATCCAAACTTGTCAATGAGAGAGGCCGACCACCTCCACACTGGCCACCATGTGCTAGGCCCCCTCAGAGTGAATCCGAAGTTAACTTCACTGCTGATGCCCTGAGTTCCACAGCAGGGGTCAGGCCCCCACGGAAGAGCAAGAGCTGCCTTTTCAAGGTGCTGTCATTGGGCCTATTGCTTGGTGGCTGATTCCAACCTTAGCTAAGAGAAGACAGCCAGAGGCTCACACTGCAGACAAGCCCACTCTGCTGGATACACTCGAATCCTTAAATTGGGAGGTCTGAACCCAAGGAAGCAGTTCACCCTTAGGTTTACCTGGGCTCATCAACAAATTTCTCAGTATCAGGGAAATCTAAGATGGAATTAGGGCCCTTCAGAGTTGGAGAAGGCAGAATTGGAGTTGAAGAGACTGCAGAGGAGGATCTGTCACCATGAAGAGAGAGGTCAGGAGGTCTAGCACTGCAGAGTCTCCCCGAGAGGCACCCTAGGAAATGCCAGGTACAAGACCAGACACTGCTGTGCCTTTGAGAGGTGACCTGGAGGGGCAGTGAAGGACCTTCTGGTAAGCAAACAACCTGGTCACACATGGAAACTGTGAAGCAAGAGTGGCCTCTGGATGAGTCATGCCTCCAGGTTCACCCAAAGCCCAGCTGTCATCCTTCCAACACTGAGTTTCCAGAATCTGCTCCATGTCCTACCAAATTTAGCTCTTGGTTCAAGCTTGTTAATCCTATTCTGAAAAACATAGCTTCTCAAAAGACAGCATCGTTGACTTCCCTTTGAGACCTCACCCTCACACCAAAGTGCATCCCAAAACCCTGGCTGTCTCCCTGGACAGTCTTGGAATAGGCTTGGGAGTATGCAATATGTGGATGGGTCTGAGGAACAAGGGAGAATGAGAAGTCTTTGGGAATGGGTTTTGTGGGAGGAACAGTGGGGAATCAGTAAAATTTGCTATGTGATATGTGCTGTGTTCATAATATCTTTAGTATCTACTCTGATATTCGTGACTGGACTACGCATTTCAGTTTCCTTTTGAGAACTACACTAAACAGAAATCACAGTGAAGCAGGACCTTGAACCAAGGCTGTGCCTGGGCCACTTCAGGGTTACTGCAATGTCTGCACGATACAAGTAGTCAAAATGTAGAGTGAACTTTAAAAGTTTTTCTTATATATGCTTTAAATGCACATTTGTCATCCCATTTAAAAATAAAGGAAATGTTGGCAAACATTTTACTTTTTTTAAAGTAATACGTAAGCGACCCGAGTGTTCATCAACAGATGGATTTTTAAAAATGTGGCATACACATAAAATGGAATATTATTCAACCATAAAAGAGAAGGAAATCTTACCATTTGCCACAACAGAAATAAACCTGGAGGATATTATGCTAAGTGAGATAAGCCAAACACAGAAAGACAAATACGGCCTGAGCTCATTTATCTGTGGAATCCAGAATAGACCCACTCATAAAAGCAGAGAGTAGGATAGTAGTTGCCCAAGGCAGGGAGGTGAGGGACATGAGGAGATGTTGGTCAGAGGGTACAAACTTTCAGTTGTAAGATGAACACATTTTTGGGATATAATATACAGCATGGTGCTAAAGTTAATACTACAATATTATTTACTTAAAAGTTTCTAAAAGAGTAAATCTCAAATGACCTCATTAAACACACAAAATTGTAATTATGTGTGGTGATTGACATGTTGATTAGTTTCATTATAGTAATCACTACACAATATAAACATATTTCAAATCATCACATTATACACCTTGAATATATATTACTTTTGTCAATTATACTTCAATGAACCAGGGAAAATGTAATATTTAAATTCCCAAGTCTTTATTTATTTAATTGAATTGAATAAATACCTAGTAAACACTCAAATAAAAAGGTATTTTCTTTCTTTTTTTTTTCTTAATTTGTTTTAGCTTGATCACAGCCAGGCTGTATAAACATAGCACGCTTATCTGGGCTGTGCATTTCCGCCCCACCCCCCCACTGCATTTGCACAACCAAGGCCATTTGAAAGCTGAGAAGCCAGGACGTGGGTCAAAGTCATTTTGTGCTTCCCATTGCATATATGGATCGACCTTCTGTAGAGCAGCCCAATGCTCTAGCCAGCTATTCCTCATTTCCTATTTTCAAATTACAACACATATGTTTTGGGAGCCTCAGCACACCTATATTAACACTTGAATGAAGCATTTGCTGTGTAAACCAACCATCATTAATATTTGCCGTGGAAAGAAACAGCCACACTATGTGTGATATGTCAACTTTACCCACCCTCCAGCAGCCAGTTTCTTCACACAAATCCTAGTGCCTATTACCACGAAAATGCTGGTGCCTATGTTTCTACAGCATACGAAGATAGGTAGAGTACTCGCCAAAGAAAAAGAATAAAGCAAATTCAGAAAAATTCTGAAATAAAAATGTAATGGAATGAAATCCAAGGCAACCAAACAAAGGAAGAAAGGAAAAGGAAATTCACTCCTCAGAATTCAGGAGTAAAATAGCAATAAAAAGATAAATATATGTAAAAAGTATGCTGTTCTTCCTAAATACTCAAAGCAACGGATTTCAATCATAGTTAAAAACATTGGTTCCTAACAGAGGCAGGACTCAAGTTTTACAGAATGATTAATCTAACTGTTCAACATACTTGCTTACAAAACCAAAAGCAGAGTGAAAACACACAATGGCTTGCATCCCACAGAATGGGCCAATTGAGATACATAAACTTCAAGAAGCTGGGTTTAAATAAATTATGGTTAAGTCAAGCAGACAAAATGCAGGGCATTCCAAATTTTTCTTGGGAGGAGACCTCAATTGATCCAAGTGGCCGCCCAGGTCAAGCAGTTACATCTTAGTTTATAACCACTAGAGAGGAAAGCCTCCAAAAATAATGCTGACAGAAAGGGAAAGGGAAAGTTTATAAAACAAAAATGTAACATGACGTGGCCGTAGTTATTTGTTGCTACCCTGTTCTTCGCATCATCGACACCACGGCCAGCTGGCAGCCAAAGCCCTTGGACCATCTCTAGATGAGAAGTTCAGGACAACCTGGAAGCTATACTGAGCAAAGAGTTTTTAAGACTCTTCTGCGTGTGGGAGAGACCTTAGTGGATACTCTCTTCAGGGGAGGGTGGTCGTGAGACACAGTTCACCCCTTCAAGGAATCTAGAAAAGCAGACGTGTGCATATGCGCGCGCGCACACACACACACACACACACACACACACACACACGCACACACACACACATATCTTTACTACCAAACAGAGTGCATTCAGAGCCACAGAAGAAAAACAAAGTGCCCTGTGAGTTCAGGAGATTCTCAGTATCCTCAAGCAAAAGTATGTTTACCCTCTTTTAAATTCCAGTAGCATTTTGTGCCTTAGATCTCTTGATTAAAAAGAGAAATAACAGCAATGGCCTCATGTAACAAGAGGATGAATGTGTGATGTGTGTGTGTATGAAGAATACCAAAAATAGATTCTGGTGTAAATGTAGTCAATTTTAACAGAACATGTATGGAGTATCCACTATCCGTCAGGTACTACCCCAGGCATTGGGCATACAATGAGTTTTCTTGTGCACACTGTGATATGGTCTTCTAAAATGTAATTTGGAAAATCCGCAGTTAGAGGCCAGGAATGGTGGCTCAAATCTGTATTCCCAGCACTTTGGGAGTCTAAGGTGGGCAGATCACTTGAGGTCAGGAGTTCGAGACCAGCCTGGTCAACATGAAGAAACCTCATCTCTACTAAAAATACAAAAATCAGCCAGGCATGGTGGCAGACACCAACAGTCCCAGCTACTCAGGAATCTGAGGCAGAAGAATCACTTTCTAGTGATCACGTTAGAAATCACATTCTGCCTGGGAGGCAGATGTTGCAGTGAGCTGAGATTGCACCACTGTACTCCAGCCTGGGTGACAGGGCAAGATTTTGTCTCAAAAAAAATCTTCAGTTAGAAATGAAAATATGCATGTAAATAGGTGACAGTGATGGCAGTGGTGGCCCATCTGGAGTGCTTGCTGTGAAGACACCAGCTGTACTGGGGGAGGCATGGCTGGGGTTGTGCACTTAGCAAAGCCAGTGGAGGCCAGGAACAGGTGGGAGCTTCTGCCCCCTGCCAAGTTGGGGGACAGAAGCCCCATGTTTCTGGGTGCAGTGGCAGCCATGCAGCTGCCACTCTGGACCCAGACATTCCTGTGTTCTAGGAGGCCTGGGAAATTTGGCTGCCCCTGCAGGCTTGGAAGTGCTTGCTCCTGATCCCTGGCTTCTACCTGCTCCTGGTGCCTGCTCTGATTTTGGAGCAAAGTTGAAGCCTGGCCCAGGTGTTGTCATGACCTGGATGAGTATGCACGTGCTCGGGGCAGTGCTGACCCCTACCCCCACTTCGGCTCCCTCTGAAGCTTTGGGCACCAAGGAGCTCAGGAAGGCCAGGGGCGGGGCCAAGGGTGGCCTGGCACAGGCTTACAGGCACCCCTCTGCACGAACAGCCTGGATCCATAGATGGCATGTTGATGGTGGCAGGAGGCAGACAGGGTCCTGGGCAGAAAGGGGCAGTCCCCAGTGAAATCCCACCTTCAAGCCAGAGACAGCCTGAAGCCTGGGGACTGGGTGGAGTCTGGCCCAGAGTGGGAACGGTGCTTTTTCCAGGGTCACCCATAGTTTGCCCATGGACCAATCAGCACATACTTCCTTCCTTCTGAGCCCATAAAAACCCCAGACTCAGCCAGACTTGGACAGACATTGGGACTACTAGCTATGGTAAGGAGCTACTTTCTGCAGGTCTCCTGAGAGCTGTTCTGTCATTCAGTGAAGCTCTTCTCTGCTTTGCTCACCATCCAGTTGTCTTTGTACCTCATTCTTCCTGATCATGGAACAAGAACATGGGATTTACCAAATGGAGGACTGAAAGAGCTGCAACACAAACAGGGCTGAAACACACACCCCCCACTTGCCACATTACAGGCAACAAGGAGAAAAGAGCTCTGACCCTTTGGTAAGTCTAGACCTACAGGCTCCCCAAGCCTCTGCTGTGACAACCTCTTTAGGGCTCTGCAGTTCCTGGCATCTCCAAGCTTCTGGGCACCACCGCATTCCCCTTGTCCAGACACGGGTGTCTGCAATGGAAGCTGCAGGTGGTACATCTGATCCAGCTACTGCCTCGCAGGGAGCCATCACCTGTGCCAGCACCTGGAACTGCCTGACCCCTGCAGTAGCCAGTGTGCCTGGCTGTATGTAGTGGACAGACTTTGTGCTCTTGTCCACACATCCTTTGCTACTCCACACCTGCATTGTCCTTGGCAGGCATGGGAAATGGACTGGTGGTATGAGCCAAGCACAGCCTGTCGGGCTGAATGGGTAGAAGAAACCCAATGGGCATGAGCAATGCTCAGGCAGAAGGTACCAGTGGCCACAGAGGTTTCTGGCTGGCAAAGTGACATCCCAAGGATCTTATGCAATTTTGGGGGGCTCATTCAAGATATGCAAAAGGGTGAGTGAAAGCAGACTTGCTCCTTGCTGTCCTTGTTTCAGAGTTCCTAAACTCCACAATAGACACAATGAAAGAAAAATACTGGGCCTCTGTGGGCCAGTTGAAAGCAACTAGCATGGCTGCTGGACTTAATACATGGAGGAAAGTCTTGCTGGAGAGGACACTGTCAATCCCCTGTCATCCTCAGGTGTTGGGAATGTTGACTTTCTTCCAATTCAGTTTCCCTTCATGGAGGTCCAGCTACCACGTGGGATCAGAAGGTCCTGGAACAACTGAGGGTATCTAGCTGAGGCTACACATCAGTGTTATCCAAAGGCCCCTGGACTAACTTCAGTCCCCAACCACCCATGAGGGTGTTGACACCTGGACCCCTAGTCTTTCCTATCACCCTTCCTTCCTGTCAAAATGTGTTTTTGCCTTCCAGCTGTGCCTGCTTATCAGGCCATAGAAATTGCATGCTTTCCTAGTCCTGTTTCTTGAAGGCCTTCACTCTAAGGTCAGTAACCAATTAGGAGATTGGCAAATGAAGAATCTTACAACTATATATGTGTGTTATAGACTATCTCTGTGTTATGTGGTCAGACCTTGCACTCGCTTGCCCACACACCCCTTACCACTTCACGCCTGTCATGCTCTTGGATCTGGGCCAGTAGTGCGAGTTGAGCATGTCAGGCTGAGTGGGCAGAATAAGCCCAGTGGGCAGGAGCAATAATCAGGCAGAAGGTGCCCCTGGCCACAGAAGCTGTCAGCTGGCAAAATAACAAGTCAAGGATCCTATAACAACAGTTTATTCTCTAAAGAAAATAACAGCGTTTCCTTTCTATTAGGGATGAGACCTGTTTATCCCACTGAGTTCCCCATCCTCCTAAAATTGAAAAAATCAGGAATGGTGGCCTGATAACGAATTTTCTCTATTTGAAAATGTTTAAGAGAGATTGCCAATTTATTTAACACCATAGGGCTTCACAGATAAGCTTTGCTGTTACTGGGAAACTATCAAGGGTGAACATTCAACAAATTCATGGGACAGCCATATAGTGTTGAATGAATTATTACCAAATGCAGTTTAGTTGACTACATAGTTCAACCACCATTAATATCTAAAGTCACGTCTAAATGGAGAATGGGTGAGCATACCTGCAGTAATACGGGTCTATGACAGACTATTTTTGTTTCCTGGGGATGATGTAACAAATCATCAACAAGCTTCTGTTGTTGACTTAAAACAACAGAAACTTATTCTCTCACAGTTCTGGAGCCCAGAAGTGTGAAGTCAAGATGTTGGCAGGGCTGCCCTCCATCCAGAGACTCTGAGGAAAATATTTCCTTGCCTCTTTCACCTTTTGGTGGCTGCTGGCATTCCTTGGCTTGTGGCTGCATCACTCCAATCTCTGCCTCTGTCTTCACAAGGCCCTCTCTCCTCTGTGTGTCTCTCCTCTTCCATCTCTCATAAGACCTTTGTTGTTGGATTTAGAGCCCACCTGGATAATCCAGGATAATCTCATCTCAAGATTATCATGTAATTACACCTGCAAAGATGCTCTTTTTTTTTTCCACCCCCAAATAAGGTCACAGCTTCCAAAGGTTAGGCCATGGACATATCTTTTTTTTCGGGGGGGCGGGGTCATCATTCACCCCTCTACAGGGTGCTTTGTGGAGAATAACTTATCCAGTAGGAAGGAAGAATTCAGGCATCTAAGTTGAGCCTCAAGACAATGGGTCAGAAGTACAGGGCATGTAATAACCATAGGCTATGTATGGATTTAATTAATCCCAGTCCCTCTAGTGCTGGATCATTGGAATTTCTACAATCATCTTTGAAAATCTCAATAAAATAAAAATACTAAAGACTAAAGGGCATGTTCCGCCCCCACCATTCCCCCCGGATGCTGATGCTTGGAGTCTGCTGGCTCATAGCTTAGAAACAGAGTGGGGAAAGTATCACAGTATCTCTTTATTACCAGGCTCTAGCTTAGATCCTGACATATAGAAATGATAGCTGAATACATTAATGAATGATCAAAACCTAGATCCTAAGCTCAGCACCATCTTTAGGCAGCAATAGGAACTGGAGTTGTTTTAGAGCCATTGGAAAGGAATAAATGACTGGGTGAATGGAAAGTCTCTGAACCCAGCCATTATTAACGTCAAGTTTCCTGGAGTCTTCTATTCATTAAAAGCCAAGTTCTGTACCTTACTTCATAGAAATTCCCAGTGTGATATGCTATCATCATATTTTGGCAATGAGGTCACAGCATTGGGAGTCAGGTGACAAGGGAACGAGTCACATGCATTTCTAGTCATGCCACCCTGAGAAAGCAAGGTGTCTCCCACTAGCTTCACTGGTCAATGAATGTGCCTTTTCCACATCCACATCAAATGCACCTGAGATCCCCCACCTGCCAGTTTTAGCAGCAGAGCCACAGCACTGCCCTTCCCATGGTGCGTCTCAGTCTTCTGGGCCCTGCATCTTGAGACCAGAGTCTGTTCTAGCTCTAGTATAACTGCTTCTAATTGGAGAAGGGTGAAGGCAGTTTAGTAGGCTTTATACCGATCAGTTGTGTCTTATATACCAAGTTCTCCCCAACCCTTACAGTGAGCCACGGGATTGGGACATTTGTTCTCTTGCGGTGCTCACGGTGAGCACTGGCACTGCCGACCTTCACATGGGAGCAACAATCTGCAGTAGACACTGGGTCCTCTTTTTTATTTGCCTCCATATTGTAACATCCTATGGTAGCACTTCTTTGTTTTAACTCACCTGCATAGCCACGTTCCAACATACAAGTGGGACATGATATCTGAAGTGCGGCCAACAACAGACCTATCATCACTTCCTCTTGCTTTTCCTTGGCAATACCCCTAGTCACCGTAGAGTTTTCCTATTACATCTTTAGAGTTGAGTCCCTTTCTTCCGGGTAGTGTATCACTCACTCTGTGTCTGTGGCACATCATGATATGGTGATACCAGTTGTTTAACATTAACATAATTCCATTTTGGTTAGTCTATATGGCTTCTGCCTTGTGTTTCCCAAGGTCCTGTCCCCAGTTGCTCCATCTCCTCCCTTGTTGTCCTCTGACTTCTCCATTATTAGTAGCTAAAATTTATTGTCCAGAACAGGAGGCATCCAGAACCCTGCTCCAGCTGTGTGGTTAATGTCTGTTCTGCCTGTTCAGTGCCTGGTGCACAACAACTGTTAATTTTTTGAATATCATCTCAACATCTGTGGCCTCTGGGCACCTTCCTCTCCCCATCTTCAAGGAGAGTATTCAGTGTGTTTCCTGGGAACTGCTTTGCTGAAGAAGAGAGAGAGAAAAAAACAATTTAAATCACTATTGGGCCACTGCGACTTTCATTTATGCATCCATTCTTGATCTCAGATTCTACATCTACAAATTACAGAAGTTAAACTATAATCTCTAAGCACCTGCCTTCAGCTCTGAAATTCTATGATTTCATATTATTTTGAGAAAAAAAAGAGAATATTAGTCCTAAGAAAATTGATGAATGATGGCTCAACAATCAATTAAGCTGGAGTTCATTAACTTCCACAATATAGCCTGGGACCCTGTGAGAAACAGAATTCTGAACTTGTAGATATGAAACTGATCTGGGATGCTGCCATTCTGTGGACTGTTCCAAAGAGCAAGAATAAAGTGGCTGATTCAGAAGACAACTCTAATTTACACCATACCATGCCTTTAAGAGAGGTTATAAAGTCAGGGCCTGACAATCTCAATTAAACAAAAAAGTACTAACAGACAGAGAATGTTCCAGAATGAGACTATACCAATGGTTATTTGTTTGGCAATTTCTAGGCTTGTCTCTTTTTACTGCTTTCTCTTTTTTGCCCATAGCCCAAATTACTAGATCACAATGTGTCTATGTGACAAATAAAAAGGGGCCTTCATCAGAAAGAAAATATGTAAAGGACCTGGAGAATCCCCAGGCAGCGTGTAACCGTCCTCACTTCTGTGGCAGCTCCAGCTTGCCCCAAGGCATTGTGCCGACTCTAAAATGCCAACTGCTCTTGGAAATGGAAAGCCTGTTATCATGGCTTGTGGTTGCTGTTTCCACTTAAAGGGCTGTGACTGAGATGCCAGGGATCCAAAGTTTTCCGTGGTTTAACTCACGCAGAGTGACACAGAACACAGAAAGAAGCAAAGCCTTGTAATAAAAACAAGTGCTTTTCCTATATAATCCTGTCCTCTTAATTTTACAGTTCCCTAGCTCATGCACAAAGCAGGTAGCTGTGAAAGATGAGTAAGTTGATATCATTTACTGTAGAGAGCTTCCAGCCTTTAGCTGTTGTGATGCTTTTTCATTTCAAAAAAAAAAGAACAAGAGAAATGTGTCCGTATCATGTCATTGCTAACAGGGGTTGCACACACAGCTGGTTCTCAAGTCACTATATTACAGACAGTTAATTGACTCAAAATACTTGTAGAATTATATTTATGTTGGTTTAATGTATGATTAACAGTCAATGGGCTAAATTCTTAACATCATTAATACTTTAAGAAACAACTGAGTAGACTTAGAGGGATTTGATGACTTGGGCTGTATAATAAATAAAACTTTATTTTTTTATTGGGTATTTCATGCTTTCTCAAACAAACTAGCCCGGTTTTCCCAGGCCTTCTGTTAGTGCCTGAGCTTCTGGGTTCTATTGAGCAAGGGTGTTGTAAGAATTACCGCATATACAACAATGCTGGCAGCTGCCCCGTGTTCAACAGTCATCAAAAGAACAAATAAGATGCTAATTCATATTTAAAATTGTTAACGAATAACACAGACCAGATGAAAGTGGCATTTTATGGAACAATAGCACAACAGCATCTGGGATGTTTTCTCCATTTTTGGTCAGCTCTTTTTAGGGAGGCGTGAGCTAAGAATGAAGGCGTTCAGAACAAATGACAAAATTATTATAAAGCAGTATGTATTCTGTATATTTTGCTTCAAATCTATTACATTCAGCTAATATTTCTACAGCATCAATGGGTAAGATGTCATTTTTCTTTCCTTGCTAAGGAAATTTGGGTACTGTTCCCAAAGGGTAGAGTATGACGTTTCATGCCTCAAATATCTGATTATCTTTCATCTCTTTCCAGTCTAGAGTAGAGCAGTGTTCAACCTGCAAAGGGTTAAACCAAATCATAGAAATTCCCCGGTAGTAATCCTGTAGCACTGAGCTCAGACTCACTCAGGAGAGAAATAGATGTGTGTTCTTGTTTCAGGGATAAGCACATAGGACACTCCCCACAGGGTGAAAAGGGAAGTGTTATATGATTCATTTTTATTTTTAATTGACAGATAACAATTGTATGTATTTATGGGGTACACTGTGATGTTTTGCTATATGTATGTATTGTGCAATGATTACATCAAGCTAATTAACGTATCCATTGCCTCACCTACTTACCATTTTTTTTGTGGTGAAAACATTTAAAATCTTTGTTAACAATTTTGAAAGGCACAATACATTGTTCAAAACTATAGTCGTCACGCTGTGCCATAGGTCACTGAAATGTATTCCTCCTATCTAACTGAAACTCTGCACCCTTTGACTATCTCCTCTGTCCCTATTCCCCCTGCCCCCATCAGTGTATTAGGGTTTTCTAGAGGGACAGAAGTAACAGGATAGGTGTATACATGAAAGGGAGTTTATTAAGGAGTGTTGAATCACACGATCTCAAGGCGAAGTCCCACAACAGGCTGTCTGCAAGCTGAGGAGCAAGGAGCCAGTCCAAGTCCCAAAGCCTCAAAAGTAGGGAAGCCAACAGTGCAGACTTCGGTTTGTGGCCAAAGGCCCAAGAGCTCCTGGCAAACCACGGAGTAGGTCCAAGAGTCCAAACGCTGAAGAACTTGGAGACTTATGTTTGAGGGCAGGAAGCATCTAGCAGGGGAGAAAGATGAAGCCTGGAAGACTCAGCAAGTCAGTTCATCCCACCTTCTTGTGCCCGCTTTATTCTAGCCATGCTGGCAGTTGAGACGGTGCCCATCCACACTGAGGCTGGGTCTGCCTCTCCCAGTCCACTGACTCAAATGTTAATCTCCTTTAGCAACACCCTCACAGACACAGCCAGGAACAATACTTTGCATCCTTCAATCCAGTCAAGTTGACACTTAACATTAACCATCACAGCCAGCTTCTGGTAACCATCTTTTTACCCTCTACTTCTAAGAATTCAACTTTTTAGTTTCTAAAACTAAAGGAGATCATGCCACTTTTGTCTTTCTGTGCATGGGTTATTTTGCTTAGCATAATATCCTCCATATTGCTACAAATAATCAAATTTTCTTCTTTTAAAAGGCTGTATAGTATTTCATGGTGTACGGGTATATCATATTGTCTTTATCCACTGATCTGTTGATGAACACTTAGGCTGTTCCATATCTCAGCTATCGTGAGTAATGCTACAGTGAACATCGGAATGCAGATATCTCTTCAACAGACTGCTTT
This sequence comes from Cebus imitator, assembly GCF_001604975.1. Taxonomy (NCBI): domain Eukaryota; kingdom Metazoa; phylum Chordata; class Mammalia; order Primates; family Cebidae; genus Cebus; species Cebus imitator. The sequence goes on along the minus strand of NW_016107350.1, from coordinate 8,724,936 downwards.
TGATTCCTTTGGACACACACCCAGAAGTGAGATTGTTGGATTACATGGTAATTATATAGAGAACACACAATTGGGAAAAGACAGTTTCTTTGATATATAGTTTTGAGAAAACTGAATATCCACAATCAGAAGAATGAAATTAGACCTTTATACCATACAGAAAATAAACTCAAAATGAATTAAATACTTAAATGGAAGACCTGAAACTTTCAAATTACTAAAATAAAACACAGGTGTTGAAGAATGTGTGTAGCTGAATGAATATAGAGATATCTTTCAAGAGATTGTACTTTCTACGAAATTATATTGATTAATTTCTCAATTCAAATTATTGCCCAAAGCAGATCTGGTAGCTAAAGACAGTGTAAACTTATGTTAAAATAAGTTAAAGAAAGGAGAAAATGGGAGGAAAATAAATGTACTACCTGTATTTTTCCATGACTTTGAAGTGGCTACTATCGTTGAGACCAAATACTCTACTCTTGTGCTAAATCCAACCTATTAAAAGAAACCATTTGCTTTGAGCCAAAATGATAAAGAAATATGAACTCTGAAGTATATGTCCTTTCTATAATTTCAAGACACCAAGTGTTGGTTGAAAACATTCAGGTTCCTATATATGTTTATGTAGCTTTTAGCTGTATCAATATGCTGAGAAAAATCAGATAAAATGTTAATTACTTTAGGCAATATAATACTACACAAAACAATTAAGTGATCACTTACCACTATATGGCTAAACTAGAGATGAAGTAGACATAATTTTACATCTAAAACGGATTTGTTTCATAGCAATTCACTCATTCCACAGATATTTAGTGAGCACCTACTATGTGCCATGTAGTATTCCAGGTGTTAGGGATGAAACAGTATACAAAACTGACAGGAATTCTTGCCATGATGAAGTTTATATTCTGCAAAATTGTGTTTTTACAGTTTTTTCATAGAGCTTAAAAATATTCAGTGAACTTAGTATCTTCTAGAACAGGAGTCAGCAACCTTTTCTGTAAAGGGACAGGTAATAAACATACCAGGCTTTGGGGGCACTCTTTTCACTCATCCCCAAGCTAAGTAAGCATTGAATGTAGGGCAATCCCCTCTCAACAGCTTCTTCCCAGAAAAGGCCAGCCAGAATGGAGACCTTTGCTATGCAAGCTTCTGTCCCTGCATGTGCTCAACACACCACCCACGTCCAGTTCTTTCTGGCCTTGGGCTTCTAATCCCCTTTATAAAAGACAAGTCCTGTCAGCCTGACCCTCGAGATGCTTCAAGATTTTACGGTTGGGCATTCTCCCTGTGGCAATAGTCTCTCTCCCCCATGACAGTTTTATTGTGGAACAAAATCTCTCCTTACCTAAATCCAAATTTGGTTTTTATTTGAGAGTTTGCTGACTTGAAAAAGGGGAAATTAGAATACTTGCTTTCTCAACCTACAGCTGCAACCTCTGCATCTAACTGACATATCAGAGAGTTCTCCAACTCATGGAAGGGAAAAGTCAGCTCCCAAGAAACTGAGAACATCTGTTAAAAGAAATGAGAATATGCACAAAGCGATCTTTCCTTCAGCTTTATAGTGTTAGTAACTGTCCGTACTGAGACTTAGGCAACAACAATTTGTACAGAATTATGGTACTCTTGAGTGGCAGCATCATTTTGAGAGCAACAATTTATACTTCAAAGAAAAAGTAATTGGCTGTTTTAAGGGTAGACATGATTTGCTCTTTAAAAGCCAAACATTATCCAGCTTTTCAAAGTACAAATAAAAGCCAATGAAGCATTCTACAGGTTTTAATTGCAATAAGACAAACATTGATATTATGCAAAAGAAAACTTCTTGAGTTCTTCAATACATTTTAAGAGTAAAGCATTCTTGAGGGCAAAAAAGTAAGAGTAAACCACTGTTGTGATAAAAACTTTAGTATTGTCTCCAGGACTCCTTGATTGATTTTTTGATAGACGCTATAAGGAGTCATTCCCTGTCCAGGCTCTAGGAGACACTCACTACCTACGTTTGCATCCTTGCAGCTCAGGAAGCTGGTGACAGCTACCTGAGGGATGTGACTGAAGTCAGCTTGCTGCTTCTTTTGCAGACATCACATTGACATCATGAGGCATTTTCATTTTTTAAAATTTTCTAATTATTACTATTTTTTATTTCTTTTCTCATTTTTTTCTAGGTTTGGTCTGTATTTTATTTCTCTCCATTTACATTTATTCTTTTCTTTTTTCTTATTCTTTCATTATTCTTCCCATTGTATTTCTCATATTTTCTTTTTCTTTGTGCTTTTTCTTTTTTGCCTTTAGTCTTTTATTTTTATTTCCTTGATTTTTTATTTCTTCTCTTTTGTCTTCTTATTCTTTGTTCGCCCATTTTACTTCTGATTTATCTTTTTCTTTCTTATTTCTCATTCTATTTTTTTTTCCTCAGTTTCTTCTTCACTTGTTCAGTCTCTGGCTCCACCTGCACTAGAAATCCTGTGGGCCTCACTTACACAGTGCTGTGAGTGCCCACTCCCCACCCTGTCCCCCGGGCAGCTGAGGGATTCCAGGGCCCAGCAGAGCCTCACAGTGAGTCCTTGTCTCCTCTCCAGGACCCTCAAAATCTCAGCAATCATGGTACCTCAGGCAGAACCAATTTCCTCCTGGGTGAGTCAGTTTGCAGCTGCTTCATGCTGGACAGCTCTACAGGCAGGGGACCAGCAGAATTAGCCCCTCAGGGGCTAAATCCCCACAACTGCCTTCCCTCTCTGTGTGGCCCCAGCCTCTGTCTCTGGTCACTGGGGTTCCCTGGAGTGTCCTCAGCAGGGTCACCTCCAAGTTGGTCTACAATATGACTTGCAAGTATGCCAGAAGAAACCTGGATGAACCTGTAAAAGTGAAGGCTGACGGGAGATGCTCAGGCCTCCCGTGGTGGGAGCGGAGGGGACAACAGAGAAAGGTTTCCCAGAAGCCAGACCACGCCCATTAGGTTTCTTATGGAGACGGAAGACCACCCACTCCACAGGGCCCCAGGAGATGAGACAGGAGACCTGCAGGTCCTGAGCACCCCCAGAGCAGGTGCGTCGCAGGAGAGCTGGTTCCAGTCCACCCCAGCACAGAGGCGTCTCACTGCAGCTCAGTGTCCCAACAGACTTCCAGCATCTCCCTGGCCTTGGAGACCCTTGCTTCCAATTAGCCAGGTGGCTGGAAGGAGCCGGGGGAAGCAGCAGAAAGAGTGCCTCAGCCCTACCTGGGTGAGACCAGAGACTGGCCTGAACGTGATGTCTTCCTTGCTGGCCCTTCTCCTCTTCCTTGTCCTTCTGTGATTTTTTATTCCATGTTGTAAGGGAAAGGAGGTGGGTCTTTCTTCCACACATCCACTCATGTCTGGAAACTCTCCCTTCCCTTTTGCCCCCAGAAGAGTCACAGGATGGAGAAAGATGGGCAGAGCTTTCCCTTGGTACTAAAATAAGAGAGTTCCCTGAGTCACCCCTCAGGACGTGCGGCAGGGTTGCAGCTGGCCCCGCAGCTCACACACCTAGGTGGAGTGTGCAGAGGGGCAGATGCAGAGGCTGGATGAGTGCTTTGGGCTCCAGCCGGGCATGGTAGAGTCTAAGGGTGGGTACGGGCAACCCTGGTATTACAAAGCTCTTTCATAGTTGCTGCCTGCAGATAGCTTGAGTGTTAATAAGCTCAACGGACCATCTGCTTTACCAAAAGGGCAGAGGGCCAGTGTGACTGTCTTCTGTATCCCAAGTCCTTGCCCAGTGTTCTGGAAGAATCGGATCACACATGGGCCTGAAGGATGAATGCCAGGCGTTATTGCGTGGTGGAGGTGGCTCTCAGCAAGTTGGATGGGGATCCCAAAGGTGGAGGGATGAGGGAGATAATCTTCCCCTGGAGTTTTTCCTTTTAATTGCAGCCTTCTTATCCCATACCCTGACCATGAGGTCTAGCTGAAACCCTCAGAAACAGTCTCATTCTCTGAAAGGGCTTGGCTGGGCTCAGCCCACCAGCTTCTGGGCCCAGTTTCACCTCTGGATCAAACAGGTTGTAAAGAGAATGTTGGCAAAGGAGCCTATCCATGATGTTACATGCATGTTAAGGTGCAAGAAGATGAATAGCCATATCAATTAGAAGGCAGTTACAGGCCAGAAAGAATTAGGTAGTTAAAATTAGGATATCCAAGAAACAGAGTCAAGATGCATCTTGGAAGCAGAATCAGCAGGATTTACTGGATGTGGAGAGTCAAGACCAGCTCCTCACTCTTCAGCTTAAGCCACAAGGTGGATAAGAAATATTTGATTCAGCACAGATTTACATGGGAAAACCAACGTTCCGTTCAGGATACGTTAAAACCGTGTGGAGTGTGTGTGCTGTGTTACCATTTGGATATGTGACATTGTGTCTTAGAGGAGAGGTCAGGGCTGAAGATAACATTGGGAAGCTTCAGCATGTGAATAGTGTTTAGAACTATGGTGGACTGGGCCATTTTTGCATTGCTATAAAGAAATACCAGAAGCTGTGTAATTTATGAAGAAAACAGGTTTAATTGGTTCACAGTTCTGCAGGTTGTACAGGAAGTGTGGTGCCTGCATTTGCTTTTGGTGAGGCCTCAGGAAGCTTACAATCACAGCTGAAAGATAAAGAGGAGCTAGTGTGTCACATGATGAGAAAGGATGCAAGAGAGAGGGAAGGAAGAGGTGCCACACACTTTTAACAACCAAGTCTTAGGTGAACTCACAGTGAAAATGCACTCGTTACCATGGGAAGGGCACCAAGCTATTCATGAGGGATCTGCCCTCATGATCCGAGCACCCCCCACCAGAATCCACCTCCAACATTAGGGATTACATTTCAACATGAGATTTGGAGGGGACAAGTATGTAAACTGTATCACATGGCAATTGAGGAGACTGTCATAGACAGAGGAAAGAGAGGGAAGAAAGCCTAGACTGATTCTTGAGGAATTCTGACATTTGAAGATAAAGACATGAAAAATAAGCCTGAAAGTGATGAAGCAGAAAGGCAGGAAGAAAATAAGAAATGTGATGTCAACAGAGGCTGGCTACAAAAAGGACAGAAACAGCACTGGGGGATCAAAGGGTAAGTTCAAGGGAGGCACTTGTGTAGGCAAGGGGGACACGTGTGAGGTTTGGCCTTTGAAGACAGGAGAGGGCCTCCCTTTGTTTTACAAGAAGGAAGAAAGAAGATCTGTCTAAATCAGGGGTCAGCAAACCTGCCAAGGGCCAGAGAGTAAATATTTTGAGTTTCCAGGGCCATATGGTCTCTGCTCCAGCATCACTGCTGTAGCAGGAGGGCAGCCACAGACAATAAGTCAACACATGCGTGTGGCTGGCTTCCAACGGGACTTTATTTATGGACACTGGAGTTGGAATTTCATAGAATTTTCATGTGTCATGAAATATTATTCATCTACTTTTGCCAGTTATTCAAAAATGTAAAGCCCACTGTAAGCTGGTGGGCCATATGACAACACGCTGGAGGCCAGATCTGGCTGATGGGCCATCGTTTGCTGGGTCTCCTTTCCATCTATATACTGCCAGGAACATAGTCATGTTTATAAAACAATTGTGCATGGGGGCTGGGGGTGCAGAGCGCAGCGCGTTCCACTCACAGAGCTCTGTCGCTTCAGTGAGGTCTGAGTCACAGGCTCATACCTGAAGTAAGGGTAGGCTTGAATTGCCAAAGGCAGAGAAGTCTCAAAAAGACGAGGAAGCTATTTTATCGGAATAACACAGCGGCATGCAGAGCAGAGTGGAAAACCCACAGAAGCATGACGGTGTCAACCGATGGGAAGGAGCGAGGCTTCCAGAGGCTCTGACATGGGAGCTGAGTCTTCAAGGACGGTCCGAGATCATGAATTCACTTAAGTGGGAAGCAGTATTAAAGTGTGAAGAGAGAATGAAGTGATCACATGCCACCACAAGGCCGTTTGCAAGTGACAACAATCACATTCAATAATTTCTGTTTTAAGCAAATTGTCTTTGAATGATACTAAAACAGAGATTGACTGTAGTGTAAAATGTCCAGACGCCCCCCCCAACAGGCCAGCGGGTCAGCATCTGGAGCACACATAGGAGAAAATTCATCATATTTGCTCTGCATGTTAAAGTCGGGGGCAGCCAGAGAAGTTCTCGTTCATTTCAAATCAGGCAAATTTGGTCAATTTGGGAACAGTGTATGTATAAAGCCTTAAAGGCAAGTCCCACTTCCAGTGTATGTGGAGTCTAGCATAAGCCCCTGGAGGATAATCTCACCTCACCTTCAAACCAGCTCAGCCTTTGTTCCTTCTGGAATGGTACAAGGAGAGTCAACATCTAAGAGAGCAGAGCTGAGATTTCAGAATAGGGTTTCACAGTTCTATGTTCTTAAATTTGTATTTACATTTCCGTGTATCTGGCAAATCAACATTTTTTAAAGGGAACATGTTGACTCTGGTTATTAAAAGATTTGTTCAAGAACATTTATATTTTAGGCTCTAAGATATCTTTTGGAAATATCATCCAATTAAGTTCATTTTAAGTTGTAAAAGAAGTGCACAGCTTTAGGGGTAGGTGGTTTTTAGGTAACATGCATGTTTTGCAATGTGAAAAGAAATGAAATCATTTAAGGAGAGATGAGTTTAGAATTGTCTTTACCTTGCACCTCATGTCAAAATAAATTCTAAGTTCCTCCCTTTAGCTAGTGTTTTCCCTAGAAAAATATTTATTGTTGTGTCTTTCTTACAATAAACTGGTTTTCATTCTTTATTTTTAATTTTATTTTTTAAAAAATTTAGTTTTATTTATTTATATTGAGATGGAATTTCAATCTTGTTGCCTAGGCTGGAGTGCAATACAGCAATCTCAGCTCACTGCAACCTCCACCTCCTGGGTTCAAGTGATTCTCCTGCCTCAGCCTCCAGAGTAGCTTGGATTACAGGCACGTGCCACCATGCCTTGTTAATTTTGTATTTTTAGTAGAGATGAGGTTTCTCCATGTTGGTCAGGCTGGTCTTGAACTCCCGACCTCAGGTGATCCACCCACCTCAGCCTCCCAAAGTGCTGGGATTACAGGCATGAGCCACTGTGCCTGGTCTTTTGGTTTTCAGTCTTTAAAAACAAAAACAAAAACACAGAAGTAATAACGACCTCAGGCCTTGTAGAATTTCCACTGTAAAATGTCTATAATAAATCAATTAAAACTATTCAGAGGGTGCAGATGCTGGGCGCCTCTGATTAGCTGATCCTAATGGGTTGGAAGTATTATTAGTAACTGGCAGGTCAGAATTTCTGGGATGGGAAGGAAACGGTAACTGGTAACTAGAGTTGGTCTCTGGAGATGCACACAACCCCCCTTGAGACCCCTTTCACCAACTGTTCTAACAAAAGAGGGAAAAGATCACCTTTCTTCAAACTTTTTTTAAGCTTTATTGAATATTACAACAAATTAAAAAATTTTGATTTAAAATTAAACTAAAATAAAAGCACTGGATTTTTCCGTAAGTGCAGATGGTGAAGCTGAATCCAGAGAGCTTAGCTTCTTTTCCCTAGGAGTCCTCAGAGGATGAGAGGCAGGGTCACGTGGGGTGAAAATGGGAATCTTTATATTCTAAAGTGGTCTTAGACCTCCAGACAGATGACTTCCCAGGAAATAAACCCCATTGGATTTTGACAAATATCTTTATTTTACGTCTTCTGAAACCTGGAACATTAAAATAGCTTTGTACTCCTTTTAATTTCTGGCAAAGAGAAGCCGGTTTCGCTACAGACCTCTTTTGGAGGGCATGGCATGTTCATATGTATAGGATTTGCCTTTTGGCCCAAGCTAAATAAAAAGTCAGACAATTATGGCTTTGGAGTTCTCTTCCAAGAGGCAAATCAATATTTTTTTAAAGGCAACATGTAGGCTCTAGTTATTAAAAGATTTGTTCAAGAACATTCATATTCCATAACCTCATGTCAGAAAAATTCAAGCAGTAAGACATCTAAAGAGTGGTTTTCACAGCTTTACCCTTTTCCTTGTTAGCACTTCATAAAAAGGACAATCCAAATATCCTTTGGCTTTCTTGCATTGACTTCTAACTCTTACCTCTATTCGATGAGCAGTCATGTATACTTCTTTCTTCTGTGTATTCAAGAGTATTCGAAATCTACTTTTATTGAGAGAGATATGATCACTCTACAGAAATAAAATAACTGATTTTCCACATACATAGTACATAAGACCAAACAGTCACAACACATGTCTTGATTTGCTGCACACCACACAAAAATACAGATGCTATAAATTTCCTCGATTTGGTAACCATAATATCAAGGAATTATTAAATTTCATTTTAAGGGCAAATAAACTAAATTTGTCACAAAATAAGGCTTTGATTTTATAAACTAAAATCCATTGTGGTTAAAGAGATAGCTTAAAGTTATCTTAAAAACAGCATTTCTTTGTATTTAGAGGTGGGGAGGGCTAGGATGCGAAGGGGGAGATGTGGCCGAAATACCTTTAGAGGCTTTTACTTAACACTTCCAAAACCTGGAGTGTGTTCTACCAGGGAAAAAAAAGAACATTTCTTCTAATTTAAAGATAGAATAATCTATTTTTATGCGCAACTGAGTATGTTATTATTATTATTTTTGTGTGTGTGTGTGGTTTGGCCAAATGAGAAATACAATTAAACTTTCCCTTGGGTGAGGGAGATTTTTGTTTGGGAAAAAGGAAAAGAGGAAGAGAAGTAATACTATTTTACTTATAGCAAACCAGTTACAAAATTAAAGAAATATTTGTGGGGAGAGTTGTAAGAGAATAATATATTTCTAACTTTCTCTAAACACAGGGACATGTCAATTTTTTGCTGTTTTCATGCCAATTCAAAGCCAACTCCCATAGAAGCAACATTGCATAAGGAGATGAAATATTTTCTACTAAAAGAAAAACACTTTGAGTGTTTCCATATTTTGTTGTTGTAGAATGCTTTTCCTTTTAAAAAGGCTGTTTTTCTTGGTTGGTTAGCCAAACTTCCAACCAGGCACATCTAGCATCAATGAAGGAAAATGGCTGTTTTTAAAAAACTGAAAGGCTTAGTTAAGCTGAATGTCCTGATTTTTGATAAGGAAATCCCAGTAAGGATGGCTTCATGTTTTGCAGATAATTTCTCACTTTCATGTTTCTATTGGAGGTAGAGTGCGGCTGCTGCCTGTGTAGCCCGGCAGGGGCTATGAAGAAGCATGGCCTTAGCATTCTTTGGGAGATTCCCTGGTGTTGGGAATTCTTTAGGCAACGATATTACAATCCTGACTTTTGAACTACGCATCTGGCAGAGGATTTTCAACTCTTTTCTCACCCAGAGAAACCTGAGATAGTGAAAGAAACTGCAGCAAATGTCAGAAAGGATGAAAAGGATAGACAAAAGCATTTATTTGAGCTTTACACTCCTGAAAGAATGTAAAGATAGCCTCGCTATCCTTTTCGTTTAAACCGAAGAATAAAAACAGACCCTTGTAACTACTACTGATATTTACTGTCAGGATATACTCATTAGAAAAAGCAGAAATCTTTTTAAAAGGGCATTATGTTAAAGTTTGCTGTCTCATTCAAATAAGAATGACATTTTAAAAATAGACTCACAAGTTGTTTAATCAGTTTAACGTTTATAAATAAAGTAATGTAAATGAATAAATAAGTAAATAAATTCCATAAGACTAGGTACTTAATCTATTTTATTTACTGTTGTAGCTTTGGGACTTGGAACAGTATCTGGCACATGGTAAGCTTTCAATAAGTATTTTTGTATATAAAGAAATAAATGAATACTGAGATTGGTATTGCATAAAAAGAGATTTCCAGGCCCCACACTGTTTTATTTTTGAGATTACTAGCTTGGTCTTAATATATCTAGCTCACTTAATGTGTTATTATTGTTATATTTTACCCAATAAATGGCCTTCCTTTCTGCTCTTCTTTCTTCACCATTTTTCTGTTCTACTTTCATGTTATATGACTGTTTTTCCCCAGACCAAGCCAATACTCACAGTGGACAGGAATCTATGACTTGTGGAAGCCAATTTCTGTGGTTTCTTTTGTTTTTCCTTTCTAGTTTCTCATCAAGCGATGGCTTTACTGAGATATTTTTATGTATCTCAATTTGTCATCATTTTCATTTTAATCTGTTTTTCTACTTCTGTCAATTATTCTTAGCTTTGTTTTTCCATTTTTCTCTGATTTCCATTAGCTCAAATAAATATCACTAATATTCAATCTTGTTATTTTTGTTTCAGGCTATATGTGAGGATTTTGCCAAAGTAAAAAGTACATTCTTCCTTTTCTTCCCAACTAAAATGGTAGTTTATTGTTTTGCATGTTACCAATTGTTTAAGTTCTTTTTCATCTTTCTTTGTTCAAATTTGCAACTGTTGTTTATAGTTGCAAATGTTGTTTACCAATGTTTGTGTTGCTCTCCATAACTTGCTTCTTATACGGCATTTCTTTATATACAAAAAGCTTTACTGAGATACAATTTACATAAAATAGACTGAGTTTATTTAAGCTGTATAATTTGATGAGTTTTAAAATAGAACCAGAATAATAAACATATTAATCATCTTTAAAAGCTTTCTGGTGACCTCTGCAAACTCTTAGTTGGGGCCCTCTGAACACCTCCAGCCTGGTCCCTAGGTAACCACTGACCTGCTTTCTGTCACTATAAATTAGTTTGCATTTACTATAATTTTATATTCATACAAATAAAATAATACAGTGTATACTCTTTTGTTCTTTAGCTTTTTCCACCCAGCATAGGTTGTTGAGGTTCATCTGTGTGTGTGTATATAAATTCAGTTCTCTTTGTTTCTGAATAGCATTCTATTGCAGAGATGTACTACAATTTGTTTATATATTTATCTATTAATGGACATTTGGGTTGTTTCCAGGTTTTGGCTATTATAAATGATGCCATTATGAACATTCATGTACAAGTCTTTGCCTGGCTATGTGCTTTTGCTTTTCTTGGTTAAGTACCAGGGAGTAGAATGGCTGAGTCATATGTATGTAAACACACATATATGTATATATAAAATATATACACACACACATATATACACATATACATACATATATGTGTGTATAGATTTTTTTTAATGAAACTGCCAAACTGTTCTCAAAAGTGCTTGTAAACTTTTAGATTTGTATCTGAAAGCCCCAGGTCTTCCATGTTCTCACCAACATTGGTGTAATTACTAGTCTTTTTAACTTTAGTCACTTCAATGGGTGTGTAGCGGTGTCTCACTGTGGTTTCAATTTGCGTTTCCCAAACAACTAGTGATGTTGAACATCTTTTCATGTGCATATTTGGCATTCATGTATTTTCTTTGGTGAAGTGTCTATTCAAACCCCCTACCCATTTTTTAAATTGGATTATTGGTTTTTATTACTGATTTTAAAAAATTCTTTATACATTCTGAAAATAAGTCTCTTATCAAATGAAAAGTTTGCAAATGCATTGTCCTTGTTGTTTCAGTTCCCTAACAGTGACATTCAAAGATCAGACTTTCCGCTATAATGAAGTTCAATTTATCAAGGTTTTATTTTATGGATTATGTTTTTGGTATTTTACAGAAAATCCTAAAGAATTCAGAAAAAAACTGTTAGAATAAATAAATAAATTTAACAAAATTGCAGGATACAAGATTGACACACAAAAAAACCAGTTGTATTTCTAGACACTAGCAATAAATAATCCAAAAAATTAAGAAAACAATTTCATTCATTTACAATAACATTCAAAAGAAGATGACTAGTAATAAATGTAATGAAGATGGTACAAGATTTGTGCACTAAAAAGTATAAAACACGGCTAAAAGAAATTGCCAAAGGCCTAAATAAATAGAAAGATATTCTATGTTTATGAGAGGGAAGACATCATATTGTTAACATGACATTATTATTGAAAGTGATCTACAGATTCAATGCAATCCCTTTCAAAACTTTAATGAGATTTTTTTGAGAAATGGAAAAGCTGTTCCTCAAGTTTGCATGAAATTGCAAAGGGTCCCAAGTAGGCAGAATAACATTGACTAAAAAGAAAGTTGGAGGAATCACACTCTTTGATTTCAAAACTTATTACAAAGCTACACTAATCAAAACAATGTGATATTGGCATAAGAGTAGACATATAGATGGAATAAAATGTAGAATCTAGAAATAACACCATACATCTATGGCTGCTTGATTTTTCATAAGAATGCCAGTATCATTCAATGGGAAAAACTCTTTTTCTAACAAATGGTGCTGAAACAACTAGACATCAACATAGAGTAGAATGAAGTTGGATTTCTACCTCATAAAATATATAAAAATTAACTGAAAAGTTGGTCAACAACCCAGAGTTAAAACTATAAAACTGTAAAAATATATTGGGGTAAATCTTTATGACCATGGATGTAGCAAATTAATTTTTTAGATGTGATGCCAAAAACATGAGCAACAACAACCACAAAATAGATAAATTGGACTTCATGAAAATTAGAAGCTTTTGTAGTTAAAGGACATTATGAGCTTTGTTTTATAATACATTTAAGTTATATAGAAATAGTTTGATCCTTTAGAATCTTGTTGGTAAGACCTGTTAAAATCAAATCAGTAAGGCAAATGTTTTCACTGTTGAGACAAATCCCTTTGGAGTAGTCATTGCCCCATGAATCAAGAGGTTTCTGCCTTGCCACTGGGAAGAGTTACAATTCCTTTCCCCGTGTATGTTCAGCTCTTGTTTCCTTTCCTGATCCTTTCATGCAATTCCTTCTGTGACATGCACAGGTCAATGCTGAATACTCAAGGAGATCCTTTGCAAATGTTTGAGTTCTTATTGTGTAACTTTTTCACTTCTGGTACTCTGTCCATCAAACTCTTATGTGTGGTCTCCCTAGACTCTCAGATTTGTCTTCTCACCTAGGAAGTCTACTCGGGTCTGTCTTAGTTATACCTGCTTACTCTGTGGACTACAAATTCACCTAAAGTTTTTGTTTTTAACAGTTTTATTGAAATATAGTTCATTTACCATACAGTTTACCAATGTAATATTTACATTTCAATAGCTTTTAGTATATTCACATAATTGTGCAATCATCCCACACTTAAGTTTAGAAGCTTTGTCACTTTAAAAAGATCACTCAGTGATTTTTTCCAAATGAATGAGGAACTTCACAAACACTGTTAGTTCTTTAAGCCAGAGTTTTCTCTGCTACACTGCAGTGTCATTTTTATCATATTTCAAATGAATATTTATGTGTAGAACAGTTTGTGAGTTCTTTGCCCTATTCCATCAATTTATTCTTGTGCCAGTAGCACACTGTTTTAATTACTATAGCTGGACTATAGCTCCTAATAGTGGCTTTAAGTAGGTAGTTAAGAAGTTTTCCAGATTTATCCTAACAGGCTGCCTTGACTATTCTTGGCCCTTTGTATTTCCATATAAATTTTTGTCAATTTATCAATTTCTATAATTGTATTGAATTTATAGACATTTGGATGTTTAAAGAATTGACTTTTTTACAATGTTGATTTTTAATCCATTTAGCTTAAACTGTTGCAGTTTTCAGTGTACAAATCTTATGTTTTTAGATTTATTCTTTTGTACCTGATTTTTTATGTTATTGCAAACTGTTTCTTTTTGTATTTTTTAATATTTAGCTTATCTTCAAAGACTTGGAAAAATTTGCTTATTAATTTTAGTAGTTTAGCTATAGATCATTTTAGATTCTCTAAATAAAACAACGATGTTATCTGTGAATAAATTTAATGATTATGCCCTTCATTTCTTTGTCTTGCTTTATTGCATAGGCACAGATACCTTATAAAACACTGAAGTGGTCATATTGGGTATTTGTTTTTTAATTCCTAAATTCATCATCACTAAGTTTAACATTTTCTGTGAATCATTCAAATAAATGCTGCTTATTTTTAGTTTTCCTCAATTTCTTGTTTGCTAAGAGTTTTTGTCATAAAGTATTACTGAATTTTATCAAGTATTTTTCTGTATCTACTAAGATTATTATGTTTTTATCTTTTTAAAAGTTAATGTAGTAAATGGCTTTTATTATCTTTTCAATAATAAATCTCTCTTACATTCCTACAACCACAACATAGTCTTTATATGCTATCCCTGGTATACATTTCTGAATTTGATTTGTTAGAATGTTGTTTGGCATTTTGGCATCTACAGTAATGAGAGAGATTAGTCTGTAATTTTCTTGTCTTATAGGGACTTCTTTAGGATTTAGAAACAAGATTGCAATGGCCTTATTAAAAATTATGAAGTGCTTCCTCTTTTTTCTATTCCCTGAAGAATAGAAATTTTGTTATTATTTTTGTAATTTTGTTATTATTTCTTTTTTAAAGGTTTGGTGAAATTCATAAGAGAAGCAATCTAAACCTGAGCTTTATTTGTATGTGTGGGTGGTCAGGGTGTGGGTTCAATAATGGATTCAATAACAATTTAATTGCCCATTTTAAACTAACTAAAAGAGTATAATTGCATCTTTTGTAACACAATGGATAAATGCTTGAGGTGATGATGGATAAGCCATTCTCCATGATGTGATTATTACACATTGCATGTCTGTATTGAAACATCACAGGTACTTCATAAATACATCTACTACGTATCCACAAAAATTAAAAGTAACAAATTTTTAAAAATGGATTTAATTTTCTTAATAGATGTTAAACTTTTAAGATTTTCTCTTTCTTCTGTAGGTTTTGTTAATTTGTGTTTTTAGAGAAATTTGTTTTCTATTTTATTCAAATTGTCAGATGTACTGATGTGAAGTTGTTTATAGTACTCTTTAATGTTAATTTTAATATCTATTGGATCTATATTGATTTTATATTTTTCTTTCTTGGTAATTTGTGCATTTTTTAATGTAATTGTGTATCTTGGTAATTGTGTATCTTTTGTTTGATTAGTTTGCTAGGATTTATCAATTTTATTTTAATCATAAATTTAGTTGGCTTTGTTGATTTTTCTCTAACGTATGCTACTTTTTCTATTTTACTGATAGCTGAACTAATTATTATTTCTATTCTCTTTCTTTTTAGCTTCAATGCTTTGGTTGCTTGTTTGTTTTTAGATTTTTGAAATGGATGCTTAGATGATTTTCTTTTAGTCTTACTTCATTTTTAACACATAAATATTTTAAAGCCATGAATTTCTAAGTATTGCTTTGGCTGCATTCTTTTTTGAAACATCGCATTTTTCTTATCATTAAGTTCAAAATATTATTTCTTCATGTTTCTTCCTTAAACCATAGCTTATTTAGAAATATACTGTTTAATCTGTATGTATTTTGTGACTTTTTTTTTTTTTGGATGGAGTTTCACTCTTGTAGCCAAGGCTGGAGTGCAATGGCGCAGTCTCAGCTCACTGCAACCTCCATCTCCAGGGTTCAAGTGATTCTCCTGCATCAGCCTCCCAAGTAGCTAGGATTACAGGTACCACCACCACGCTCAGCTAATTTTTATATTTTGAGAAGAGAAAGGTACCACCATGCTGGCCAGGCTGGTCTCAAACTCCTGACCTCAGGTGATCCACCTGCCTTGGTGTTCCAAAGTGCTGGGATTACAGACATGAGCCACTGTGCCCAGCCAACTTTTTAGTTTTTTTGTTTCCAGCTCAATTCCACCAATCAGGACATACTCTGAATGGCTTCAATACTTTGACATTTGTTGAGGCTTTCTTTATAGCTTGGTATGCAAAAACTGCTAAGGAAGAAAAAATTCACACTCTGGAGTTGGAGAATGCATTTGAAATGCATAAGTGACTGAGGTATAAAAAGAATTTCTACAGATGAATAAAGAAAAGGCAACATCTTAGAAAACTTTTATTGTCAAATTTGATATGCATAAATGATTCTTCCTTCCTGACTGTATTTCTTTATTCTTTATAAAAAATTTCTGAATCCTCTCCCACACTGACGTTTTCCTGACTCATATTCTTGTATTAAATGAAAGAAATTCCAAGGTCTTCAACTTAGTTACACCATTGTATAACCTGCTTTATTTACTTTTACAGCTTCAATTTTAACCTATATTAATAATTTCTAAATCTGAAATTCCAACCCCATTTTCTTCTTGAGTTCAGGAATGTATTTCCATTTGAAGTACCTCAAACTCAACACTCACAAACCAAAGTTCATTATCTTTCCTCTCCATATGTGAGCCTCCTAATGTGTTTTCTATTTTAGTTAATAAAGATAAATTCATCCCTATGTAAATTTATGGCATAACTTTTCCTTTTGATAGCATGCATCACAACTTATAATTTTTCATTACCATCCTAATTATTGATCATCTGTTTCTCTGACTACTCTGCAAGATTGGTGAAGTCATAAATCATGCCTGTTTGTGATTATTATTTATTTGTCCTCAGCATCAACTGCAGCCTCAGTTACACAGTGGGTCTTCAACAAATATTTGTCAAATAAATGTGTATGTAATATATGCTTCTTCTATATTCCATCTAAAGACTTGTCTATAGGTCAGTTACCTAGAGCAGCAGTCTGCAGCCTTTTTGGCACCAGGGACTGGTTTCAAGGAAGACAATAAGATTTCCACAGATAGGACAGGGGGTGGGGGTGGATGGTTTTGGGATTATTCAAGTGCATTATTTTTATTATTCACTTTATTTCTATTATTATTGTATTGGAATATATAATGAAATAATTATACAACTTACTATAATGTAGAATCAGTGGGAGCCCTGAGCTTGTTTTTTCGCAACCGGACACTCTCATCTGGGGGTGAGAAGCGACAGTGACAGATATCACGCATTAGATTCTCAGAAGGAGTATGCAACCTAGATCCCTCGAATATGCAGTTCACAATAAGGTTCACACTCCTATGAGAATCTAATGCCCCCACTGATCTAGCAGGAAGCAGGGCTCAGATGGTAATGCTTGCTCGACTGCCACTCACCTCCTGCTGTGTGACCCCATTCCTAACAGGCCACGGACGGGTATCAGTCCATGGCCCAGAGTTTGGGGGCTCCTGATCTAGAGTATAAATTTCAGAACTATTGCATATACTGCCTTCAGAAAATTCTACTCAATATAAGTTTTCTAGATTTAAATTTTTTTTTTTTTTTGAGATGGAGTCTTACTCTGTCACCCAGGCTGGAGTGCAGTGGTGGAATCTCAGCTCACTGGAATATCTACCTCCCGCGTTCAAGTGATTCTCATGTCTCAGCCTCCCAAGTAGCTGGGACTATAGGCACAAGCTATCCCACCCAGCTAATTTTTTGTATTTTTAGTAGAGAAGGGGTTTTATCATGTTGGCCAAGCTGGTCTTGAACTCTTGAACTCTGATCATCTGCCTGTCTTGGCCTCCCAAAGTGCTGGGATTACAGGCATGAGGTACCACGCCTGGCCAAAATTCAACTCTTTTTCACCCTTTCTATACACATGCCTTTTACCTGTGCAGTTTCCCTAACAGACTGGTCCTTTGCTCTTCTTTTGTTGCTTCCATTTTCTCGAATACTTTTCCAACCTGTCTCTCTAGCAAATACCTGCTTTTTCTTTAAACCAGGCTTCAGTGTTACCATATATTCTAAACTTCTATGACCCTACCTTGAATAATTAATCATTTCTTATTGTTTTATTCTATACAGCTGTCCACAATAAATTATATTTGTTTCATTTATCTGTAAGTACATAAGAAATCACTCTAAAAATTGAGTGATTAAAACAAGAATTTTGTGATCTCTCCCGGTCCTTTGGGTTTACAGAACTCGGCAGCATGGTTCTTCTGCCCTCTCTCTCTGCTGTTGGCAGGGACTGTGGTAATCTGGGAGCTTGACTGTGCTTGACTTACTCAGAAGGCTGGTGGGTGGTACTTGCTTTCACCTGGAAGCTCACATGAGGATGTCAGATCATCCTTCATGGAATTTGGGGTTCCCAGAATGTAGAAAACCTGGAATTCAATGTACCCCATTGAATTGTTCAAATGGCAGAAGATAAAGCTGAACATCTCCTAAGATCCTGCCTTGGAAATTACATGCTTCACCTTCACCACATTCTGTTGGTCAATGTGAGTTTCAAGGCTATCTCAGGTGTACCATGGAAAGAACTACACTAGTACATAGACACCAGGAAATGTCATTCATTAGGGATGATCATTGTAGATTATATGCACTTGTTCCCTCTTGTTAAATTATGAGATATTTGGTAATATTCATTGCATCTTTATTTATACAACAGCAAACATAGCACCTGGAATAATTATTGTTCGATAAAATACTTGTTGAATTGAATGGTCCTACTCTTCCTTCATTCCCTTCTCATCTCCAGTTATGGACATTCTGTCACATGACTGTGTACCTCTTCCTCCACTCTACAACAAGGTTTCTGCCATGTGGGGATTGCTGGCACCAACAAAGTTTCAGTCTTTTGAAAGCAAAACTATGGAATCACTCCTACTTCTTTTGCTCTCTTTCATTTCTATTTCTCCTTAAGATTAGTTATGTTGTCCTTTGAGATGTCATGAACCTGTTCTCATTTCTATTATCCAACCAGGCAATCATCCCTGAACACCTAGAACAGTAGTCCTGGATTATTCTCACTATTCCCCTCTCCCATGAAAAGTAAACTAAATTCTCTTCTTAACTGGTTTCTTGGCAACATTAGCAGCATCAAAGTTTCCCTCTGCTAGCCTCCCTCAGATCAGAAAATGCCAATAGCAATTGGTTGCCTACCAGTAACTCCCTAGTCCCTTGGGGTAATGGTCAATGTTCTATAGACTCTGTCTCTTTCCATCTGGCCAATCTCATCCTCTACCTTACCAGAAACCCAGACAAGCCCAACTCTTCCCTAATTCCTGAACTCTGCTTATTATTATATAGAGTTATTATTATAGGCCCATTATCACTGGCTTAAACCTAGGGTTTCCCCAAACATTTGAATCCATTGCTTCTTTGGAATGCTTGGAAATTATCTTCAAACACCAGAATATTTATGTTATTTTAGGAGAAAGATGAGGGCTAAAAATGAAAAGATTTGGGGAAATCTTTATTAAAAAATTAAATCATTTTAATAATTCTCAGAGATTTTTGCATGTTTATTTTGGTATGTTTAATATTGTGTGTCTTCACAAAATGTAGTGTTCACCATTCCCCCAATTTTCTTCAATGTAGAAATCCTTTTAGGAATACACTGAATTACTTGAAATCCATAAAACATATACACTGGGAAGCCAGCTTCTCCAGTGTATACTGATTACATTTTTTCTTTAATATTTATGGCATGTGTATCTTTATCACATACTACCTCTAAGGCTGACTTGGGTCCTGATTTATAATC
Organism: Cebus imitator; assembly: GCF_001604975.1. Taxonomy (NCBI): domain Eukaryota; kingdom Metazoa; phylum Chordata; class Mammalia; order Primates; family Cebidae; genus Cebus; species Cebus imitator. Next base: position 8,705,611 of record NW_016107350.1, on the reverse strand, counting down.
TTATTTCTCTTTTATCACCTAGCACAGTATTGTTATACAGAAGGTGTAAAATAAGTATTTGTTAAATGAATACATAAACTTTCCAATTCATAAATGAAAAAAGTAGGAAACCTTGAGACTAAAGTCTCCTGACTTTTACCTCTGTAATCTACTGAAGCATTTTATGGCTAACTAGATACCAAGAATTCGTTTTTGATGTTGAAACAATATTCTGTGAGCTCTCTGGAATTTGGGTGTGCATAAACGAACTAGTTCCTATAGCAGTCAGAGAAATATTAGACAATGCTTTCCTTTTTCTCTGGAAATGTGGTCAATTTCCACCAGGATAGTCTTATTATATCTTCTAATGTACCTGAAATTACAGAAGATGACAGGAATTTGAAACTATGAACCTGTTCTGAGTTGATATATTTGCAAAGGATAGAAATAAAGGAGGTGACTTTTTTGAGTACTTAAAAAGAATCTATTTCATCTTTCAAATTTGGTTGCAACTATCATGATTCAAACATGAAAATATACATGTAATTAGTACCATTATGTGTAGGCCCTTCTCTTAGTCAAGTGATATTTATTCAATCAATAAACAACTCTTTATTGATAAATTAGTATCTCTCTGGCTCTGTGTTAAGTGATCCCCTCTCAGGTACCATCAGGTATATAATCATAATAATGACAATTGCTAACAAAAAAAAGTACATGTTTCTAAGCATGCATATAACAGCAAGACCCTAGCTTAGTCTTAGGGGGTCATAGAATGCTTCCCTAAAGAAGGATCATTGAAAACAAAACTTAAAGGATAAATTAAGACTCTACCAGAGAAAAATGGTGGGAAACTAGGAGATGTGTTCTAGGGAGTAGGGATATATGCAAAGGCTCCGATGTGGGAGGACCCTGTAGAGTTCAAGAAACTATAGTAAACAGCAGAAGAATATCAAGCAAGAAACAAGGTAGCAAGTATGAGATTTTGGACCCACAAATAATATCAATAGCTAATGTTACCAGTTGCTCTTTTTTTCCTCTCTCATCACTTTCTTAGAGTAAATGAGTTTACATTTTTCTCTTTAACTACTTTAGGGAGGGCTTTATTGAAAAGCACTGCTGGTAAACAGAGTAAATGGTTCTGAGGCTCATTGCTGACTCTTTAGAAAACTTGGAGCTATAAAACAAAAGTTCGGAACTTGTGAGGTTACAAACGTTTCCTGGGGAAATTAACATGATTGTCAAATTAACCAGGACACATGGCTCAGTGTTAGCATCAATGAGTCCTGTCAGCCTATGTCAGATTTCTCCCATAATTAGAATAGCATTCATTTTCTGCCTAAAAGTATTTTCAGTGTTGCTGAAATAGTATATGCCTCTCGGTAGAGTATGCCAAGGGCTGGGAGGTAGAGGATATGGGGAGTTGTTGGTTGAAGGGTACAAACTCTTAATTATAAGATGAATACATTCTTGGGATCTAACGTATAGCATGGCGACTAAAGTTGCTAAAGTTACTAAGGTATTGCTTACTTGCAATTTGCTGGAAGAGTAGATCTCAAGTGTCATCGCACAAACACACACACACACACACACACACACACACACGTCCAATAGAAACTCTGAATGCTAATACATATGCTAATTTGATTGCAGTAATCATTGTACAATGTATACATATATAAAATCATCACTTTATAAACTTTGAATAAATACAATTTTTATTTATCAATACTTTATTTTTTAAACAAAGAGATTCTTTAAACTGGAAGCTTCAGGTGTTCTAAGAACAAGCCAGTTTATGCTTGGAATTCACATGTAAGCAAAATAATTAGCATCATTCCAAAGGTATGAGGTAACATTAATTACCTCTAATAGGTGGGATGTGGATAGTCTTTTTTTAATCCAGCAGCTATGCATCTTCCAAATTTCCTTCAATAATTATGGATGATATCAGTAATAAGGAAATACAACCATTTCTTAAAATTTACTTTAAAAAAGACAGTGTGTTAAAGGGTACTGTTTCTAGTGACTTGCTCAGGTAACCAACCATCATTAAGGGTGCTCTCTCAGAGGAAGCTCTCTCTAATCAAAGAGATAGCTCTGCAGTAAGCATCCCTGCTATAGCGGACAGAACGGTCTTTTAATCCTTACCATACTCGACAGCTTCTAGATATCAGTAAATTAACCACAATAGAATGTTGTAAGTTCCATAGCATGGGCAAAGTTCCAGGAGAACATTGAGGATAATTTACTATTGGCCAATGTCTACATTGACTCAATGGTTTCAGGAAATATTAGGTACTAATGTTTACTAGAGAATATATAGATGTAGACATAGATATAGATATAGGATTGTTTCAAGTTTAATCCATACTTTTTTAATGTTTCTGTTGGTTTCATATTTAGAAAAATACTTTGTTTCCTTATGTAGTGTTAAGGTTCACATATTTTCTTTATATATATATATATATACATATATGTATATATATATATATATATATATGTTTTATTGTATTTTAGGTTCTGGGATACATGCAAAGAACATGCAGGATTATTGCATAGGTACATACATGGCAATGTGGTTTGCTGCCTCCATCCCAATCACCTATATCTGGCATTTCTCCCCATGTTATCCCTCCCCAACTCCCTACCGCCTACTGTCCCTCCCCTAGTCCCCTACCACAGACCTCAGTGTGTGGTTCTCCCCTCCCTGTGTCCATGTGTTTTCATTGTTCAACACTTGCCTATGAGTGACAACATGCAGTGCTTGATTCTCTGTTCCTGTGTCAGTTTGCTGAGAATGATGGTTTCCAGGTTCATCCATGTCCCTACAAAGGACACGAACTCATCGTTTTTTATGGCTGCATAGTACTCCATGATGTATATGTGCCACATTTTCCCTGTCCGGTCTATCATCGATGGGCATTTAGATTGGTTCCAGGTCTTTGCTATTGTAAACAGTGCTGCAATTAACCTACATGTGCGTGTGTCTTTATAATAGAATGATTTATAATCCTTTGGATATATACCCAGTAGTGGGATTGCTGGGTCAAATGGAATTTGTATTTCTAGGTCCTTGAGGAATTGTCACATTGTCTTCCACAATGATTGAACTAATTTACACTCCCACCAACAGTGTAGAAGTGTTCCTATTTCTCCACATCCTCTCCAGCATCTGCTGTCTCCAGATTTTTTAATGATCGCCATTCGAACCGGTGTGAGGTGGTATCTCAATGTGGTTTTGATTTACATTTCTCTAATGATCAGTGATGATGAGCACTTTTTCATATGTTATTTTCATAGTAGCATTCCAGAGGGTCTCCAGAGACAAATATGATATTCAAGTGAAAGATATGATCATAGCTGTGTTGATAAAAATGAGAAATAAGAATAATATAAGAATTTATATTTTTCCAAAGTGCCAGACATGTATATCTTGTTAAAGAGCCCTCAAGAAGTCAGTCAGATTGTCATCAACAACCTAAGGCATTTGGAATGCAGACTACCCACATAGATATTAAAGAAATGTGAGAGCCTGCACTCTCACTCCCAGCTCTCAACCTCACTCTGGTTGATTTTGTTCTGGTAATTCAGTATACAAAACTGCCATTTCAGCAGGGTGTGGTGGCTCACACCTGTAATCCCAGCCCTTCAGGAAGTCAAGGCTGGCAGATCACCTGAGGTCAGAATTTCGAGACCAGCCTGGCTAACATGGTGAAACTCCATATCTACTAAAAATACAAAAATTAGCTGGGCATGGTGGCAGGCACCTGTAATCCCAGCTACTCGGGAAGCTGAGACAGGAGAATTCCTGGAACCTGGGAGATGAAGGTTGCAGGGAGCCGAGATTGTGCCACTGCACTCCAGCCTGGGCAACAGAGAGCAAAACTCCATTAAAAAAAACAAAACAAAACAAAAAAACAAAATAAGACAAAAAAAAAAAAAAAACCCTGCCATTTCACAGATGTCCAGCATCATTGGAGACATAATCAGAATTATATTTATGCTTCATAATATTTGCAGCTTTCAACAGCATATTATAAGATTTGTTTTAAGCTGTAATTATGATGTTGAAGAACTAAACTTTCATCACAGCAGAGTCCTTATGAAAGCCAAGATCAGAATTGCAGTATCACTTTGAAAAGTTGTTTTAAGTGAGACACAGGGAATTGATTTTAAGAAAAACTCCAAACTTCTTAAATAAGAAAAAAACAACAATGTGACCAAAAACTATTAATAGGTTAAAAATAATAAATACATTTGTATTACCATCAAGGAATTAGAGGGTTGTTTGTGTCACCAATTACCTAGTTCCTTGTGGTGGTCTTCTCTTTGCTTTTCCTAGAGGCTAATGTCTCCATTAGGATCGGGCCATCTTTGTTAAGTATAACAGAAAGCTCAACTTCAGGCATACTCACTCATTTGTTCCAAAGGCTGATTACTGATTTTTCAATACTCTTTGGATAACAAGCAAAAATTAAAGCCACAAAAAATGAACCTAAAATGTTACTACAGACATTTCCCCACCAAAACAAACAAACAAACAAAAACTTAGATATTAGCTTGTCGATTGAATTGATGTAAATAATCACCAACTTCCCCCTTGAAGTAGCCACCAGACATTATGACTTTTTATTGAGAAGCAAGATGATTCTTGAATAGGTTAATAGAAACACCCAAAGACCAGTAGAAGTTCTTATGCAAACCCCATTCTGGATAGAAACTGAAGTCATGTTTGATCCTTGAGCAGCCATTTATATAGTCCTCTATGTGAACGAATCCATCTCAAAGAATTTGGAAAATCAGTGACATGGTAACACAATAGTGAATTGAACTTGATATTCTTAAAAATAAAGAGAAAATCACCTAGAAAGATTGTAAAGTCCCCTGGAAGCATTTTGAAATCACTAACAGGCTAATACAATGTCTGGTTAACTTCTCAGAGTGTATACTGCCTAATATCATCAGATTGTCAAAATTTGAAATAAGGCAAGGAGATATTCTAAACTACTGAGTCAAAGACATTGAATTGCTGTCAAAATGAAGAGAAAAATTAAAAGGCACATACCATTCTAATAGCAAAAGCTTTATCTTTAAAATAGACTAAAACTTATAGAAAAAATAAACAATTATTATAACGTACAATAATAATACACCTTTATTCTAAATCGGGGATGGGCTTTATTTTTTTCTGAAAAGGCCAGATAGTAACATCCTCAGCTCTGCCAGCCCTGCAGTCTCTGTCGCAATCACTCAGTCCTGCCATTGTAGCACAAAAGCAGTCAAAGCTTATGCCCAAACAAATGGGCGTGCTGTGTTCCAACATCACTATTGTTTTTCCTTTTTTTCATAAAAACTGTCAGCAGGCTAGATTTGGCCTAGGAACTGTAGTTCGCCAACTTATGTTTTAGGCTATAGCAAGCCTTAATTGTTAGCAAAAGCAGATCAAGAGAGGATGAAATATTAAGCATTTACCTGCAACGAAGAAACAAAATTTCATAGCAATTTGCACCAATGGCAGAGTTTCCAAACTTCTAGAAATAATAGCAATTTAAAATTTCAGCATTTAAGTGTCGATCTGTAGCTGCAACATTTAATGTGGTAGCCACTGGCCACATGTGGCTGTTTACATTGAAATATAAATTAATTAAAATTGAATAAAATGTTATATTGAATTCCTAAGGCATATTTGCCACATCTCAAGTGGCTTGTAGCTGCTGTATTGGACAGCACAGAACACAAAGAATTTCCGTCACTGTCAGAGTACTATTGGGCAGCACTGTAGCAGAGGCAGAGAACTAGGATGCAGAGAAAAACAAAAATGAAAACAAAACAAAACAAAGAACAACTGAAGCTGCAAATCACAGGGCAGTTCAGTGGGAGCAGCAGCAGCAGAGCTAAATTTGATAAGCCAACAAATAGAAGAAAATAGAGCTCTGGAATGCAACATGTCATAAGATCAGATAGAAGTCACCTCAATTAAATGAACATTATTTAAAGAGACTTCTGATGCCACTGAATTCATTTAATGATTTTCATTGACCATTCATCTTAGACATTGTCAGAAAAATAAACAAGAGAGTTTTGTCTTGAAGAGTCCTTGTAATAGGCGAGAGGATGCCAAACTCCTGTCTTCCTTTCTCTCTTTCTCCCTCTCTCCTTTCTTCCCTCCTTTTTTAGATAGACTGTCTCATTCCATAAAGTATTCATAATACCTTATATATAAATAAATAAATAACGTGCTTATTATCTGCCCCTGGGTTTAAGTTTGGAAATAGTTCTAAAATTGATTTTAGAAATAATGTACTCGGTCCAAAGTATGACTATGATTAATGAATACTTACCTATTTTCTAGAACAGCTTATATAGACTAGCTCATTTATTCACTTCATACAACATTACTAAATGTATATAATGCATCAGGTGCATTTTGAATATTAGAGGCAGAAATGATCGGAGGTAATATTTAAAACATTTAACAATCAGTATAAATAAGCCACTGGTCATTCGGAAATGCTTCTCAATGAATCTGAATGTCTGTAAGCCTATATGTCACTCCAGTGTAGACATCAGCCCTGCTATTGATTCCTAAACTAGGGATATTAAAAGCAAAAAGTTGCTTAGTAATGCAGCATCTTTGGAGTAACTATCTGAGGTTCCTTCTCTTGGTACGTCATAGGTTCTTAGGGCTGTTAAAACAAAGTTACCACAAACTGGGCAACTGAAAACTGCATATATTTATTCTCTTACAGTTCTGGAGGCCAGAAATCTGGAATCCACACACTTTTTAATGGCTCTAGGGAAGAGTCCCTTCCTGCCTCTTTTGCTTTCTGATGGCTGTAACCATTCCTTGACTTGTGGCTGCATCACTACAATCCCTAACTCTGGCTTCACGTCTGTGTATTCTCTTCTGTTTCTTACAAGTACATTTGCCATTGGGTTTAGAGCCTACCCAGATAGTAACTTAAATGTGCAAAGGCCCTTTTCTAAATAAGGTCACATTCACAAGTTGTGGGGGTTAGGACATTGGTGTATCTTTTACAAGACCAACTATTAACCCGCTATGTATTGTCTTAGTCAACTTGGGCTGCTGTAACATAAAACCACAAGCCAGGTGACTTCAATAACAAATATTTACTTCTCTCAGTTCTGGAGGCTGGGAAGTCCAAGATCAAGGTGCTGGCAGATTTAGTGTCTGATGAGGTCTCATTTTCTGTTCAAAGATGGTAGTTTTCTCTGTGTCTTTTCATGGCAGAGAAAGGAAGAAAGTTCTCTTGGTACTTTCTTATAAGAACATGAATCCCATTCATGAGGGCACCACCCTCATAACCTCATCTGATCCTTCCTACATTCCAGAGGCTCCATATCCTAACACCATCACATTAGGGAGGATTTTAAAATATGAATTTTGGGAGGGAACACAAGCACGACACAGTTCATAACAAGCATATACAGAGGTCATCTAGGTTTCTGTTATGCATAATGTCCAGTGGCCATCTGTTAATTCTCTCCGTTTCTCTTCTATGGATAGTGACCCACTTGTGTGTTCCAAAGTTGTCCATCTAAACTTAGAAGATAAGATGCAAAATGGTGTTTAAGGAGAATTTTCTGATGAGGCACACTGGGTAAAGGAGAGCATGGGGCTTCCTGAGCCTAATAAATTATTTGGGAGGTTATTTCACTGGTCTAAAATGAAGCATATGATATCCTTGAGGAACATAGATCCTAAAATTCTTAACAAAATACTAGCTAACCAAATCCAACAACATATCAAAAAGATAATCCACCATGATCAAGTGGGTTTCATACCAGGGATGCAGGGATGGTTTAACATACACATGTCAATAAACGTGATATATTTCATAAACATAATTAAAAACAAAAATCACATCATCATCTCAATAGATGCAGAAAAAGCATTCAACAAAATCCACCATCCCTTTATGATTAAAACTCTCAGCAAAATTGGCCTGCAAGGGACATACCTGAATGTAATAAAAGCCATCTATGACAAACCCACAGCCAACATAATACTGAATGGGGAAAAGTTTAAAGCATTCCCTCTGAGTAATAGAACAAGACAAGGATTCCCATTCTCAACACTCCTCCTCAACACAGCATTGGAAGTCCTAGCCAGAGCAATTAGACAAGACAAAGAAATAAAGAACATCCAAATCAGTAAAGAGGAAGTCAAACTGTCACTCTTTTTTGACGATATGACCATTTACCTTGAAAACCCCAAGGACTCCTCCAGAGAGGTCCTAGAACTGATAAAAGAATTCAGCAAAGTCTCTGGATACAAGATTAATGTACACAAATCATCAGCTCTTCTATATACCAACAGCACCCAAGTGGAGATTCAAATCAAAAACTCAACTTTGTTTACAATAGCTGAAAATAAAAAATAAAACACTTCGGAATATACCTAACAAAGGAGTTGATAGACCTCCACAAAGAAAACCTCAAAACACTGCTGAAAGAAGTCTTAGATGCCACAAACAAATGGAAACACATCTCATGCTCATGAATGGGTAGAATCAATATTGTGAAAATGACTATACTGACTGCCAAAAGCAATCTACAAATTCAACACAATCCCCATCAAAATACCACCATCATTCTACATAGAATTAGAAAAAAACATTCTAAAATTCATATGGAACCAGAAAAGAGCCCACATAAACAAAGCAAGACCAAGCAAAAACAACAAATCAGGAGGCATCACACTACCTGATTTCAAACTACACTATAAGGCCATAGTCACCAAAACAGCATGGTACTGGTATAAAAATAGGCACGTAGACCAATGGAACAGAATAGAGAACCCAGATATAAACCCAAATACTTACAGCCAACTGATGTTTGACAAAGCAAACAAAACTTAAAGTGGGGAAAGGACAGCCTTTCAACAAATGGTGCTGAGATAACTGGCTAGCCACATGTAGGAGAACGAAACTAGATTGTTATCTCTCACCTCATACTAAAATCAACTCACGATGGATTAAGGACTTAAACCTAAGACCTGAAACTATAAAAATTCTAGAAGACAACATTGGAAAAAGACTTTTAGACATTGGCTTAGGCAAAAATTTCATGATCAAAAACCCAAAAGCAAATGCAGTAAAAACAAAGATAAATACCTGGGACCTAATTAAACTAAAGAGCTTTGCACAGCCAAAGGAACAGTCAGCAGAGTAAACAACCCACAGAGTGGGAGAAAATCTTCACAATCTATACATCTGACAAAGGACTAATATCCAGAATCTACAACAATCTCAAACAAATTCATAAGAAAAAAATTAAACATTCCCATTAAAAAGTGAACTAAGGACATGAATAGACAATTCTCAAAAGAAGATATACAAATGGCCAACAAACATGTGAAAAAATGCTCAATATCACTAATGATCAGGGAAATGCAAATCAAAACTACAGCATGATATCACCTTACTCCTGCAAGAATGGCCATAATCAAAAAATAAGAAAAATAACAGATGTTGGTGTGGATTCAGTGAACATGGAACACTTCTACACTGCTGGTGGGAAAGTAAACTGGTAAAGTCACTATGGAAAACAGTGTGGAGATTCCTTAAAGAACTAAAAGCAGAACTACCATTTGATCTAACAAACCCACTACTGGGTATCTACCTAGAGGAAAATAAATCATTACTCAAAAAAGATATTTGAACACACATGTTCATAGCAGCACAATTCACAAATGCAAAATCGTGGAACAAACCCAAATGCTCATCAATCAATAAGTGGATAAAGAAACAGTGATGTGATATATATATATATATATATGCTATATAGATGATAGAATATTATGCAGCCATAAAAAGGAATGAATTAACAGCATTTTCAGTGACCTGGATGAGATTGGAGACTATTATTCTAAGTGAAGTAACTCAGGAATGGAAAACCAAACATCTTATGTTCTCACTGATATGTGGGAGCTAAGCTATGAGGATGCAAAGGCATAAGAATGATAAAATGGACTCTGGGAGCTTGGGGGGGAGATTGGGAGGGGGAGCGAGGGAAAAAAGACTACAAATATGGTGCAGTGTATACTCCTCGGGTGATGGGTGCACCAGAATCTTATAAATCACCACTAAAGAACTAACTCATGTAACCAAATACCACTTGTACCCCCAATAACTTAGGGAAAAATAACTAATAAATAAATAATAATAAATAAAATGAGGTATAAATTTGGAAAACATGCTTTTTAAAACTCAAATCATCTGTATACTTGCTTCAGTCCTCTCTTTCAATTGTTGGTTCAGGAAAATTATGTGAATCAGAAATAAGAAGGCTAATGAACAAAAACAAAGGCAAGAGGGATGATGGGGAAATGTGCAGATGATTGCAAAATAAGGTCACTAGAATGCCACCATAATTAGAATGGGAATAAATATACATCCCAGAAGTCTCCAAAGGATTCATTTTTGACACAATTAATTATATTTGCTTTGGAAATCTGAAGTGGATTTTGTCCTCATCTGGATGCAATTGAGTCTTCCCAATCCTAGGCTAGATAGTTACTTTTTTGCTGATTTTAATATGCTGCCAGTGCCAAAAGTCCTCTGGGTAAATATATCAGATTTATAAAAATGCCCAACAAATTCAAATTAACCAAACACTGCTGAATGAATGACTCACTAAATGTGGCATTTTCCCTGAATAAATAATTTTCACTTTCCACTATATTTAGCTAAGACAAAAATAACAAAGGAAAAATGTGTCCAGATCCAAACACTTTAGTGTGTTTATTATGACCATGTGTATAATACAGTATCAGAATTCCACATACAGGCAGGTGGAGAGGGTGATCCATGGCCTACATTATTTGAAGGACTCTCAAAATACTTTTTGTGCACTCCATATTTTTATATGCTATTCACAGGGATTCTCTGAAGGTTAAAATACTATAGCATTTATAGTACATTAACTATAAACGTTAGTATATAGCAGGACCCTCAAATTAGGCTATAGAAAAAATTTGACAAACAGGAAATACATTTTAATTCTGCTATTTACCAGCTCCTGAAAGAGGTTCCTTTTTGAAAAGCGTTGAAATTTATCAAGCATATCAGTCCCAGTTTTTTGGGAAGAAGCAAGAAATAACAGCGAGTGCTGGTAACTACTTTTAGAACAAACTCAGAAACACATTTATAGTTTCTGAGTAACTCGGGGAGGTGAAACTTACTTTCAGAATTACCTAACCTAAATGGTTTGTGTAAATTACTTAAATCTCCATGTCTGCATTCATGTCAATATATCATAACCTCTTGTTAATATACACATTCACTTTCAACTTCATTAGGTTGCATAAAGCTCTGTTGCATAAAGCTCTGTTAAGTCCCAGGAAGTCAAGGAAGGGTGACAGAGAGACAGGTGGAAAAGAGCCAAACAGAGTGTAGTTGCTACATTGGGGAAAACTAAGAAAGGAAGAACACTATTTGGGTTGTAGGATGAGGATGTTTACATATACCAGAGAGATGCCTCACCAAGAACCAAGAGACAAGTGAGAAATGGTTCTGCTTATAGCTTCACATAAAACATACACAATTTTCTTGAAAACCAAAGCTATCCAACGTCAGGGAATAATTTTCCAAGGACCTAAAAATGGTCACATCAGATTCTTTGCTATAACAGTCTTTTCCAGGGACAGTTCTTAAAAATTTTATTAAAGACATTACTACACAACAAAATTCAGAAATGATTGTACAAATGTATATTCCAGACTCAGTTTTTGGAATTAGGTTGGATGTGGATTACTCTAACCATGTAGATACAATGTGTACTTTTTATTATTTGATCAACTTATTTTTCTAATTGTTTGTTGCCAGTATATGCAAATAATTCATTTTTATATTAATGTTCATAAATTCATTTATTAATTTTAATAATTTATAAGTGTCTTATTTGACCAAGCAAATGATTATGTTATCTTGGGAAATACGATCATTTAGCTAATGCACAACCTTGTAATTACATTTGTCTTCTCTTTTTTGTGCTAAATTGCTTCACTTTCCCCTCACTTATGCATGGGATTGCAAAATTTGATAAAGTGCTGGCATGTAAACTTGACTCTAGACTTGTATTCTAGAAAGCCCAAGAAGAAATAGTCTCCAAAATTCTTTTTCTATTTAATGACTCCCATGGTCCCCTCCAGTTTTAGCCCACTTGCCCAAGGCCATACTGGTAGAACAGAGTAAAATTTAAAAACCATAGATCCCTGTAGACCAAACATTCTGATTCCCCCTCTTGTTTCAGCCTTGCTATCTGACGCAGAAATCACATCTACTTTTGTCTCAGACAACTAAGTCTGAGGTTTAACCAGGCTGCCATCTAGCCTGGTTACAATGGAGAGTAGCAGAAACAAACCCTGAGAAAATTGAGACATATTGACAGACCTTGCTTCAGGTGAAGCCTCTGCACAATTTCCAGGCAAGGGGAGTTTTCTCTTATGGTGTGTGGGGAAGGGACTTCTTTTGCTCACTAGTAGAATTCTGGAGAATTGGGGGATTGAGATTGTTTGACCTGATAATCTAAAGTCTCCCATTCCCACACTGTTCCTGTCAGGTTTGAGCTTTATTATAGAAGACCTGTGTTGCGCATGTAGTCGCTTTTGTAACTGTCACACCGATAATCAGATATCAGGTCTCATTTTCAACACAGTCTTCCCTTTGTCTGAACGAAATGAATATTCCCTTTAAAGGTGACATAGAAACTGTTGGGCTTTCAGTGTGATATAGGTTAACAATATAATGCCCCAAGCCTTTCATTTTCTTCTTGAAAGTTCTCCATTGCAAATAGAAATATTCACTCCCGACCAGCATATTTTTTTTTAAATTTTCTGAGATGGAGTCTTGCTCTGTCACCCAGGCTGGAGTGCAGTGGTACAATCTCGGCTCACTGAAACTTCTGCCTCCCAGATTCAAGAGCTTCTCCTCCCTCAGCCTCCTGAGTAGCTGGGACTACAGATGCACACCACCATGCCTGTCTATTTTTTGTATTTTTACTAGAGATGGAGTTTCACCATGTTGGCCAGGCTGGTCTTGAACTTCTGACCTAAGGTGATCCGCCTGCCCCTGCCTCCCAAAGTGCTAAGATTACAGGCATGAGCCACCAAGCCTGGCCACACCATAATCTTTACATATAATTACTATATCCTCCACACCAATAAAAAACAGCAATCACTTGGCCTCCCATTGTCCTACTTTCCAACTGTATAATATCTCAATTATCAATAGGTGAAAGCTTTAGTAATTGTTACTATCACACTGACCATGCATATCATCTCCAGACATGTGGAAAATCAAGCCCCAAAATCCCATCCCAGTGAGTCCTTCCTAGGACTATTTATCTTAATCTAGATGCCTGGGCTCTAAACTAATTAGTTTGGAGCAAAGTTTACACTCTGATCTAGTAAAGCAAGAATGAAGGGAAAAGTGAAGCCAAAAAAAATAATAAATAAATAAATAAGAAAATGAATATGTGGTTGTGATTTATCAAGCAGACCATAGCTTCACAGGAAAACCCAGCTGGTTATGTGGACATATGGAATGTCCCCAGTAAGGCAATATGAAGTTCATCTCTCAGAGCATTCCATTGTGCAGGAGAAATGATCAATAAATCCATTCAAATATCCTCGTCTTTCATTGTTCAACATCCGTCTGTCTGTGTAGCTTCTGAGGAAGCATGGTTTCTACAGCTCCAGTTGGGTACGACCAACATGCTAGAGCTCCTGCATTGCCCATTGCTGAAGGTGCTTGCCCCTAGTTAAGACTGTAAAAAGCAGTGGCATTAAAAGATATGATGGCATCATGGTGGGGGCTTTATCATCATAGGAGAAACGTGAAACGTGGTCCATTTGCTGGTTCTAAATGGACCATGTGGCAGGGCAAGTTTCCATGGCTCTTGCAGCAGCCAGGTCTGAGCAGATCTGTGGAAATGCACGGATGGTGTCCAGTAGCTGCATAGGATGGCTCCCTTTTTGTAAGCTTAAATCCCAGATATTTAGAAATTGATCCTTGTCAGATGGAATGTGTTCCTTTAATATTTCCTCTTGTGGTTTTGGAGCCAATATTACTTAGTGAGTGATCCAAACTCTGGCTTCTCTGTATCTTCTAATATTTTGTCCTCAGATTATAAGAGAGCAGTGAAGAAAACTAAGTGCCTGACCTTATTGTATAATATTTCAGTGGGAGAAACAATAAACAAACAGATATGTGTATTATATGGCAATGTTATGGCATGCTAGGAAGTAAAGTTTAAAAACATCAATGAATAGAGAATGAGAGATGATGGACATAGGTGGTTGGGGAAGGATTATTTGAAGAACTGACTCCAACAGAAGTGATGGAATTTAAAATCACATTCCAGCAGAAGCATTTGTTCAACACATCTTTGTGAGTGCAAAGAACACATCAGGCATTGGAAATCAACTGTGGAAAGGACACACATAGTGCAGCCTAGGAGTTTACAGTCTAGGACTTAACAGAAAAGCAAGAGAAAACCAAGTAGATGTATGGGTTAAAAATGATTACAGGGTTTTGTGTGATAACCTCAAAAAAGTGACATAGGTGTAAAGATTTATCTTTTTGTGACTACATTTTCCACGCTACAAAAGACTTTACTTTTAGTAACAATGGTATTTATATGCCCACAAACTATTGACATATAATGAAGATGGAATGGACTTTGAAGATTAGAGATTTCAGTTACTCTGTGCACTTGAACTTAACCCAGAGGCTGCACTAATAGTCTTTCTCCTTTAATTGTTTCAATAAAGAATATTTCCTTGAAAATGCTGTTTAATACACTGTAGCACTTTTTTCACAACTTGACTTTGTTTTATGCTCTGTGATAGTCTATTCATATACTTAGGCTGTCATATAATAACCAAAGTATTCATAATTCTGTGTCTGGGCACCTGAACTGCTTATACCATCCAGTATAAGTAGAAATGTACTTAGTATAAAGGACTATACATAACAAATACATAAAGGATGGAAAAACCAGCTGTATTTTTGGTTTATGAAATGTCTCAATTTATTTTTTAAATAGCTTGGATTAGATAAAACCCAACTAGGTTTTGCCAAGAACGTTTCCCTCTTAGTTTTTGAAATCATGTGCAATTTTGTAGAAATTTACTACATATGTTTTTATTTCATTTACACTTAAATCAGAAATATATTGCTTTGTAAGATCCATTTGATTTTCAAGAAGCCATTTGAATTAGTGAGTTTTCTTCAAACTAAGATATAACTCACATACCACAAAAATCATCCTTTAAAGGATGAATTCATTAAATCCAGTATTTTTTTGTATCTTCTCAAAGTTGTGCAATCATTACCGTTGTCTCATTCCAGAACCAATTTAGGTTTAAAACACAATGTGTTCATGAAAGAATGTTGGATTTTAACAGTAGGAAATTTATAAACAGGCAGCTTGGTGAGGTTTACCTCGGTAGTCCTGATCTGAAACTTCATGTGGGGGCGAGAGACTTGCTGGAGCCCTAGTACCACATTCATAAATCAGAACATTTCTGTATTTCACAAAGTGGCTGCAGGGCTCAGGGGTTATCACAACGACGTGTTTTTTTGCACTGAGTAATACTCCACTGTGGCTCAAATTGAACATTCTACTGCTTTCCTCCTCAGACCCATTCCCCGATGACATTTTTTGACAGTTTTTTGACCTGGAAAATCCAAGACCACTGGGTCCTGATCACACGACTTTTGCCTCCAAACAAAAGGTTCCCCTGGCTCTCACTTATGATCCCATCCAGCTAAGCCACCACTGCCAGAAAGCAGAGACACTACATAAGGATGATTTGAAGACAGAATGTTCCCTTAGTGACCTCTGTGTATTGAATTTGGAACTGTCTGCTTAAGAAGGAATGAGAATAGTGAGTCATAAAACGTAATTTGTTATCTCAGTAAGGCTTTTCAGATGGTATTTAAGAATATTGCACTATCAGTTTCTTCAAGGATAAAATAAAGATTCCTGTCAAATACTGATACCCCTCTTCATCAACTTTAGTTTTCAATTAGATCTATTAGATTTGGAGCATAGGTAAATAGTGTTAACAACAGATAAAATAAAATAGCATGACATAGTGCATTTAGCCGTAATTCCTAGCATTTAGGAGTCATGACACCCAAGCTTTGAAAATTTGGTGTTCTAAGACACTCGCTTCTTTACTTTACACAAAACAAAATATATAAAATTAAAAAAAAATGTTTTCAAGCATCATGTTATTTGTTGAAATAATAAAACTGTGGGATTTAGGGGATTTTCCTTCATTTTTAAGACCCATTTATAAAATGGGAATAACAATTGCTACCAAACAGAATTAATGAGAACAAAACAGATAATAGTCTGCATATGCAAAATTCATCAGCACAGCCCTGGCTCACCAAAGGTAAATAATTATTGAATTTGTACTTGAGTCCTGGCTAGTAAGTTGACTGTTATTTAGACAACTAGAATTAGTTTCTATATTTGTTCTTCCAGGAGATAAAGGAGTGTTTTAGTAATCACTGTTTTTTTTTTTTCTGTGAATGCATTGCTTCATTTATAAAACAAACACAGTGTTGAATAAAAAGTGGTTTGTGTGTTTTCTATTAAGCATTTCATAATGGAACCATCATTTATTATGATCACTGTGAACTCGTGGTAAGAAGGTTCTTCCAATATGGTTAAGAAATTTTGAAAATTAATTTGATACAGTATCTCATTAATTGTTCTCTTTTCCCATATCAAGTTTAGGACTAATTCTCGTGGTCTACAAGTCAGGCAAATTTTGCTGTGCCCTGTTGTTTTCTTATGTCCCTAACTTGGCAGTGCTTTTTGCCTACATGACGACAACATGTCTAGATGAAAAGTAAAATAGTCAATCATCTGGATGTTTTGTCTATAGAATGCTGCATGTTTTGATGTTACATAGACAAAACATGCAGATAATTGATTTTTTTTCTTTTCATCCAGATGTTCTGGCATCATTTATTCATAGCTTGTGTCTAGTTTACCAGCTATGGAAAAAGAAAGAGAACACAAATGTAAGAGGTTACTTCAAATGACACACAAAAAAACGTATTATACATTAGATCACAGGTGGGCATTTCTTTTGTATTGAAATAATTCATTGATTGAATACTTAGGGTATTTACTCTGCATTGTTGTATTTCACATATATGAGACATTGCACAGATAAAGGTGGTTGGATATACACTACGTCATTTAAAATACTGGTTACAAATTATTTGGGATGGACAGGAACAAAGCAAGAAAGCTTACTTTGATGAAACAAGTCCTTTGAGGTTATGACTATGGAAGACACTAATAATTTCTTACAAAAGCCATTCCGAATTATACTTTTTTGTTTTGTCCTCTAATAATGATATGGTTTGGCTCTGTGTCCCCATACAAATCTCATCACGAATTGTAATCCCCATATGTCAAGGGAGGGAAGTGATTGGATCATGAAGTCCGTTTCCCCCACGTTGTTCTCATGATAGTGAGTGCTCACAAGATCTGATGGTTTTATAAGTGTTTGAAAGTTCCTCCTTCAGACACTCTCCTGCCACCTTGTAAAGAAGGCACCTGCTTTCCCATTCACAATGATTTTAAGTTTCCTGAGGCCTCCCCAGCCATGTGGAACTGTGAATCAATTAAACTTCTTTCCTTTAAATTACCCAGTCTAGGGTATTTCTTTATAGCAGTATGAAAACAGACTATACAAATATCAAGATTAAAAAGCCAAACATTTTGCTTTCTTGGCTTCTTAGTTATGGCTGGGTGACCAAGGGATTCCATTTCAGATAATGAGGTTGTAAAGGGAAATGTATTATGGGATTTCTGAGAAACCTAGCTTGCTTATTGATGAAAAGAACAGATGCAAAGAAGAGCTTATTGATTTTGCTCCTTCCTCAGTCTTCCTTTGTTGAGTACGGGAGTGATGCTAGAGCTGCGGCAGCTGTTTTGCAACCATAAGCATGAGGAAAACCAGCACAAGAGGTGTAGAATGATGTAAAAGAATAGGCTGATATAAAACCATAAACTGGAAAATCCAGCAGGAAGAGGAGGAGAATGATATAAACGAATAGGTTCTTGACACTATTGTTGAGTTGCTGATATAGCCTTAGTCCTCTCACCTTTGAGCTTCTATTAATAACCTTGTGCTTGTAGCTGCTGTTAATATGTGTTTCGTTACATGTATCTGCAAATGTTCCTGATAGATATGCAGATATTATGTCCCTTTAACGCACAATAAAACTATAGCAAAGATTGTTAAATTGGCTTGTCCAATGTCATAACTGCAAAATTAGTGTGAAAACAAGACTGGAGCCCAAGTCTCCTGGCTCCTGTCACCAGAACACACTAGGTTTCTGAAGACACTACGTATCCACCAGCCAAATGATCCAGACTTAACTCAGAGGGAGTTAAAGTGCCACTGATCAGTAAAAGTAACACAAAAACTGTTCAAAGATACTTACATCAGCATAGTGGGTTCCCTTTTTTTGTTGAATATGAAACATGTCAGAGCGGCTTTTGACTTTTTGAAAGCTATAAAAACTAAGAATCAGAATTTAATATTTAACACTCTGTTCCAACACAATATTCTCTAGGTCCCTCAAGAAGTTAGCTCTTGAAGAGTTTTAGTGACATGAGAACATGTCAAACAGAGGAAAGAGCATGGGTTTTAAAACAGTCAGATGTATGTATAACTCCCATATTTGCACTTACCAGAGATAAAATCTCTGGACAGGCACTTAACCTGCCTTTTTTTTTTAATTTTATTTTTAATACAGTGCTAATCCAATTCACCTCTTCAATTCTTGTGAAGATTAATTGGAATAATGCCTACACAGCACCTAGCCCAGTGTCTTGCAAATAGGTGCAATTTAATAAATAAGAGCTATTGTTGTTATGGACTAACCAAGGCACTGCTAGGTCTAGGTGATGTAATACAAATGTCCTGAATAATCAGTCAGTCACTCTCCTCTACCCAGGCAACCTTCTCCAGTGTGGCCAGGATGAGATTAAACTTAAAGGTCTTTATAAAAGACCCATGCAACAACTGTGTGCCCGCACATGTACCAGGGATTCAGTGGCTGTGGCTCGCATCACCCCCATCAGGTAAAATCGTGGCTCAGGTTAACATTGTTGATCACCTGATTACCCAGTCCTCTGGCTATAAAGATCTGAGGGAGCCATCCAACTACTTGAAAGCAAGATTCTGGTTTTGGTTGATATGCTCACCACAGTGATTAACCTAGTTGCATTCTCCATTTAACAAGCCTCTTGTCAAAGCACCTTGATGGTTTATATCCTGAAAAAGGAAATTAAAGTACTAACGGTGATCCAGACGCCATGTCTCATCACAGGCACACAGCAAGCTCTGAATTCTAGTGAGCTCTTGTTTCAGTAAATTCAGCTTACTGTGTTTTTTCACAAAATAGCAACTACCGGGAAGTTCTTTCTGTTCTGAATTCTCAAATGAAAAATGAAACCTTGAGCTCCAGCTGAAAGGTGGAACCTGCCATTCGACTCCCAACACAGGGAGTACAGTTGGAATGAGAGAACATGAAGCCAGCTCTACAATTTTTGCATTGTATATGTTTTCTATGAACTTGGCAGAAGCCCACAAAGGAAAGAGAGTTGGTGCTTAGGAGCTAGGTTTGATTTTCTGCTTGAGACAGCATCAGGAATCCATTCTTAATGAAAAGCAAACAGAAGATCACTACTTTCCCCCATACATTCCTTACATATTTATACTTGAACATATTCTGTGGAGGGAGTTGTTTTGTTTTGTTTAAATGCATTCTGCATTCAGAGAGTGTGCCTCATCTGGAGGGTTGGGGCCAGAATAGCAAACTGAAAGTTAACCCTTGCATGCAACAATATTCACACTAACTTGAATGAAAGTGCCATATCAATGGGAGGTATTGGGGCATACTAAGACATTTCAAGAAAGTTTCAAAACTAGATTAATTTTCAAATGTTATCCTTAGGGATACAGAAGCAACTCATCCTCTTCTATGGCTAGACAATCTCTTTACTTCTAAGGTAGTCTTGTTGAAATGGAAAAAGTTCTGAAGAGGTGTCAAAGCCTCATTCCCCTGTTGTGCAGCTATATTCTCATGAACTTACCTCTAGCGGGTTCAGTTTTCTCACTTCTAAAAGAGCAGCAGTGGCTCCCCAATGTGTAACCAAATTCTGGTGAAGGATACTGTGTGAAATCACCTGAAAAATGTAAAGTACCGTATGAGCGGAAAGCATTATTTTATGACATACTAAGACATTTAAGACAGTTTCAAAACTAGATTGACTTTCAAATATTTATGTAAAAATGTGCTCTTTAATTAAACATTTGATTCCGAGATACTTATAGATTCGCATGAAGTTGTAAGAAATAATAAAGAGAGTTCTGGTGTACCTTTTATCCAGTTTCTCCTTGTCTTATTCAGCTCGTGCTGCCAAAACAGAACACCATACAGTGAGTAGCTTAAACAGCAGAAATTCATTTTCCCATACTCTGAAGGCTGGAAGTCCAAGATGAAGATGTCAGCATGGCCAGTTTCTGGTGAGAGCTCTGCTCCTGGCTTGCAAACAGACACTCTCTAGCTAGGTCCTCACAGAGAGGATAGACAGAAAGCAGGTGTCTGGTATTTCTTCTTCTAAGGACACTAATTCCCCTATGATGACTCTTCGCATAATCTCAATTAAGCCAAATTACCTCCTAAAGTTCTCACTTCCAAACACCATGACATTCGAGATTAGGATTTCAACATGTGAATTTGGCAGGGGACAAATTCTTTCCATAGAATTTTTAATAGTAATATCTTGCAAATCTGTAGCAAAATATCACAGCTATAATATTTACATGATACAGTCAAAACCCAAGACATTTCCATCATCACAAGGATCCAAGTTATCCTTTATAACCCATCCCATCTGCCTTCTACCCTCACCTCTTCTTCACACCTGAAACCATGAATCTGCTCTCCATTTCTATTATTTTGTTACTTCAGAAATGTTAGAAAAATTGAATCACACAGTATTAACCTTTGAGACTAGCCTTTTCACTAGGCACAAATTTCTGAATAGTTCTCCAAGTTGTTGCATGTATCAATCTGTTTCTTTTCCTGGCTGAGTGCTGTTCCAGCATATAGATATACCACAAGTTGTTTAACCATTCATCCATTGAAAAACGTCTGAATTGTTTCTAGTTTGTGAAATTGCAAATAAATCTACTATACATTCATATACAGATTTTTTTTTGGTGAATATAAGGTTTCCTTTTTCTGAGATAAACACCCAAGCATGCAATTGTTGGATCACACGATATATGTATGTTTACTGTCTTTAAAAAAACAAAATACTGAAAAACTGTTTTTCAGAGTGGATATGCCATCTTAGATATCCAACAATAATAGATGATTCAGCTTTTTTTATAATTGCCACCATTAGGTGTTTTTAATATTTTTAATTTTAACCATTCTGATAAGTGTAATGTTTCATTGTCGTTTTAATTTTCATTTCCCTAATGGCTAATAATGTTGAACATCTTTTTATGTACCTATTTGTCATGTGAGTATCCTCTTCAGTGAAATGTCTCTTTATGTCTCTTAACCATCATCTAATTGGATTGTTCGTTTGTTTTTACTACAGAGATTCGAAGGTTTATTAAATATTATAGACATGAGTCTTTTGCCAGACTTGTAATTTGCAAATATTTTCTCCCGGTCTTCCCACTCTTTCAACAAGATGTTCCACAGAGCAGAGACTTAAATTACATTTTAATTTACATTTAATTATATTTTAATGGAATGTAGTTTACCATACCATTACCAAAAGCGTGGTTCATGCTTTTGTTTTCAAGCCTAAGAATTCTTTGCATAACCCTAGATTATGAAGATTTTCTGCTATGATTTTTTTTCTAAAAATGTTGCAGACTTATGTTTTATATTTAAGTCTGTGATTCATTTTGAGTTAAATTTTATATAAGATGTGACAGGTTGAGGTTTATATTTTGCTTATAAATGTTTGCTCCAGCTCCATTTATTGAAAGGCTATTGTTTCTTCATTGAATTTTTACATTTTTGCCAAAAATCAGTTGGACATATTTGTATAGATCTATTCTTGGATTCTATATTCTGTTCCACTAAGTTATGTGTCTGTCCCTCCAGGAAGACCACACAATCTTGATTGCTGTAGCAATATAGTAAGCCTTGAAATTGAATGGACTGATTCCTCCTACTTCATTCTTTTTCTAAATAGTTTCAGTTATTCTAATACCTTTCCCTCTCTGTATAATTTTTGGAGTAATTTTGCCTATATCTACAAAATGGGATTTTAATAGAAAGTGCAAATAACCTATATGTCAATTGGGAATAATTGACATGCTTACTATGGGTCTTTCTACCTATGAAGACTGAACACATCCCATTTATTTAGATATTTCTTTGACTTCTTTTATCAGTGTTTGTAGTTTTCAGTATTCCAATTCTGTATGAGTATTTATCCTTAAAAATTTATTTTCTAACAGTTACAAATGGCATCGTATTTTTAATTTTGAATTCCATATGTCCATTGCTTTTATATAGAAATACAATTATGTATATTTATCTTGTATCCTACAACCTTGATAAACTCACTTGTTAGTTCTGTTAGCCTTAGTTTTTCTTTCATCTGAAAATGTCTTGATTTATCTTTCATTTCTGAAAGATATTTTTACTGGATATAAGATTATAGATTGGCAGTTCTTTTCTTTCAGCCCTTGAAAAATGTTGTACCACTTTCTGCGGCCTCCATGATATCTGGTTTAAAAAGCCACTATCATTTGTATTTGTTTTCCCCTAAAGAAAAGGTTCCATTGCTCTATTTGCTGCTTTATATGTATTTTTTTATCTTTAGTTTATAGAAGTTTGACTATAATGTGTCTCAGGGTGAATTTGTTTGAGTTGCCCTGTTTGTGTTTTACTTAGCTTCTTGAATCTATATATTTATTTACCTTAATTTTTCATTTCCATAGGTTTTGGGGGAACAGGTGGTATTTGGTTATATGAATAAGTTATTTAGTGGTGATTTCTGAAATTTTGGTGCATCCACCACCTGAGCAATACACAGTGTACCCATTTTGTAGTCTTATATATTTATTTTTAGTTTTTGCCAAATTTGTGACATTTAGAGACATTGTTTCTGTGAGCACTCTTTCAGCCCTGTTCACTTTCTCCTCTCCCTCTGACATCCTTATGATTGAACCAGTTTTATGTATCTCTCTATATATCTATGTCTATATCTATCTATATCTAGATATTGATCCCTCTCTCTCCCCCCTCTCCTTCTCACTGTCTCTATATCTGTATCTATCTATCTATATATGTATAGATATATATCTATATATGCATATATATAGATATATGGAGAGAGAGATCTATATATCTATATCTATCTTCTATCTCTCTATATATCTATATGTCTGTATATATATCTATATCTTCTCTCTATATCTCTCTCTATATATCTATATGTCTATCTATCTATATATAGAGATATCTATATCTATCTTCTCTATATATATCTATATCTGTATGTCTATCTCTATGTATAGAGATAGACATATAGATATATAGAGAGAAAATAGATATAGACATATAGATATCTCCATATATAGATAGACATATAGATATAGATATATATAGAGAGAGATAGAGAGAAGGGAGTGGAGAGAGAGAGAGAGAGAGTGATTTTTAAAATAATTGGCTAATATAGTTGTGGAGATTGGGCAAGTCCAAAATCAGTAGGGTAGGTTGGTAGGCTGGAGACCTGGAAAAGAGTTGCAGTTCCAGTTCAAAGGTGGTCCACTGAAATAATTTCCTCTTTTCTTCAGGGAGCTCAGTCTTCTTCTATTAAAGTTTTCAGCTGATTAGATGAGGCCCACCTGCATTATGGAGGATACGCTGTTTTACTTAGTCAACTGATTTGAACATTAATGTTATCTTTAAGAAAATGCCTTCATAGATATATCTAACATGATTTTTGACCAAATATCTGAATACTGTGGTCTAGCCAATTTGACTCATTTTAACAACAAAATGAAAATACACTGATAAAGTGAAGAAAGATCCCTGTTCCTCAGGAGCCTGTGGAATTGTGATGACCATCACAATTCCACAGGCTCCTGAGGAACAGGGATCTTTCTTCACTTTATCGGTGCATTTTCTTTTTGTTGTTAAAATTAAGTAATTATTATTATCTATATTTGATTCACTTCTTTCCTGTTTTCTCCATTATGCTTTTGGGCTGATCCATTGAGTTTTTCATTTCAGTTATTTTATTTTTAATTTTAAAATTTTCATTCATCTTTAGAAATTATATTTCTTTGGTGAGACTTTCTGTTTCTTTGATAAGGACTTCTATTTTTCATTTGTTTTAAATATGTTCATAATTGTTCATTGAAGCCTTTCTATCATGACTGTTCTAAATCTTAGACAATTCTAAGATCTCTATCATGTTGGCATCTATCGATTGTCTTTTTTTCTCATTCCATTTGATAACTTCTTGTTTCTTGGTACGATGAGTGATTTTCTGTTGAGACCTGGACATTTTGGGTATTGTGTTGTGGACTACGGGCTATGTAAACTTCCTGTTTTAGCTGCTTCTCTGGAACCACTCTGGAAAGGGAAGTGAAACAAGGTGGAGAAATGCCTCATTACTTCCAGGTGGGAGCAAAGGTCCAGGTTCCCCATTTAACCTCCTTGGACATGAGGGGGAGGTGAGCCTCATTAATGCTGAGCAAACGTGGGTGTTTCTTCTCCCAGCTTAGCATCCCAACATGATTGGAAGAGAGACAAATCCCTCATTATTGGTTCCCTCTTGGCCTCCAATGATACCACAAGGCATGGAGTGGCCTTGTTATTGCTGATCAGTGGTGAATCTGACTATGACTCCTCTGACATCATTCTAGTTAGGAGGTGGTAAACATAGAAATCTGATTCTCCACTCAGCCTTTGCTGGTGAGAGATTCCCCTCTTCCTGGCTTTTTGTCTAGAGAGAGCAAGATTTTGTTGAACTTATTTTGTTTATATCCTTGGGCATTTCCAGGTTGCTGCCTTCTTTAACAAAGGGAATTTATTTCTGTGTTTTTCCTTAAAACCTGAGGTCATAGCCAGACTGCTACCTTCTCTTCACCTTTCAAAGTATTCTTATGGTTAGTTTATATCTAACACTTAGGTTTTTAAGTTGTACTTAGCAGGAAGGATAGGGAAAAATACACCTATTTTATATTATTGGAAGCAGAAGTTAATAAAAACTAACTTTTAATGAGGGGAAGTAAGAGGGCAAACAGTATAAAATAATAATTTAATATTGTAACTCCAGTGGAATTATGGCTTATCACTAAGCTAGAAACTATAAAAGTAGCTCCTATTCAAGTGTTCTTACTAGAATAATATTTTTACTTTGGAAGTCTACTGAATTCCCGTCTCAAATTTTCTCACTTAAACTATTTTAATTGTTTTATAGTACTTATGTCTTTAGTTTATTATGACATTTGAATTTATTTATTTTAAATTGTGGTATAGGATATGGAAAATATTTAATACTGTTTTTTTTTTCCACCAATTTCTACTTTCTCTGGAGGAAAGTGAGATATTTTACTTTCCTCCGCATTCCTGGCCAGTTCCCAACTTTATCACTGATATTCACAAGCAAAAGAATTTAGGGTCACATTGACTATTCATTTTCAATGAAGTCCTAGCTCCTGCTAAGACCCTCCCTTTGCCTTCTTGACATATTCAAATAATAAGACTGCAAGTTTTTAGTTTTTAAAATTTGAAGTTTATCTAGAAAATGCTTTTATTTCCAAGTTCTAAAATCTTAAAATAATTTTGATAGTAAAAAATATTATAAATTATTGTTCCAAAAGTTCAGATTCCTGTGTTTCTGGTGTATAAATTAAAATTATTAAAATTAATTAATGACAAGAAACCTTTCAATAGTTAACTTTCTATGATTATAGTTGACCCAGCATGCTAGTGGCTATTACGGAATTATAACTCTGTTATCTCGACTTATACATATGATTGATCTTATGTCTAACTGTTTCTTTCAGGATCCCTATAAGAGAAGTGATTTTACCATCATTTTGCAGATAAGGAAACGAGCTTATTGACCAACATCATAAACCTAGTAACTAACGCATTAAATTTTCCAAGATAATATAATTAGTAGCTGGCAGAACAGGAAGTCATTCACTTTCAGTATTCTGACTCCAAATGCAGTGCTTTTTCTTTTTCTTTCTTCTTCTTTTTTTTTTTTTTTTTTTTTTTTTTTTTTTTTTTTTTTTTTTTTTTTTTTTTTTTTTTTCTGCATCAAAGCTCTCTTCCTGTGACTGACTTCAAGCTCTGCTTCCTCTCAAAGGATAAATGAAGGCAAGCAAGGTCCTAGAGTAAGTAAGTATCCAAACTATCTTCTTCTCATTCTGCTTTGAGTACTCTATGCTCTTCTTAAGACCTTGCGGTGACTTATCTTTGCCTCCATTTGAGATGAAGGCAAAGATCTTTACAGCCTTCATCAAAGCTCTTCATAAGGAGGCTTCTAATTCTTCTCATGATGGCATAATGGCTTCTCCTTAAATAACTAGAAAACAGGACAAAATAGATTTTACAATGGTTTTCAGATATTGGACAACTGGCAGTATAGCACTGTGATTCCTGAGAAAATATAAACAAATGAGGTGAGCCCTGTGATTTTATCAGCTCAATGCCTGGATGCAGCTGTAGGCCATAGGGCAAGAAGAATAAATCCAACGGAGGCAAGCAGTCTTGCTGAGTCAAACAGACACAGTTCAGAGGCTTTGTCCTTTTCATGGAGACAGAGGTGGCTAGAATTTTAAGAGAAGAGTGCCAGAGAGGCAGGAACTCCATAAAGAAAAGTCTGAATATTTGTGGAGGTGATGTTTTAAATATTTCACTAATATTAATCTGCATATACAGGAGATAAAAATACTCAAAGTTGGATAAAGAACCACTAAAAAGCTATAAGGAGAAGGATTTCCTAAGTTCACATAAACTGAGTTCATGTGCCCAACAACCAAAGTAGAAAGGTCCTACAAGGCATGGTTCGTTGAGTTTTCAAAAAATGATATCACCTTAGAAGTGGGCTTAAGTTAGCTTTAAACTATAAGGTGCTCTGGGCATGCCCTAATAAAGCATAAAATTGTGCCTAAAAAGAATCATACTGATTCAAATGATACTAAGTGTGACCCAGAGACAATTTAAAGCTATACAAAGGAAAACAAAAAATCTAGCAACCAAAACCAAATGATAAATTTCATGACATTCAGCATCAAAATAAAATTATCAGGTATGCAAGAAAATAGAAGAATATGATTCAAAGTTAAAAGAAAAAATTACTTTATAGGCACAGACCCAGAAGTGACAGGGATGATGGAGGTAGTCAACAAAGACATTACAAGAGCTATTGTAAAATACTCTACATGTTCAACAAGGTAGAGAAAAACATGATTATGATAGAGAAAATAAAAGATTTTTTAAAAACCAAAAGGGAACTTATAAAACCAAAAGATGTAATACCGAAAATGAATATCATACAGGGTAAAATTAGATAAAGGAGACACTGAAGAAAAAAAGTTTTTAACTCTGAAGACAGCAATAGAAGCTACCCAAAATGAAGCATAGATAGAAAAAAGACAGTAATTAATAGTGACTCAGCTATCTGCGAAACAATATTAGTTTAATAAACATATAATCGAAGCTCCAGAAGGAGAGGAGGAGAAACAGAAAAAAAGTTGGGGAAGTGAATGGACAGAGTTTTACAAATTTGATAAAACTGATGAACTCACAGATTCAGGCTCAACAAATCCTTATTAGAGGAAATATAAAGAAAATTATGCTAAGAAATACCATAATCAAATTTCTGGAAATAAATGAATAGGAAATACTTTTAAATAAAGCTAAAGAGGAAAAGATACATGAAACATGAAGGAGCAAAGATGAGAATGATAGCATACTTCTTGTCAGAAAAAAAAATATAAGCCAGAAAACAGTGGACCAATGTCCTTAAAAATTTAAGTCAGAAAATGCTAACCAAAAATTGTATACTCAGCAAAAATATGTTGCAGAAATAAAGGCCAGATAGAAACCCTTTTAGACAAACCACAGTTAGAGAAGTTATTTCTGGCAAATCTACACTTCAAGAACTCTTAAGCAAAGTTTCTCAAAAGTGATAACAGATGGGATTCTGAAATTTGCACAAAGGAATGAAAACATTTAGAGATGATAAATATATGAGTGACTATAAAATATATTTTTCTCATTTTAGTCTCTTCAGAAGAAAATTGTTTAAAACAAAAATAAAGACAATGTATTATCTGATTCATAGCCTATGCAGAAACAAAATGCATCACAAATAGGGTAAAGGAGCCAAATTGCCAATGTCAGGAATAAAAGACAAACATTACCACACATTCTACAAACATTATAAGACTGATAAGGAACTATTGCCAGCAACCCTGTAAACCCACAAATATGACAGTTTGAACAATATGGACACATTTTTTAAAAGACCCAAACTACTAAAGCTTACATTAAAAGAAATATTCTGAGTATTCTAAGCATAGTAAAAAACTTCCCAGAAACAAGAGCTCCAGGAACAGATGGCTTCATTGTTGAATCCTAGCAAACATTTAGTGAACAAGCCAGAGCAATTTTGTTAAACTTTTCTGGAAACCAGAAGAGAAACACACACTTCCTAACTCATGAAGTTGTGAATTGGGAACTCGCAACTCATGGACAGGCAAGGAATCACAAAAAATAAAACAACCAGAGAATATCTATGTGAACACAAGTGCAAAAATGTTAATAAAATGTTTAAAAAACGAATCCAGCAATATTTATAGAAATATAAATTGTGATCAAGTGAGATTTATGCCAAAAAAGCAAGATTTGTTTAACATTTTAAAATTATCTCAATAGATGCAGAAAAATTATTTGGAAAATTTGACATTCATAACTAAATAAGTAAATGATAAAAGGGACAAAAACTTTAGTCAATAAACAATAGAAGGGATCTTCTTTGTTACAAAGTCAACAGCTAACATCATATAGGTTGTGAAAGATTGGACACTTCCCTTGTGAAACAAGACAGTTTTCACTCATGCTATTCAGTAACATAAGGGAGATTCTGTTCAGTCAAATGAGGCAAGAAAGACATACGGGTCAGAAAACTGAATTAAGACTGTTTCTATCCATAAACAAAAATGATCATTTATGTAGAAAATCTTATAAAATAAAAAAATGAGCTGATAAAATAAGTTTAGGAAATTAAATCAATAGACTCTAAGACTAATATGCAAAAACTATTTCTACACAATAGAAAAAAAGTTTGGAAATTAAAATCTTTTAAAATGTTACTCATAAGAGAGTTAAAAATATGAAATATTTAGGTAAAAGTTTAATGAAACTTTTGCAAGACTGTTACTGAAAATGACAAAATGTTTCTGAGAGAAATAAAATCAAAATAAATGGAGAGGTATTCTATGCTCCTGGCTCAGAAGATTCAATGTCACTAAGATTTCAATTCTCCCCAAATTAAAATTTATTTTCAGTACAATTTCAACCAAAAATCTTCACAGGCTTTTTTTTTTTTTACCTTAAAAATTATTTTGTAGACAGCGAAAATCTTCTCTGTATAGAAATTCAAAGAACCTAGAATTGCCAAAAACAATATTGAGAAACAATAACAGATTTGAAGGATCACAAACTGATTGCATTTTATTATGAAAATATAGTAATGAAGCAGTAGATTCTTGGTGCCTGAGAGACATAGACCAATGGAACAAAATAGAGACTTCAGAAATAGACTCATGTAAATATTAAATTGATTTATGACAAAGTTTCCAAGGCAATTCAACAAGGAAAGGACAATCTTTTCCATAAGCCACACTGGAAAGACCAGCTATCCATATGCAAAAAAAAGAAAAACATCTCAAAACTTAACACATACCACATACAAAAATTGATTTCAAATGGAGCACAGACCTATATGTCAGAGCCAAAACTATTAAAACTCTATAAGAAAATTTACGAGAAAATTTGGAGACATAGAAAATCGTCACCAATTTTAAGAGTAGGTAAAGATTTTTAAATAGAACAGAAAAAGCACAAACTATAAAAAAAATTTAATTGGACTTTGTTAAAATTAAAAACATTTGTTCTCCAAAAATACTGTCAAGAAAATGATGTCAAGTCATAGTCTGGGGTAAAATATTCGAAAAATGCATATCTGGACTTCTATGTAAATACATAAAATGGAGAAAAGGGAATGCATATACTCTGTTGGTCAGAATGTAAATTAGTACAACTTCTATGGGAAACAGTATGG
This sequence comes from Cebus imitator, assembly GCF_001604975.1. Taxonomy (NCBI): domain Eukaryota; kingdom Metazoa; phylum Chordata; class Mammalia; order Primates; family Cebidae; genus Cebus; species Cebus imitator. Next base: position 8,675,209 of record NW_016107350.1, on the reverse strand, counting down.
CGATTTCTCAAAGAACTAAAAATAGAACTACCATTCAATGCAGCAATCCCACTACTGGATATCTAGCCAAAAGAATAGAAATTATTTATCAAAAATAATCTACAACCCTATGTTTATTGAAGCACTATGTACAACACCAAAGATATGGAATCAACTTAAGTGTCCATCCTAATCGAATGGATAAAAAAAAAAAATGTGGCATGTAGACACAATGGAATATTATTCAGCCCTGAAAAAGAATGAAATAATGTATTTTGCAGAAATATGGATGGAACTGAAGGCCATTATCATAAGTGAAACAACTCAGAAACAAAAAGTCAAATACTGCATACTGTCACTTATCAGTGGAAGCTAAATAATGTGTACATATGGACATAATGTGAAATGATAGCCATGAGAGGCTCAGAAGGGTGGGAGGCTGGGAGGGGGGTGGGTAACAACAAATTATTTTATAGGGACAATGTACCACTATTTGGGTGATGGTTACACCAGAAGCCCTGACTTCACTATTATGTAATATATCCATGTGACTTAACTGTATTTGTACCCATTAAATTTACACAATTTTTGAAAAATGAAGTCTTTGAATCCAATTTAAAACTGAGGAAAAGATTTGAATACACTGAAAATGAATTATAGAAATAGTCAATAAGCACATAAAAACATGTGCAACATCATTAATATCTGGACACTGCCCAGGAAAATCACTGAAATACTGCCACAGCAGATTAGCTAGACCCACTAGAGCTATAATTGAAAGGAATAACGGCTAAAAGATGAGAATAAAACTAAAATCGCAAGAAACTTGTGTTGGTGCGGACAGGGAACAAGTGGAACTCTTATAGGTTGCTGGTGGGAATGCAAGACAGTTTAGCTGCTTTGGAAAGTGGTTTGGCATTGCTATCCCCAGGCATGTGCCTTAGGAAATGTATCTATACAAGACTTATACTAGAAAGTTCAAAGCAACTTTATTCATGACAGTCCCAAACTAGAGAGATCCTAGATCTCTGTCAGCTAATGAATTGAACCAAGTTATGGTTTAATCTTATAAAACCTACACAGCTCAGCAATCAGAGGGAACAAACTTGATCCACATAACACTTCATCCATGTAGAGGAATCTCTAAAACATTGTGCTAAGTGAAAGATGCCAGATGCAAAAGACTACATACTATGTGATTTCATTTGTATGAAATTCTACAAAAGGCAAATAGAAAGTAGATCAATTGTTGACAAGTTCAATGGAAAAGGCATGGGAATGGCTGAAAGGGGCCTGAAGGAAGTTTAGGGGGGTGATGGAAATGTCCTTTCTGTATCATCATTGTGATAGAAGTTCATGGCCATGTGCCTTGGCAAAAACTCTTCAAATTAAACTCTTAAAATTGGTGAATATTTTGTGTGTAATTTATACTTCAAGAAAGCTAATTCTTTTAAAAATAAAAGATGGAAAAGATATCCTATGCAAACACTAATCCAAAAATTTGGAGTGATTATATTAATATCAGACAAAGGAGATTTCCAAACAAGGAATATAGTTATGAATAAAGAGGCCCACTTTGTAGTACTAAAAAGATTAATTCATCAAGGGGACATATTAAAGTTTACTTGACTGCCTATCTGGTTATTTTTATAGCTCTTAAAATAGATCTTCCTGGCATTTGTTTACTTCTCTGTAGAAAGAGAGATTCTAAAATGATTTTTTTATATTGTCTTAGTGAGTTTTGGAGTAGAGAAGCTTTTCTTTTTCCAAATCGTGTATCAGAATGTTTTAGGCCAATTTCTTGAGTTTTACTGTAATTATTTTGGCTGACTGTTCATCTGCTAGATGTGTTATTAATTGTCTTTTATTCAGAAATCTGAAACTTACTGACTTCATTGATGGATTTCCAATGTTAGTAAAACAATTCATTTGTGCAAAAATTTCTTTCACTTTGCCACATATTTAACAGTATTTCTAATATGTGCAATATTAGAATATCAATACATATATTAATATATTTTATAAATTATTAGTGTTATGTTTAACATTTAAAATTATTATTTATGAAATAGTAACATTAATGCATAGAACAAGTGTTATAATATTTAGAAAGATTAGCCAACTTGGATCATCACAATTGACGAAAATGATGGCCGAGACAGCTATGGTTTCAAGATGACTGTTAAATCTTGGAGCTCTTTCCCTTTCCAAATGTGACGATGTGGTTATCGAAGACTCCTAGCAGCCCTCCCTTCTTTTGCAGTCATGCCCTTGGTTTCCAGAATGAATCCTTATGCTCTGTTACTACCACAGTGGTGAGCATCATGGTATCAGGTCTGCTACCACATATCCTTATTACATTCCAACATTGCCTGAGTTCCTCCCCCGAATTCCTCTCAGTCTAGCCTGTTCCCCTTCCCAAGCTTAGACCACACAATTTTCCTTTGTGTATCTCAACCTCTTCTTCCTGCCCAGCTGATGATAGCATGCTGCAGTGGATTTGTAACTCACCTTTGCCTCGTGAGGCTTACAAAACATACTCTCTTTAGAAAGCAGAGATGAACTCTTTTGAAATGAATGTAGTTCACATGTCTACTCAAGTCATCCAGCAAATTGGCTTTAACCCACACGTTGCGGGAAGTCCAAAGCCTCCCTACATTTGCCACTTCCCAGGGGGCTCATGTTCTTCTGGTTCCCACCAAACTCTTGTTCTCAGCTCCCAGCATTTCCCTTATTTCTCTGCTTCATACTGAATTAAATGTAGAACATCACTCATTTTCTGTGATCCCCTCACCCCAATAAAAACACTCACACCTAACATTTAAAATTGTGGCAGATCTTGCAAATGGAGAGGTTTCATATTCAACATTACTCAGCTCCTCCACTAGCTCCAAACCCTTCTCACATTTTTCCCTTCCCTCCGTTTTCCTAGATCTCAGCCTTTAGGAGACTCCAGGAAACTCTTTGCCCTTCATTTTCCATGCAAAGTAAAGGTTGAGACCCTCTTAACCAGCTTAGGGCTATTCTGCATATCTAGACAGGAGATACCTAATGCAACCTAAACAACAATAAAGCTCCCTGAGATGGGATTCTAAGATAGATGTTATTTCTATTTTTTTATCTTATTACTTAGGACACAATAATCAAGCTTGTAATAGATGAGCATAAGTTCTTCTGATTCAGTTATTCTGCTATGTTATATCAAGAGAGGCTTTGTACATGAGGATTTGTTATGTAGTTAACTAAAGTTTATAGTCAGGCTCTTTGCTGATCATTGTGAATGTGGCTCAGAGCTGACGAACTGCACATAAAAAACTAAGAATACTGATCTTTGAAGGTCTTGATCTTCAAAGCAAAGAGCCTGACTAGAATCTTTAGAACAGTTCTTATTCTAAAATAAGGATGTGTTTTTTTCATAATGTAAGAAAAAGCTAGGTCAAGACCTTCAAAGATCATGTAGCTTCTTGTATTTCTTACATTATGAAAAAAACCACATCCTCATTTTAGAATAAGAACCAGTTATATATAAGAGATGCTAAAGGATATACAGGTTGAGTATCCGTTATCCAAAATACTTGAAACCAGAAGTGCTTCATATTTGGAATTTTGGAATATTTGCATCTACACAATGAAACATCTTGGGGAGGAGATTCAAGTTTAAACATGAAATTAATTTATGTTTCATATGTATCTTGTACACATAGTCTGAAGATAATTTTATATAATGTCTGAAGTAATTTTGTGCATGAAACAAAGATTTATTTTTATTTTTATACATATTTAATTGCATTTTAGGTTCTGGGGTACATGTGCAGAACATGCAGGATTGTTGCATAGGTACATACATGGAAATGTGGTTTGCTGCCTTCCTCCCCATCACCTATATCTGGCATTTCTCCCCATGTTATCCCTCCCTAACTCCCTACCCCCCACTATGCTTCCCCTATTCCCCACCAACAGACCCTAACCCTAATCCTAATCCTAAACCTAACCCTAACTGAATGGTGGATGCTCCCCTCCCTGTGTCCATGTGTTCTCATTGTTCAGCACCTGCCTATGAGTGAGAACATGCAGTGTTTGATTTTCTGTTCTTGTATAAGTTTGCCAAGAATGATGGTTTCCAGATTCATCCATGTCCCTGCAAAGGACACAAACGCATCCATTTTTATGGCTGCGTAGTATTCCATGGTGTATATGTGCCACATTTTCCTTGTCCAGTCTATCATCAGTGGGCATTTGTGTTGGTTCCAGGTCTTTGCTATTGTAAACAGTGCTGCAACAAACATACATGTGTGTTTCTTTATAATACAGTGATTTATAATCCTTTGGATATATACCCAGTAATGAGATTGCCGAGTCAAATAGAATTTCTATATCTAGGTCCTTCAGGAATTGCCACACTGTCTTCCATAATGGTTGAACTAATTTACACTCCCACCAAAGGTGTAAAACTGTTCCTGTTTCTCCACATCCTCTCCAACATCTGTTGTCTCCAGATTTTTTAATAAGCGCCATTCTAACTGGTTTTGATTTGCATTTCTCTAATGACCAGTGATAATAAGCATTTTTTCATATGTTTGTTGGTCTCATATATGTCTTCTTTTTAAAGTACATGTTCCTATCCTTCACCCACTTTTGAATTGTTTTTGTTGTTGTTGTTCTTGTTGTTTTCTTGTAAATCTGTTTTAGTTGTTTGTAGATTCTGGATATTAGCCATCTGTAAGATGGGTAGATTGCAAAAAATTTTTCCCATTCTGTTGGTTTCCAGTTCACTCCAGTGATTGTTTCTTTTGCTGTGCAGAAGCTCTAGAGTTTAATTAGATCCCATTTGTCTATTTTGGCTTTTGTTGCCAATGCTTTTGGTGTTTTAATCATGAAGTCCTTGCCTATGCCTATGTCCTAAATGGTTTTGCCTAGGTTTTCTTCTAGAGTTTTTATGGTGTTAGGTCTTATGTTTAAGTCTTTAATCCATCTGGAGTTACTTTTAGTGTAAAGTGTCAGGAAGGGGTCCAGTTTCTGCTTTCTGCATATTGCTAACCAGTTTTCTCAACATCATTTATTAAACAGGGAATCCTTTCCCCATTGCTTGTTTTTGTCAGGTTTGTCAAAGATCAGATGGTTGTAGATGTGTGGCATTGCCTCTGAGGCCTCTGTTCTGTTCCTTTGGTCTATATCTCTGTTTTGGTGCCAGTACCATGCTGTTTTGATTACTGTAGCCTTCTAGTATAGTTTGAAGTCAGGTAGTGTGAAGCCTCCAGCTTTGTTCTTTATGCTTAGAATTGACTTAGCTGTGTGGGCTCTCTTTTGGCTCCATATGAAGTTTAAGGTGGTTTTTTCCAGTTCTGTGAAGAGGATAGGTAGTTTAATGGGGATAGCATTGAATCTATAAATTACTTTGGGCAGTATGGCCATTTTTACAATACTGATTCTTCCTAACCATGAACATGGAAAGTTTTTCCATCTGTTTGTGTCCTCTCTTATTTCCTTGAGCAGTGGCTTGCAGTTCTCCTTGAAGAGGTCCTTTCCATCCTTCGTTAGTTGTATTCCTAGGTATTTTATTTTCTTTGTAGCAATTATGAATGGCAGTTCATTCTTGATTTGGCTCTAATTCTGTTATTGGTGTATAGTAATGCTCATGATTTCTGCACATTGATTTTGTATCCTGAGACTTTGCTGAAGTTGCATATCAGTTTCAGGAGATTTTGGGTTGAGATGATGGGGCCTTCTAAATATACAATCATGTTGCCTGCAAATAGTGACAATTTGACTTCCTCTTTTCCTAATTGAATAAACTTTATTTCTTTTTCTTGTCTTATTGCTCTGGCTAGAACTTCCAACACTATATTGAATAGGAGTGGTGAGAGAGGGCATCCTTGTCTAGTGCCAGATTTCAAAGGGAATACTTTCAGTTTTTTCCCATTCAGTATGATACTGGCTGTGGGTTTGCCATAAATAGCTGTTATTATTTTGAGATATGTCCTGTCAATACCTAGTTTATTGATGGTTTTCAGCATAAAGCACTGTTGAATTTTGTCAAAGTCCTTCTCTGCATCTATTGAGAAAATCATGTGGTTTTTGTCTTTGGTTCTGTTTATGTAGTGACTTACATTTATAGACTTGTGTATATTAAACCAGCCTTGCATCCTCAGGATGAAGTCTGCTCGATCATGATGGAAAAGCTTTTTGATGTGCTGTTGCGATCGGTTTGCCAGATATTTTTTAAGATTTTTATTGAAGATTTTTGCATCTGTGTTCATCATGGATATTGGACTGAAGTTTTCTTTTCTTCTTGAGTCACTGCCAGGTTTTGGTATCAGCATGATGTTGATCTCATCAAATGATTTGGGAGGGAGTCCCTCTTTTTGGATTGTTCAGAATAGTTTCAGAAGGAGTGCTACCAGCTTCTCTTTGTATGTCTGGTAGAATTCAGCTGTGAACCCATCTGGACATTGGCCTTTTTTAATTGGTAGGCTATTAATTGCTGCCTCAACTTCAGTCCTTGTTATTCTTCTATTCAAGGTTTCGATTTCTTCCTGGTTTAGGCTTGGGAGGGTGCAAGTGTCCAGGAATTTATCCATTTCTTCCAGGTTTACTGGTTTATGTGCATAGAGTTATTTGTAGTAATCTCTGATGGTAGTTTGTATTTCTGTGGAATCAGCAGTGATATCACCTTTATCATTTTTTATTGCATCTCTTTGATTCTTCTCTCTTTTCTTTTTTATTAATCTGGCTAGTGGTCTGTCTATTTTGTTGATCTTTTCAAAAAACCAGCTCCTGATTTATTGATTTTTTTCAAGGGTTTTTTATATCTCTGTCACCCTCAGTTCTGCTCTGATCTTAGTTATTTCTTGTCTTCTGCTAGCTTTTGAGTTTTTTTTATCTTGTTCCTCTAGCTCTTTCAATTTTGACAATAGGGTGTTGATTTTAGATCTTTCCTCACTTCTCATGTGGGCATTTATTGCTACAGATTTCCCTCTAAACACTGCTTTAAATGTGTCCCAGAGATTCTGGTATGTTGTGTCTTCGTTCTTGTTGGTTTTGAAGAACATCTGTATTTCTGCCTTCATTTCATTGTCTATCCAGTCAACATTCAAGAGCCAGTTGTTCAGTTTCCATGAAGTTGTGAGGTTCTGAGTTAGTTTCTGAATCCCGATTTCTAATTTGATTGCACTGTGGTCTGAGATACTGTTTGTTATGATTCCCGTTCTTTTGCATTTGCTGAGGAGCGATTTACTTCCAATTATGTGATCAGTTTTGGAGTAGGTGCAATGTGGTGTTGAGAAGCATGTATATTCTGTGGATTTGGGATGGCAAGTTCTGTAGATCTCTATTAGGTCCAGCTCTGAGTTCAAGTCCTGGATATCCTTGTTAATTTTCTGTCTCATTGATCTGTCTAATATTGACAGTAGAGTGTTAAAATCTCCCACTGTTATTGTGTGGGAGTCTAAGTCTCTTTATAGGTCATTAGGAACTTGCTTTATGTATCTGGGTGCTCCTGTATTGGATGTGTATATATTTAGGATCATTAGCTCTTCTTTTGCATTGATCGTTTTACCATTATGTAATGCCCTTCTTTGTCTCTTTTGATCTTTGTTGGTTTAAAGTTTATTTTATCAGAGACTAGGATTGCAAGTCTTGCTTTTTTTTGCTCTCCATTTGCTTGGTAAATGTTCCTCCATCCCTTTACTTTGAGCCTATGTGTATCCTTGCATGTGAGATGGTTCCCTGGATACAGAACACCAATGCTTTTTGACTTTTTATCCAATTTATCAATCTGTATCTTTTGATTGGGTCAGTTGGTCCATTTACATTTAAGGTTAGTATTGTTATAGGTGAATTTGATCCTGCCATTTTGATGCTACCTGGTTGTTTTGCCCATTAGTTGACGTGGTCTCTTCATTGTGTGGATGCGTTTTACCATTTGGTACATTTTTGGAGTGGCTGGTACTGGTTGTTCCTTTCTATGTTTAGTGCTTCTCTCAGGAGCTCTTGTAAGGCAGGCCTGGTGGTGATGAAATCTCTGAGCAAGATACAAAGTTTTAACTGTGTTTTGACTTTGACCCATTACAAGAGGTCACATGTGGGATTTTCCACTTGTGGCATCATTGCAGCACACAAACAGTTTCCAAGTTTGGATGTTCCACCTGTATTGTGGTTGCCAATATCATCTTGAGTTTTCTCAAATGAAAGATGAAAGAATAATAGCTCTGGTATCATTTTCATTGTCTTCTGTTTGGTGTAATTTTTTTTGTTTGTTTGTTTTCTGATTATGTTTTTTTTCCTGCAAAGCATAGTCTTCATGGAGGGGTCCTTTTCTTAATTTGGGACCTTACTTATCAGAGATATTTTCCAATCTCTTATTTTTAAACTGACAATTGAGCTGCAGCTTTCTGTTTCAATCTACTCTAAATCTGTGGTGTGTCTGCAATCTCTATTATGTGTATCCTCTCTGCAAGACCAGGGTTCTCCTTAGCCCTGTAATGAAACTGAAATGATTCTCTCTCTCTCTCTCTCTCTCTATCTCTCTCTCTCTGTCTCTGTCTCTGTCTCTCTCTGCGTGTGTGTGTGTGTGTGTGTGTGTGCGTGTGTGTGTGTGTAAAGGGTTGGCAAAAAATAAATTATACTGGGAGTCTAGGTTTGAAGTTAATGTACCAGCTATTTGCCTTCATGATGATTTTTATATTATATGATGCTTAAAATAACAATAAGAGATAATGTCTATTGAGCCACTCCATCTTAAGCTTGAATGAGTAGGAGTTAGAAAATGAATCAGGATAGATGTGGCTCTCCCTCAGCCTCCCAGTTTGTTTCTGAGCCAACCTGGCTGTGAGAATAGAGCACAACATTCATTATTCATGGGAGGATCTTATTAGTATTTATTAGTAGTAATGTCACTATTCATGCTGATCTTGTCTTGACAAATCTGCTTTCTATTTATATTAATGTAATAAAAAATTTTCGTAGAATAAATACTTTATATTATTGAAAAAGTTGACATTTACATAATGCCAAGCATAATTTTTCCAAACTGCATCATTAAGATAAATAATTTACTGTAATTGATATCAAGTAGGGTTTATTTAATCTCACCCCTCATCCAAAGTTATTAGTTACTTACTGAAAAAGTTTATATCCACAGGTTTATGTTTTCAGCCTCAGCAATTTTCTCTTGAATCAAAATGGTATTAGGATCTTAGCTCAAGGGCTTACACAGGAAAGAGCCTCCAAGTAAAGAAATCATTCTATGGAAAGATAAAGTGAAGGAGTTGTGAGATCTGTCATACAATTGATTAGTGACAGAAGGGAGGGAGAAATTTTGACTATACTACTCAGACTTCCCTGGGCACAGTGGAAGGTATACGTTTCTGGGATCCACATTATGATAGTGGAAAAAATACAGGCACCAAACACAACCCTCATTTCAGCAGTTGAGAACACTAGGATGATGGACCTAGGAGTTCAATATGTGAGAAATGGAATCATAGTGGCCCAAGGGCAGAGTCTGACCTTCAATTTGTCCCAACATGAGTGGAGTGGTGTGGTTCAGGATCGCCCCCTCCCTCTTGCTTCTGCGTCCTGACCAACACCGGTGCCTCTCCCATGGCCCTTGAGGATGCCACACCTTGCTTTTCTAGTGAAACTGCAAGCAGCATCAAGCTTTCTCTTCATGGCGTTGACCTCTCCATGCTAACACTCAGTTAGCTTTATAAATTAAGACTCATGCACAGAACAAGGGATTCCTTCCTGGGACTTCCACATGTATCTGCACTTCATGGTAGACTGAATAATGGTCCCTCCTGGGATGTCCACATCCAAAAACCCCAAACCTGTGAATGTGTCACCTTGAATGGTAAGAGAGGTTTTGTGAAAGTGATTAAACAAAAGATGTTTAGTTGCTGGCTGATACCATTTGAATATATGTCCCCGTCAAATCTCATGTTAAACTGTAAGCTCCAGTATTGGAGGTGGGGCCTGGTGGGAGGGCTTTGGGTCATGGGCATGGATCCTTCATGGCTTGGCGCTGTCCTGGCAATAGTGAGTTCTCTGGAGATCTGGTTGTTTAAAATTCTGTGGTACCTCCCTGACTCCCCATAGCCCCTACCTCTCACTCTTGCTTCCGCTTTCCCCATGTGATGCTCCTGCTCCTGCTTCCAGTTAAAAGTCCCCAAGTCTTCCACAGAAGCCAAACGACACTGGCATCATGCTTATACAGCCTGCAAAATGCTAAGCCAATTAAACAGCTGTACTGGCAGGGTGTGGTGGCTCATACCTATAATCCCAGCACTTTGGGAGGCTGAGGTAGGCAGATGGCCTGAGGCCAGGAGTTCGAGACCAACCTGGCCAACATGGTGAAATCCTGTCTCTATTAAAAATACAAAAATTAGCTGGGCATGGTGGTGGGCACCTGTAATCCCAGCTACTTGGGAGGCTGAGGCAGGAGACTCAGTTGAACCAGGGAAGCAGAGATTACAGTGAGCTGAGATCATGCCCCTGCACTCCTGCCTGGATGAAAAGAGTGAAACTCAGCCTCAAAAAAATTTTTTTAAATCCATCTTGCTCTATAAATTACCCAGTCTGGGGTATTTCTTTATAGCAACACAAGAATGACCTAACGCAGAGAGAGGGATTATCCTGGATTATCTAGATAAATCCAATAGAATCACAAGGGTCCTTATAGGAAGAAGGCAGGAGGATCAGGGTCAGAATGAGAAGGTGTTAGGATGGAAGCAGAGGTCAGAGAGAAAGGAGGATGCTAGGCTTCTGGCTGTGAAGACGGTGGGAGCAAGGAATGCAGGCAGCCCCGAGAAGCTATAAGCAAGCAGGGAAATGAATTCTCCCCTAGAGACTTGAGAGAGAAGGTGAGCTTTCTGACACCTTGATTTCAGCACTGTGAAAATGATTTCAGGCGTCAGACCTCCAGAACTGTAAGATAACACATTCTCAATGTTTTAAACCACTAAGTTAATAGTACTCTCCACAGAGCAATACAAATGAATCCACATTTCATGCTGACAGGGGATACCTTCCATGTGGCGTCTGATCTGAATGGCCCTCCTGGAGTAGCACCGTGTGACCTTCTCCCTGGGATTGGTGTGGGGCAAAGGACAGGGAAGCTGTGTTGTGAAGGAGTCAAAGAGTCAAGTTACCCCCTTCTTCCACTAAGCACAAGAGAGGGGCCTCTTTCGACTACCTGGGCAATCAGGAAGTAGGTGTTGAGTGCTTCCCAAGTATGGAAAACTGCTGTTTTCTGCAGCATAGACACACACGAGTCAGATGAAAATGAAGCTGCTATTTTATTAAAGAGCCAGGAAAGACACCAGAGTAGTGCCAGATTGGAAGACAAGAACTAGGGACCTCACCAAATTATTTCCTCCTAGGAGAGGAAATGTCTCACAGTGTAAATCTTCAGGGAGTGCTTCAGGGGAGTACCCTCTCACTCTCAATGTCCTCTGTCTTCCATTCCTCTCATCTTCCTCCATTTCCACTCCAAACTCAAGGTCTCTCTCAGTCTGGTGACCCCACGTCCCTCAAAAACCTCATTAGACCTATTGCAAAAGGATTCCTGATGGCCTTCCCCAGGATTTGCAAACTCTCTTTCTTCAGGTGGCAGTGCATTGCTTTCCTGAGCCTATGGCTCCAAAAGAATCAAATGTGGGCTCTTGTCCCTCAAGTGGAGGGGAAGATGGATGCTTTGTGTCCACTTTGATCTCACTGACAACAGGAAATAAGGTCAGCTGACCTCCAAATGGCTTACGAGCAAATCTACCCCACCTTAAGTCTGTGTTCCTCTGAAAGCATGCTCTATCTGATTTACATGGGATAAGATCTTCCCACCATCAGGACTTGGGACTTTATCCCTCAGGTAAATATCAGAAAGGTGTACTCTGCTATGGAGCAAATAACTCCTTGATGTGACCCTTTGCTAAGGGTGTCCACATTAGCAGAGAATAAGCAGGACACAGCCATCCAGGATGCAGGGCACTATCTCCATCAGTGCTTTCAGATTCTCAAATTTCTCTTGTGATAGAAGGCCTGGGGTGTTTCAGTACTTGACCTAGAGGAGAAATGACAGAGCACAGACAGTAAGAATTGATAGGCTTATGATGGAAGCTAAGGAATGAGAATATGTACTTGCATGAACAGCCCCAGAAAATGACTTTCTGAACTAGCTGGGAAGAATTTAAAGGAGGTTAAATTTTTTGCAATCCTGTGGGCAAGGCCTGAGTCAGAAAAATACCTCTTTGTTGCTGTTCCTTCAAATGTGTTTTTCCTCCAGGCTGCTTTATCTGAAGAAACATATGTTAAATATGTTATTTTTCATGAAAAACTGGTAAATCTAATTGTTTGCAATTTGCTTCTATTCTATTTTTCCTGAAATTTTTATTCATTGTAACAACATATTGTAATAACAATAAAAGAAATAAAGATGGAGGAAATTACCCAGAAATCTGCCTGTGAAAGCAAGTCTTTTAATTTTCCATGTTTTCTCCCAGGAATTATCTATATTCTGGCAATGCTATTTTAATGTTACACTTCAGAATAAAAGATCTGAAAGACGGATTTTACTTCTAAAGCTGTGAAACACTGCCACATCATTTCAAATCTTGAGCATCAGCTACCTCATATTTTAAATGAGAAAACTGGACTGGTTGATTTTTTAAATGGATTCTTCCAGTTCTAAAATCACTGATACTTTTATATTTACAACAGAATGAGTTGTACTTGTAGGCATCATATTTGGGGGACTGAACATTTTTGAAAGCTGAGAGAATGGTACTGGCAAGTAAAAATGGCAATTAGCAATGCCACAGACAATAGACAGGTGCAGAAACTGAAACTCAATAGCAACATTTTGGTAAACATACTCAAAAATAACTGCTCCTTTTGTTCTAACTCCACAAGTCTGCAAGCTTACTTGTAAAGCTTAAAGTTTTTTAAACTGCAGCTTCTGTTATAAAATATACCTATCATTAACTACAGAAATATTAAATTAATGTCATTAAAGATCAGTGAATGATATTCATTTTGTTTTTGTTTAAGATTTGCTGTTTGAATGCTGTACACTTTAGGATGGTGCTAGACCAAAATAGCTGCTGCCCCTATACTGGACTGCTGTTCAAGGCATGCTTTTATTTTCCCCGTTTTTGCTAATGCTTTGAACCAAGATATTCTGGCAATAAAAATGGGACCTTATTTTTAAAAAGATGAAAATAACAGTTGGTACAAATAATTCAAGTGCTTTTGCAGACAGTAGAGTATGTCCTCTCCCCAGCAATTTGAAGAGAACCTATGCTTAAATAAATGGATGGCAGACCTATTACAGAGTACACCAGTCAGTAAATCTGATCCTAAATTTCATGCGCTGCAAGATATCGAAGCTGAAAGCATAGTAGACACGGAGCCAGATTATTATGCTGTAACTCTGACTATTTGTGAATTAAATTATACACAGGAAGTCCTTCCTCTGCCCAGTACCCTGTTAACTGAAGTGCACACACATCACAATTATGCCTTTTCTTTGCATGGTTTGCTGTTAATGAAGATTAAATCTCAGTGACCATAGAACTGTGCAAAGTGAGGATACAGTTCCAATGAACTGTGTAAAGTGAGGATTGTCTGTACTACAATTTGGGCTCTCAAGCTCTATTTCAATCTTATGAACTTGTGGCATTAGTGTAAACACTAGATTTACTAGCATTATTCGTCTTTGTTTTGTTGCGACATCCAAGGTCTGTAAACAGGTCTAATGCATGGTAAGGGTCATCTTAGTTTTATTACCAAACACTGCTGTCAACTATGAATTTTGGCAATTTATTGACGTTCTAGTGCTTGTGGAGTTTTTGATGACGCACTCGGGGTTGAGTAAATTTGATTATTATAATAAAATAAGAAGTGATATTATACTAAATTGACAATAGACTGTAACTCAAACACCAACTTGGAGCAGTGTCAAGAAGCATTCTGAGGTCTCTTCTTGGACTCCACGGGTGAAGTATACCCCAACCGAGTGGTTAGACATTCTATTCCCTGGAAAGCAAGACTGTGGGGAATGCATACCGTATGTTTACCACTCTTTTATAAATAATGATACTATATAGTTACATATCATGGCTTCTGAGGGACATGCCATATGTAGAGAGTTCTAACATGATTCAGATCATATTCATATGTTTTGAGATATAGCAAACCCTACTCTTGCTGCAGAGGTTGAGATGGTATCAAGTGTATGTTATTAGAGAGTCACATTTAAATCCCAATCAAATTCAGCACAGGACTTATAGGAATTGTGGAACGGCAATGACTATTCCAAGTGTATTCTATAGTTTATTTGGCACAGAGCACTTTGCTAAGATCACCATATACTTTTTTCAGGTGTCTGTAGGACTGCTATCAGTCTCTTTGGTTGAATTCTCATTTCAGTAGCAGGTGCGATGGATAGTTTTATTTCAATCTGGATAACTTCATGCTGATCATGCCCCACCTCAAGCATGCACAGTATATTTTTACTCACCCATGAGCCTCATCATCATTTCTTTGCAGGTATCATTTCTTCTCATACACCACGGAAGCCTACTCAGCTAGCTGGAACACAAATGTAAGAGTTGGGTTAAAGTCATGAGGGAAATCGCTCAACCAACAGGAGACTGGAGTCATTGGGCAAATATGCATGCCTCCCCAATTCAGATAAGCAACTTGGGAATTATTTTATACATTTCTCTTGAAATATCAGTGAAACTTAACCTCAGCTGCATACAGTGATAATCTAGATAATGTGCCCATTTGTCAAATTTTTACTTTTCCTATTTCATTCTCCCCTCTCCCTCATTCCTGATTCCTGGGATTACCTTGCACATAAATTATCTGCTCATAACTCCTTGTCCAAGGCTCTGCTATAAGGGAACTAAAAATCAAACAGTACTCTCTAAAATTGCAAGTATCATACAAACATATAGTCCCAGACAATGCTTCATGTAGAATATTATACTTTTCATCAATGGAAAGAGTGTAAGATCCTGCTAAGAAGGAATAGCTTGGGTCAAAATAGTACATCGACTGCCCATGCCTGCTTGCCATTTGGATACAAATTTAGGAATGACAGAAAAAGAGATCCTTTGTTTATGTAGCCATAAAAAGAATGAAATCAGTATTTTGCTGCAACATAGATGGAGCTGGTAGTCATTATCCTAAGTGAACTAGTTCAGAAGCATAAAATCAAATACTGTGTGTCCTCACTTATATGTGGGAAATAAACAATGAGTATACATGTACATAAAAATGAAATAATAGACACTAGGAACACCGAAAGGTGGGAGGAGGGAGGAAAATGGGGAATGAAAGATTACCTATTGGATAAAATGTTCAATATTTGGGTAATGGGTACACTAGAAGCCAATTACCACATATACCCTTGTAGAAAACATGCACATGTACCACCCTTGAATCTAAATTTAAGAAAGAAACATTCCATTGATGGATCAAATTTTGGAGGAATCTTTGATCAACACAGGTAGACAAGTGTGAAGGCACCACAGCCAATATCATATGTTAAAGGCCAGGGGCCTTCCACAGAAGCTCTAAGCCCAGAGGTAAGAGGGACAAAGAGCAGGAAGGGAAAAGATGGCAATTTTCTGCACAATTGTTTTGGTAAACCACAGGAGCAGCTAAGAAGTCTAGCCCTAGCCAACAAAATGGGAAAAAATTTTTGCAGTCTACCCATCTGACAAAGGGCTTATATCCAGAATCTACAAAGAACTAAAACAGATTTACAGGAAAAAAACAAGCCCATTCAAAAGTGGGCAAATGATGTGAACAGACACTTTTCAAAAGAAGACATACGTGAGGCCAATAAACATATGAAAAAATGTTCATCATCACTGCTCATTAGAGAAATGCAAATCAAAACTACATTGAGATACCATCTCATGCCAGTTAGAATGGAGATCGTTAAAAAATCTGGAGACAACAGATGCTGGAAAGGATGTGGAAAAATAGGAACACTTTTACACTGTTGGTGGGAATGCAAATTAGTGCAACCATTGTGAAAGACAGTGTGGTGATTACCCAAGGACCTAGAAAGAGAAATTCCATTTGACCCAGCAATCCCATTACTGGGTATATACCCAAAGAATTATAAATTGTTCTATTAGAAAGACACATGCACATATATGTTCATTGTGGCACTGTTTACAATAGCAAAGACCTGGAACCAACCCAAATGTCCATCAACAATAGACTGGATTAAGAAAATGTGGCACATATGCATCATGGAATACTACACAGCCATGAAAAAAGATGAGTTCATGTCCTTCATAGGGACATGGATGAATCTGGAAACCATAATTCTCAGTAAACTGACACAAGAACAGAAAATCAAACACCACATGTTCTCACTCATAGGCGAGTGTTGAACAATTAGAACATGTGGACACAGGGAGAGGAGCATCACACACTGCGGTCAGTTGTGGGGGGACTAGGAGAGGCACAGAGGTGGGTGGGGATAGTGGGGAGGGATAACACGGGGGGAAATATCAGATATAGGAGATGGGGGGATGAAGGCAGCAAACCACCCTGCCATGTATGTACCTATGCAACAATCCTGCATAATCTGCACATGTACCCCAGAACCTAAAGTACAATGAAAAAAAAAAGTCTAACCCTTGTCCCTCCCATCCCCCATCTTTAGCTTATAGCTAATGTTATGACAGACACAAGAGTTCTAGAGCATTTAGTAGGGCACTAGATCCAGAGACTCTGAGCAATGTCAACATGTCTGAGGAGACCCATAGAAGATAGAGACCTTCCACACCAGACGACAAGGTACTGGCACAACCAAGCAGAATGAGATCCTCCTTCTTAAGAGGATCTTATATTGTTTCTGTTGATAAAAAGTAGAATATGACTCACTGCCGCCACCCCACGGACCACGTCCCCCTGCCACTGTGCAGCCACGCTCTGCTGCGGGTGGCAATGCAAGAAGAGATTGCCGCACTCCTCATTGACAATGGCTCTGGCGTGTGTAAAGTTGGCTTTGCTGGAGACAATGTCCCCCGAGCATGTTCCCTTCCATCATCTGGTGGCCCCGGCACGAGAGTGTGATGGTGGGCATGGGCCAGAAGGACTCCTATGTGGACGGCAAAGTCCAGAGCAAGCATAACATCCTGACCCTGAAGTACCCCATCCAGCAAGGCATCATCACTAACTGGGATGACATGGAGAAGATCCGGCACCACACCTTCTGCAACGAGCTGCATGTGGACCCGGAGAAGCACCCGGTGCTGCTGAGGTTCTGAACCTCAAGACCAGCAGAGAGAAGATGACTCAGATCATGTTTGAGACCTTCAACACCCTGGCCATGCTGTCCCTCTACACCTCTGGGCAAACCACTGGCATTGTCATGGAGTCTGGAGACGGGGTCACCCACATGGTGCCCATCTAAAAGAACTACACCATCCCCAACGCAATCCTGCCTCTGGACCTGGCTGGCCAGGACCTGACTGACTACCACTTAAAGATCCTCACCGAGGGCGGCCACCACTTCACCACCACTGCCTAGCAGGAGATCACGTGCAACATCAAGGAGAAGCTGTGCTAGGTCGCCCTGGATTTTGAGCAGGAGATGGCCACTGCCACATCCTCCTCCTCCCTGGAGAGCTACAAGCTGCCCAATGGCCAGGTCATCACCATCAGCAACGAGCAGTTCCAGTGTCTGGAGATGCTGTTCCAGCCCTCCTTCCTGGGCATGGAATCTTGTGGCATCCAGGAGACCACCTTCGACTCTATCATGAAGTGTGATGTGGACATCTGCAAAGACCTGTATGCCAACATGGTACTGTTCAGTGGCACCACCATATAGCTGAGTATCTCCCACAGTATGCAGAAGGAGATAATTGCCCTGGTACCCAGCATCATAAAGATCAAGATCATTGCACTCCCAGAGGGCAAGTACTTGGTGTGGATCAGCGGCTCCGTCATGGCTTCACTGTCCACCTTCCAGCAGATGTGGATTGGCAAGCAGGAGAGTACCAGGAGTCAGTCCCCTCCGTCGTCCACCATAAATGCTTCTAAATGAGCAAAAAACAGATGCATAGCATTTGCTGCATGGGTTAATTCAGAAGTATAAATTTTCCCTGGGCAAGTGCATCCACCTCATGCTAGCCTCACAAAACTGGTATAAGCCTTTGAAAAGAAATTTGTCCTTGAAGCTCATATCTGATATCAGCACTGGATTGTAGAACTTGTTGCTGATTTTGACCTTGTAATCAAGTTAATTGTTCCCCTTGGTATTTGTTTAATACTCTGTACATATTTTTTATTTCAACCCTTGGTACATGTGGCTTGCTCACTTCATGGCTAAGGTAAGAACATGCTTGTGAAGACAAGCCTGTGGCTTGGTGAGTCTGCATGGCCAGCAGTCTCTGATCTGTGCAGGGCATCAATGTGTCAGGGCTTTGTGTTCTGGGATTTCTCTAGAGCCTGGCAAGGGCTCCCGAACCAGTGGTTTCTGTCCTGTCTGTCAGGGTTGGAAAAGTCCAAGCCATAGGACCCCGTTTCCTTTCTTAGCTGATGTTTTCCTTCCAGAACACCATGGGCTGTTACTTGCCTCGCATTGGAAGCAGTTTGCATTTAAACCTATAAATGTATTCATCCTTTTAATTTACGTAAGTTTGTTTTTTTTGTACGAAATTGTCGATTCTTTAAAGAGACGACAACAAATTTTGGTTTTCTACTGTTATGTGAAAAGATGAGGTCCCAGCAACACATCATTGTGTAAGGAAAAAATAAAAGCACAGCCGTTAAAAAAAAAAAAGTAGAATATTCTCCAGAAATTATAGAATGGGACTATTTATTAATGTTAACTGTAAGATACCTGCAATTTTAAAGAGTACTGTCTGATTTTGAGTTCCCCAACAGCAGAGCCTGAGACAAGGAGTTATGAGCAAGTAATTTATTTGGAAGGTAATCCTGGGAATCAGGAGTGAGAGTGAAGGGAGAATGAAATAGGGAAGGATGAAAACTTGACAAAAGGGTACATTGTTCAGGTCATCATTGTTGGCAGTGGGGATTTGATTTCACTGATATTTCAAGAGAACTGTATAAAATACCTCCTGAGTTGTGTATCTGCATGAGGAGAAGCATGCAAATTTGGCCAATGACTCCAGTCTCCTGTTGGTTGAGGCGTTTCCCTCAGAGACAAGGGACTTGCACAACTAAGCAAAAATTTTATAGGAGTTACTCCTCTCACAACAAATGCTGGCAGCCGTTCCCAAGCACATCCATAGGCAGGGTGGAGAGAATCTCAAAACTAAAGCACATAACCAAGAATTGCCAAATATTTTAGTCTGTTAATATAGTGAGTCATTAAACTCAGCAAAGGGAAGAACACTCAAGGAAGTAGAATTATTAGCAAATAGAAGAGTATATGAAAGAAATAGAATCATATGATAACTTAGCATATGACAAAAATAGTATTCAATTTAAGTGATGAATAGATGGCATACTCAATAAATAAGAAAATGTTGGCTGGGCATGGTGGCTCACACCTGTAATCCCAACACTTTGGGAGACCGAGGTGGGTGGGTCACCTGAGATCAGGAGTTTGAGACCAGCTTGGCCAGCATGGTGAAACCCTGTCTCTATTTTTAAAAATACAAAAATTAGCCAGGCATGGTGGCTTACATCTATAGTCCCAGCTACTTGGGAGGCTGAGGCAGGAGAATTGCTTGAACCTGGGAGGTGGAGGTTGAAGTGAGTAGAGATCGAACCGCTGCACTCCAGCCTGGGTGACAGAGCAAGACTCTATCTCAAAAAAAGCAAAAGCAAAAGAAAATGTTATTGAGATTGCTTCTTCACTCTTTACAACAAAAAGTAAATTACATGCAAAATAATACTATTAGAAAAAAAAGTTTAAATATTTTTCCAGTTTTGGCATGAGAAATACGTTTCTAAAAGTGACAAAATCTTAAACTCGACAATGAGAAATATTAAATAACTCTACTGTAATAAAATTAAAAACATAGCAAAAAGATATGCAAAAGTGGGGAAATATTGCAATGTGTCTGGCAGAAAAAGAGCTAATCATTTTAAATATGACTACAAATCAGTAAGAAATGTCTGATAATCCAACAGACAAATGGGCAAATAATATTGAGAATGTATATAAAAATTTAAATGACTTATAAACAAGGGGAAATCACCAATAAACTTCAAAACCCTCATTCATAAACAGAAAAGCAAAATAAACGAGTTACAGTTTCATTTTTTGAAAATAACTTTTTAATTTTTATTTATTTTATTTTATTTATAATTTCAAATTTTATTGTAGATTCAGGGGGTTACATGTGCAATCTCATTACCTAGGTGTATTGCTTGATGCTGAGGTTTGGGACATGGTAGATTCCACCATCAGGTACTGAGTATAATACTCAATAGTTAGTTTTTCAACACTTGCATCCCTTCTGGACTATCAAGAACTCCCCAGTCTATTGCTGCCATCTTTATTTCCATGAGAACCCATTGTTTAGTTCCCATTTATAAGAGACAACATGTGATATGTGGTTTTCTGTTTCTACATTAATTAGTTTAGGAGTATGGTCTCCAGCTGCATCCATGTTGCTCCAAGGACATGATTGTATTTCTTTTTATGGCCATATAGCATTCCATAGTGTGGAACTATAGAGTTGCTTGAGTTCCTGATTTATTCTGGTTATTAATCTCCTGTCAGATGGGTAGTTTGCAGATATTTTTCTCCCATTCTGCAAGTTGTCTCTTCACTTGGTTGATTGTATCATTGCTTTGCAGACACTTTTAATTTTATGTCATCACATTTGTCCATGTTTGCTTTGGTTGCCTATGCTTATGGGGCATTGCTCAAGAAATTTTTGCCTAGACCAATATCCTGGAATTTATTCCCGAAGTTTTCTTGCAGTAGTTTAATGGTTTGAGGTTATAGATTTAAGTTCTAAATCCATTTTGATCTGGTTTTTGTATGTGGTTAGAGATAGTGGATCTGCATTTGGATATCTCATTCTTCTAGCACCATTCATTGAAGACTATCTTTTCCCCACTGTATGTTTGTGGCACCTTTGTCAGAAACAGCTTCACTATAAATGTGTGGATTTGGGTCTGTATTCTCTATTCTGGTCTGTTGGTCTATTTGTCTGTTTTAATGGCAGTGCCATGCTGTTTTGGTTACTATAGCTCTGTAGCATAAGTAATGTGAAGTAATGTGATTTCTCCAGTTTTGTTCTTTTTGTTTAGAATAATTTTGGCTCTTCTGGGTCATTTGTGGTTGCACATAAGTTTTAGGATTGTTTTTTCTATATCTGTGAAGAATGTCATTGGTATTTTCATAGGGATCACACTGAATCTGTAGATTGCTTTGGGTCGTATGGACATTTTATTAATAACGATTCTTCCAATCTGTGAACATGGAATATTTTTCTTTTTTTTTTTTTTGGTGTCCTCCTTAATTTCTTTCATCAGTATTTTATAGTTTTCTTTACAAAGATTTTTCATTTCTTTAGTTAAGCTAATTCTTAGGTATTCAACTTTGTGTGTGGCTATTGTAAATGGGAATACTTTTTTATTTCTTTTTCACATTGTTCACTGTTGTCATATAGAAATGCTACGGATATTTTCATGTTGATTTTGTATCCTGCAATTTTACTGAATGTGGTTATCAGCACTTACAGTTTTGTTTGTGTGTGTGACGTCCTTAGGTTTTTCCAAATATATAAATATATTATCTGCAGATAATGATAATTTGACTTCTTCCATTCCAATTTGGATGCCCTTTATATCTTTCCATTCTCTGATTTCTCTAGCAAGGACTTCCTGTACTATTTGAATAACAGTGGTGAAAGTGGCATCCTTGTCATGTTCCAGATCTTAGAGGAAAGACTTTTAGTTTTTCTCCATTCAATATGATACTAGCTGTGCGTCTGTCATCTATAGCTCTTATTATGTTGAGTCATGTTCCTTATTTTTAAAAATATTTTATTTTATTTTAAGTTCCATGATACATGTGCAGTATGTGCAGGTTTGTTACATGGGTAAACGTATGCCATAGTGGTTTGAGGCACCTATCAACTCAATTACCTAGGTATTAAACCCAATATGCATTAGTTATTTTTCCTGATTCTTTCCCTTGCCCCTCCCCTGACTCTTCCTGACAGACCCAATGTGTGTTGTTCCCCTCCCTGTGTCCATGTGTTCTCATTGTTCAGCTTCCACTTATAAGTGAGAACAGGTGGTGTCTGGTTTTCTGTTCCTGACATAGTTTGCTGAAGATAATGGCTTCGAGCTCCATCCTTGTCCCTTCAAAAGATATGATCTCGTTCCTTTTCATGGCTGTGTAGTATTCCATGGTGTGTATGTGCCATATTTTCTTTGAGAGTTTTTATCACGATGGGATGTTAAATCTTACCAAATGCTTTTTCAGCTCTATTGTATGTTATTTGTTTCTTTCTTGATGCTTTAGGATTCTTTCTTTATCCTTGACCTTTGGGAGTTTGATATTAAATGCCTTGATGTAGTCTTCTTTCATTTAAATCTGCTTGGTGATCTATAACCTTCTTGTACTTGGATATTGATATCTTTCTTTAGGTTTGGGAAGTTCTGTGTTATTACCCTTTGAATAAATTTTCTACCCCTGTTTCTTTCTCTATCTCCTTTTTAAGGCCAATACTTCTTAGATTTGTTCTTTTGAGGCTATTTTCTAGATGCTGTAGGCAGGCTTTATTGTTTTTTATTCTTTTTACTTTTGTCTCCTCTGACCATATATTTTTAAATAGCCTGCCTTCAGGCTCACTAATTCTTTCTTCTACTTGATGAATTCTGGTATTGAAAGCCTCCCATGCATTCTTCAATATGCCGATTGTATTTTTTTTTCAGCGCCAGAATGTCTGTTTGATTCTTTTTAATTGTTTCAATATTTTTGTTAGATTTATTTGATGGTGTATGAGTTCATTTTCATGCTGCTGATAAAGACATACCTGAGACTGGGCAATTTACAAAAGAAAGAGATTTAATTGGACTTACAGTTCCACGTGGCTGGGGAAGCCTCACAATTATGGCAGTAGGCAAGGAGGAGCAAGTTCAATCTTACATGGATGTCAGCAGGCAAAGAGAGAATGAAGAAGATGCAAAAGCAGAAACCTCTGATAAAACCTCATATCTCATGAGACTTATTCACTACCACAAGAACAGTGTGGGGGAAACCACCCCCATGATTCAACTATCTCCCACTAGGTCCCTCCCACAACACATGGAAGTTATAAATGATGAGAGTAGAATTCAAGATGAGATTTGGGTGGGGACAGAGAGCCAAACCATATCATTCCCCTCCACCCTGGCCCCTACCAAATCTCATGTCCTCACATTTCAAAACCAATCAGATTTTCTCAACAGACCCCAAATATTAACTCATTTCAACATTAACTCAAAGGTCCACAGCTCAAAGTATTATCTGAGACAAGGCAAATCCCTTCTACTTACAAGCCTGTAAAATTAAAAGCGAGCTAGTTATTTCATAGATACAATGGCAGGGAATAGACATTGGGTGAATACAAAGTTTCCAAATAGTAGAAATCAGCCAAAACCAAGGGACTACAGGGCCCATGCAAGTCCAAAATCCAGCAGAGCCATCAAATCTTAAAACTCTAAATGACCTCCATTGACTCCATGTTTCACATCCAGGTCACACTGGCTGATGCAAGAGGTGGATTCCCATGGTCTTGGGCAGTTTCACACCTGTGGCTTTGCAGGGTACAGCCTCCCTCCTGGGTGCTTTTACAGGCTGGTGTTGAGTGTCTGTGGCTTTTCCAGGTGCACAGTGCAAACTGTCAGTGGATTTACTATCCTGGGGTCTGAAGGTTGGTGGCAGCCCTCCTCTCACATCTCCACTATGTGGTGCCCCAGTAGGGACTCTGTGTGAGGGTTCTGACCCCACATTCTCCTTCTGCACTGCCCTAGCAGAGGTTTTCCATGAGAGCCCCACTCCTGCAGCAAACTTCTGCGTGGGAATCAAGGTGTTTCCATACATCTTCTGAAATCCAGGCGTACATTCCCAAACCTCAATTATTGACTTCTGTGCACCCAAAGGCTCAACACCACATGGAAGCTGCCAAGGCTTGAGGCTTGCACCATCTGAAGCCATGGCACAAGTTGTACCTTGGCCTCTTTCAGCCATGGCTGGAGCAGCTGGGATGCAGAGTATCAAGCTCCTAGGCTTCACACAGCTCGAAGGTCTCTGGCCCTGGCCCAGTAAACCTCTTTTTCCTCCTAAGCCTTCAGTCATAAGATGGGACAGGCTGCCATGAAGACCTCTGACATGCCCTGGAGACCTCTTCCCCATTGTCTTGGGGATTAACATTTGGTTCCTGGTTGCTTATGCAAATTTCTGCAGCTGGCTTGAATTTCTCCTCAGAAAAGGGGGTTTTCTTTTCTATCACCTTGTCAGGCTGAAAATTTTTCAAAATTTTATGCCTTTTTTTCCCTTTTAAAATGAATGCTTTTAACAGCACCCAAGTCATATCTTACGTGCTTTGTTGCTTATAGAAATTTCTGCCACCAGATATCCTACATCATCTCTCCCGAGTTCAAAGTTCCACAAATCTCTAGGACAGGAGCAAAATTCCACCAGTCTCTTTGCTAAAAACAAGAGTCACATTTGCTCCAGTTCCCAACAGGTTCCTCATCTCCATCTGAGACAACCTTAGCCTGGACCTTATTGTCCATATTGCTGTCAGCATTTTAGGCAAAGCCATTCAACAAGTCTCTAGGGAATTCCAAACTTTTCCACATTTTCCTGTTTTCTGAGTCCTCCAAACTGTTCCATTGTCTGCCTGTTACCAAATTCCAAAGTTACTTACACATTTTCAGGTATCTTTTCAGAGTGTTCCACTCTACTGATACCAGTATACTGCATTAGTCCATTTTCGTGCTGCTAATAAAGACATACCTGAGACTGGGCAATTTACAAAGAAAGAAGTTTAATTGGATTTACAGTTCCACATGACTGGGGAAGCCTCATAATCATGGTGGAAGGCAAGGAGGAAAGAGTCCTGTATTATATGGATGGCAGCAGGCAAACAGAGAATGGGAAAGATGCAAAAGTGGAAACCCCTGATAAAACCATCAGATCTCGGGAGACTTATTTACTACCACAAGAACAGTATGGGAGAAACCACTGCCATGATTCAATTATTACCCACTGGGCTTTTCCTACAACACATGGGAATTATGGAAGTACAATTCAAGATGAGATTTGGGTGGGGATGTAAAACTAAACCATACCACGTAGGATTCTGAATTTCTTCTCTGTGTTATCTTGAATTTATTTGAGTTTCCTTCACACAGCTATTTTGAATTCTGTCTGAAAGCTCACACATCTCTTTCTCAAGGATTGGACCCTGGTGGCCTATTTAGCTCATTTGGTGAGGTCATGTTTTTCTGGATGGTGTTGATGCTAGCAGATGTTCTTCAGTGTCTAGGTTGAAGAGTTGGGCATTTATTGTAGTCTTCATTGTCTGGGCTTGTTTGTACCCAACCTTCTTAGGAGGGCTTTCCAGGGATAAAATTGATGATGCAGGGGATGTGAGGGTAGTTAATGGATACAAAAAATAGTTAGAAAGGATGAATAAGACGTACTATTTGATAGCATAATAGTGTACACTTAAAAATAACTTAAAGAGTGTAACTGAATTGCTTGCAACTCAAAGAATAAATGCTTATTTATCATTTGCACATAAGTACATCATAAGCACACCATACCCTATGATGTACTTATTTTACATTGCATGCCTATATGAAAACATTTTATGTCCCCCATAAATATATACCCCTACTATGTACCACAAACATTTCAAAAATTAAAAATAAATAAATAAAGCAACATTACTTTTGAAGAGGCAGTTCAAAATCAGCAATTTCTATTCAGAATTTTCCAATGCTTCAAGAAAAACTTGCTAGGTTGAATGAAGGATAGAATGAACAATGAATTCTAGAAATATTTAGGAATACATCCAAATTTTAGCACAATACTACTTGTACTTGTGCAAAATGTGCCCAAAACATAAATTGTTAAAACAAAAACAACAACAAAAATACCTTCAAAGTTTTCTATGTTTTTTCAAATTTCTTTTTTTTTTTCCACAAAGACGATCACCGGTGAGCCTCTTTTGACCAGATAGAAAAAGGACAACTGGCATTTAACTTGTCTGCTTGATGATGCTTTTTAGACTGTCAAACAGTAGTGACTTCCAGGCCTGTGGTAGAATGTTCCTGTAAACAAAATTCTTGTTTCCTACCACTGACTCTTCATCTTAAGGTATTAGAATAATGCTTAACCACACAATATCAAATAGCCATGAGAATGGTAGAATTCTTAAGAGTTGGTATTAATACATTACCAGTTCTGAGTGCTCTCATCAATGAACAGACTACCCAAACTGACAGATATAACCACAAAAGTAAAAATCTTTCAAATTTTCCTCTATAGCTGATCTTTTAATATTAACCATAATCTTCTTTTGAAACCATTTTATAAATTTATAAAGAAATATAAACCCACCCCTAATTATGTCACCATGTAGATCATGCTAGTTCATTTCTCTCATTTCTTAGGTTTTCATATTTTTCCCCAAGAATAAAAAAAATAGTAAATGCCAATGCAATCCATGTGCATCTTGGAAAAAAATTCAAATTCTTGGTCAAGACACTATATTGAATGTAAATTAATACCACAGGGAGGAAAAAATGGTTTCTTGATTGTGAATGGCCACTAAAAATAATCAAAATTATCTAAGCTGCATCTCACATCTTGATAACCATATCTCTTTGCCAGCTCAAGTGTTGTGTCACCTTATTCATCTTGAAAATGGGTCACTGATTACAGAAGCTGTGTTTGAGAAATTTCCTAGCAATAATGTTTCTAATGTAATCTATCACTATCTAATTTTATTACCCTCAAGTCAAATTGAGTGCCCTACACTTGATGATTAGCTAGTCAAATGTACCTCTTTGTATATACCAGAAGCCATGTTGAGAAATAACCGAACAGTGTCTCAAATGTGTCTTGTCTTCACTTACACTTTCTATATAAATCTTATTTATTATGTCACATTTCAGACAGCTTTATTGATATATAATTCACAATTACATTCATCCTTTTAAAGCATACAATTGAATTGTCTTCAGTATGTTCACAGATATATATATATATATATATATATATATATATATGAGCATTCTCAGAGTCAGTTTTCAAATACTTTCATCGCCTAAGAAGAAACCCTATAACCTTAAGTATTCCTTTCCTCTTACCCCATTCTTTTTCAAGCCCTAAGCAACCACTAATCTAACTTGACTATATACAGATTTCTCTATTCTAGACATTTTGTATGAATTGAATTATATACTATGTTGTCTCTTGTCATTTGTTTCTTTCACTTAGCACAATGTGTTCAAGTTTCATCCATGATGTGGCATGTGTCAATACTTCATTACATATTAAGACTGAATAATATTCCATTGCATGAATATACTATATTTGTTTATCAATTTATCAGTTGGTGGACTTTAAGATTTTTCTACATTTTGGTTACAATAAAAAATTGTAAATATTTATGTACAACTCTTTGCATGGGCATAAATTTTTATTTCTTTTGAGTATACAACTAGAAGTGAAATTAATACATCATATGATAGCTCTATCTTTAACCTTTTGAACAACTCCAAGGTTGTTTTTCAAAGTATTAGGTTAGTTCAAAAGTAACTGCCATTTTTCCAAAACCATTCAAGACATAGGCATAGGCAACGACTTCATGATTAAAACACCAAAAGCATTGGCAACAAAAGCCAAAATAGACAAATGGGATCTAATTAAACTCCAGAGCTTCTGTACAGCAAAAGAAACAATCATTAGAGTGAACTAGCAACCAACAGAATGGGCAAAAACTTTGCAATCTACCCATCTGACAAAGGGCTAATATCCAGAATCTACAAAAAACTAAAACAGATTTATAAGAAAAGAACAAACAAACCCATTCAAAAGTGGGTGATGGATATGAACAGACACTTTTCAAAAGAAGACATACATGAGGTCGACAAACATATGAAAAAATTCTCATCATCACTGGTCATTAGAGAAATGCAAATCAAAACCACATTGAGATACCACTTAGAATGGCGATCATTAAAAAATCTGGAGACAACAGATGCTGGAGAGGATGTGGAGAAGTAGGAACACTTTTACGCTGTTGGTGGGAGTGTAAATTAGTTCAACCACTGTGGAAGACAGTGTGGCAATTCCGCAAGGACCAAGAAATAGAAATTCGGTTTGACCCAGCAATTCCATTACTGGGTATATATCCAAAGAATTATAAATTGTTCTATTATAAAGACACATGTACATGTATGTTGATTGCAGCACTGTTTACAATAGCAAAGCCCTGTAACCAACCCAAATGCCCATTGTTATAGACTGGACAATGAAAATGTGGCACATATGCACCATGGAATACTATGTAGCCATAAAAAACGATGAGATTGTTTCCTTTGTAGGAACATGGATGAATCTGGAAACCATCACTCTTGGCAAATTGACACAGAACAGAAAATCAAACACTGCATGTTCTCACTCATAGGCAGGTGTTGAACAATGAGAGCACATGTACACAGGGAGAGGAACATCACACACAGGGGTCTGTTGGGGGGACTAGGGGAGGGTCAGCGAGGGATGGGGAGGTTGGGGAGAGAGAACATGGGGATAAATGCCAGGTATATGTAACGGGGGATGAAGGCAGCAAACCACCTTGCCATGTATGTACCTATGCAACAATCCTGCATGATCTACACATGTACTCCAGAACCTAAAGTACAATTAAAAAAAAGGAAATATGCATATATATATATATATATACACAAACTATATATATACACATACATACATATATATACACATACATATAAAATTGCCATTTTTTCATGGAAAGTAATGGCAAAAATAGGAATTGCTTTTGTGCCAGCCTAATAGATGTACCATTTTATATTCCCACCAAAAGTGTATAAGACTTCTAATTTTGCCACATTCCTGTCAACATGTTACCCATTTTTTAAATTTTAGCCATTCTATTGGGTATGAATTAGTATCTCATTGTGGTTATGATTTGCATTTCTCTAATGGCTAATAATGTCAATCATTGTGTTAGTCCATTTTCAGGCAGCTGTAACAATACTATCTGAAACTGGGCAATTTAAAAAGAAAAGTTGTTTAATTGACCCACAGTTCTGCATGTCTGGGGAGGCCTCAGGAAACTTAAAATCACAGTGGAAGCTAAAGGGGAAGAAAGGTGTGTCTTACATAGTGGCAAGAGAAAGAAAGAGAAAGAGAGAAAGAGGAAGTTCCAAAGTTTAAAATCATCAGCTCTCATGAGAACTTCCTCACTATCATAAGAACAAATGGGGAAACTGCCCCCATGATCAAATAACTTCCCAACAGGTCCCTCCCTCAGCATGTGGGGATTACAGTTCTAGATGAGATTTGGGTAGGGACACAGAGGCAAACCATATCAATTATCTTTTATTTTTCTAGGTACATCTGATAATTTGATACATTTACAGAATTTGTAAAAATTAAATAAATGTAATTGGGATATCTATCATCTTAAATATTTCTTTAGGCTAGAAATATTCAAATTATTCTCTTCTAACTTTTTTGAACCATACAATAGATGTTGTAAACTATAGTTGCCATCCTGATCTATTAAATATTAGGTCTTATTTCTAATACCAGACTGTATATTTGTACCCATTAATCACACCCTTTACTCCCCCTTCCTTATTTCCTTCCTCTTCTCCAGTAACCAACCTACTTCCTATTTTCATTAGATCCACTTTTTTAGCTCCCACATGTGAGTGAGCACATACGATATTTGTCTGTCTGAGTTTCTTTACAACCTAGCAGTCTCCAGTTCCATCCATTTTGCTACAAATCACAGGATTTTACCTTTTTGTGCCTGAATAACGTTCCACTCTGTATATATACACCACAGTTTTTAATCCATTCATTCATTTTTGGGTACTTAGATTGATACTACATTTTAACTATTGTGATTAGTGCTGCAATAAACATAGATAGGTAGATATCTCTTTGGTATATTGATTTTCCTTTTCTCCCAGTAGTAGAAATACTATATGATATGGCAGATCTCTTTTTAGTTTAGGAAGAAACTGCCTACAGCTTTCTATAGTGGCTGTACTAATTTACATTCTCAGCCAGGCATGGTGGCTCATGCCTGTAATCCCAGCACTTTGGGAGGCCAAGGCAGGCAGATCACTTGAGGTCAGAAGTCCAAGATCAGTCTGGCCACCAAGGTAAAACTCTGTCGCTACTAAAAATACAAAAATTAGCCAGGCATGGTGGTTCACTCTTGTAATCCCAGCTACTTGGGAGGCTGAGGCCCAAGAATTGCTTGAACTTGGGAGGAGGAGATTACAATGAGCTGAGATCGCACCACAGCACTCCAACCTGGGCGACAGAATGAGACTCTGTCTCAAAAAAATAATAATTTACATTCTCACCAAAAGAGTAAATATATTCACCTTTCTCCACATCCTCACCAGAATTACATGTCAGTTATTGCATGCCTTTTTGATAAAAGCCATTTTAATCAGTGAGATGATATTGTGGTTTTGATTTACATTTCTCTGATGATTAGTGATGTTGAACATTTTTTCCTATAACTGTTGGTCATTTGTATGTCTTCTTTAAGAGATAGTTAATATTGAGCGTTAACTTGATTGGGTTGAAGGATGCAAAATATTGTTCCTGGGTGTGTCTGTGAGGGTGTTGCCAAAGGAGATTAACATTTGAGTTAGTGGACTGGGAGAGGCAGACCCACCCTCAATATGGGTGGGCACCATCTAGACAGGTGCCAATGAAGCTAGGATAAAAGCTGGCAGAAGAACGTGGAAGGACTAGACTGGCCGAGTCTTCCAGGCTGCACCTTTCTCCTGTGCTGAATGATTCCTGCCCTCAAACTGTGAACTCCAAATTCTTCAGCTCTTGGACTCTTAGACCTACATCAGGGGCTCTTGGCTGAGCCTTCGGCCACAGACTGGCCACCCTGTCAGCTCTACTACTTTTGAGGTTTTGGGACTCAGACTGGCTTCATTACTCCTCAGCTAGCAGATGGCCTATTGTGGGATTTCACCTTGTGATTGTGTGAGTCAATACTCCTTAATAAACTCTCTTTCACATCTATTAGTCCTGTCCCTCTAAAGAAACCTTCAGCCAATTTGCCTATTTTTATTTATTTATTTATTTATTTTGCTATTGAGGTGGTGTTGGAGTTCTTTATATATTCTGTTTATTAATCCCTTATCAGATGAATAGTTTGTAAATATTTTCCTGCATTTTGCAGGTTGTCTTTTTACTTTATTCACTGTATCCTTTGCTGAACAGAAGCTTTTCAAATTGTTGTAATCTCATTTGTCTATTTTTGCTTTGTTTGCCTTTGCTTTTCAGATCTTTCACAAAATATTTTCCCCAGGCTAATGCCCCAGAGCATTGACTCAGTGTTTTCTGTTAGTAGTTTCAGAGTTCCAGTTTTAGATTGAAGTCTTTAATCCATTTTTATTTGATTTTTGTATACAAGTGAGAGATGGGGATCTAGTTTCATTCTTCTGCATATGGTTACCAGTTTTCCCTGCACCAGTTATGGAAGAGACTATTCTTTCCTCATTCTATGTTTTGGTGCCTTTGTTAAAAATGAATTGGTTTATAAATGCATGGATTTATATTTAACTTCTCTATTCTATCCAATTGGTCTATGTCAAGAGTGTGATGTATCCTCCTTCATTCTGTTTGCTCAGAATTGCTTTGACTATTTGGGATTTTTTGTGGGTCCATATAAATTTTAGAGTTATTTATTTTATTTCTCTGAAAAATGGCATTGGTATTATATTGAGGAAATTGCTTTGGGCAGAATTTTTATTTAACAACACTAATTCTTGATCCATGAGTATAAAATATCTTTTTATTTTTTGTGCATCCTCTCTTCAATTTCTTATATCAGTGTTTTATGTTTTACCCCTTATAGATCTTTCTCTTCTTTGATTAAGTTGATTTCTAAGTATTTTATATTCTTTGTAGCTATTATACATGGAATTAACATCTTGATTTTTTTTTTCAGATCGTTAGCTGTTCACAGATTTAAATGCCACTAATTTTTGTAGGTTGATTTTGAATTCTGCAACTTTGCTGAATTCCTTTATGGAATTAACTGTTTATTGGTGGAATCCTTTTGTTTGTCTAAGTGTAAAGTCATGTCTTCAGCAAACGAGGCTAATTTGACTTCTTCCTTACCAATTTGGATGCCCTTTATTTCCTTCTTTTCTCTGATTGCTGTGCCCGGGACTTCCAGTATTATGTTGAATAAAAGTGGTGACAATAGGTATGTTGTCTTCTTCCATATCTTAAAGGAAAGGCTTTCAATTTTTTCCATTCAGTATGATGTTAGCTATGAATTTCTCATAGATAGCTTTTATTATTTTGAAGTATGTTCCTTCTCTGTCTAGTTTGTTGACCGTTTTTATCATAAAGTAATGTTAAATTTAACGAAATAATTTTTTAACATCTATTGAAATAATATGTTTTTTGTTCTTGGTTTTGTTAATGTAAGGTATCACATTTATTGATTTGCATATGTTGAACTATCATTTCATTCCTGGGATGAATCTTACTTGATCCTGGTAAATGATCTTTTTAATATGCTGTTGAATTCTGCTTGCTTGTATTTTATTGAGGATTATTGCATCTCTATTCATCAGTGATATTGACCTGTAGTTTTCTTTATTTTCTTTTTTTTTGGTTCTGTCCTTGCCTGGTTTTGTTATTAGGGTAATGTCAGCCTCATAGAATGAGTCTAGAAGTATTCACTTCTCTTCAATTTTTTTGAAGAGTTTGAAAAGTGGTATTAATTCTTCTTTAAATGTTTGCTATAATTCTGCAGTCCTGGCATTTCCTTCGGTGAGAGACTTTTTATTATGGCTTTGATCTAATTATTCATTATTGGTTTGTTTAAGTTTTCTATTTCTTCATTGTTCAATCTTGGTAGGTTGTATGTGTTCAGGAATTTATCCGTTTCTTCTGGGTTTTCCTGTTTGTTGGCATGTAGTTGTTCATAACAGTCTCTAGTGATTTTTTTTTGTATCTCTATGGTCTCTGTTATATTTCCATTTTTGTTTTTGATTTTGTTTATTTGGGTTTTCTGTCTTTTTTTTTCTTAGTCTAGCTAAAGTTTGTCAATTTTATAATTTCAGAAAACCAATTTTTTGTTTTTTTAATCTTCTGTATTTTGATCTCAGTTTTATTTATTTCTGCTCTGATATTTATTCTTTTTTCCTTTCACTACTCCTGGGTTTTATTTGTTCATGCTTTTCTATTTACTTCAGGTATATCATTGGATTATTTATTTGAAGTCTTTCTACTTTGCTGATGTAGGCATTTATTGCTTTAACCGTTCCTCTCAGTACTGTTTTTGACATATCCCATAAATCCTGTATGTGGTATTTTCCATTTTTATTTATTTTAAGAAATGTTAAATTTCACTCTTAATTTCTTCATTGACTCATTGGTTGTTCAGGAACATGTTTAATTTCCATGTGATTGTGTATTTTCCAAAGTTCCTCTTGTTATTGATTTCTAGTTTTCTTCCATTGTAATCAGAGAAGATAATTAATATGATTTCTGCATTTTTGAACTTGTACAGACTTGTTTTCCAACCTAATCTATAACCTGTTTTGGAAAATCTTCCATGTGCTGATGAAAAGAATATGTATTCTGCAGCAGTTGTGGGAAATATTCTGTAAATATCAGTTAGGGCTATTCAAGCTAGTGTATAGTTTAACTTCACAGTTGCTTTGTTGATTTTCTGCCTGGATGCTCTGTGCATTACTGACAATGGGGTGTTAAAGTCCCCTACTATTATTGTATTGCAGTCTGTCTCGCCCTTTAGATCTATTAATGTTTGCTTTATGTACTTGAGAGATTTGGTGTTACTGCCTAGATATTTATAATTGTTACAAGTATAAATTGACTCCTTTATTATTATATAGTGATCTCCTTTGTCTGTTTTTACAGTCTTTTACTTGTAGTCTATTCTATTTAAGTATAACTACTCCTGCTCTTTCTTGGTTTTCACTCTCATTGAATATTTTTTACCTCTTCACTTTCAGCCTATGTGTATCCTTTCCTTATAGGTGAAGTGGGTTTCTTGTAGGTAGCATATAGTTAGGTCTTCTTTCTGCATCCATTCAGTCACTCTATGTCTTTTCATTGGAG
This sequence comes from Cebus imitator, assembly GCF_001604975.1. NCBI lineage: Eukaryota > Metazoa > Chordata > Mammalia > Primates > Cebidae > Cebus > Cebus imitator. The sequence continues at coordinate 8,640,885 of NW_016107350.1, read as the reverse complement.
AATTGAGTCTAAATTTACAGTCAGCATTATTATTGATGAGTAATACTGACATTTTTGTTGCTTATTTTCTGGTTGGGAAAGCTCCTCTTTTCCCTTCCTACTTTCTTACTGTCTTCCTCTGTGGTTAAGTGATTTTCTCTAGTAGTATGTTTTTATTTTTTGTCATTTATGTTTAGCAAATCTATCATAGGTCTATTGAGATTACCATGAGGCTGACAAAAAACAACTTATAAATAACAACTTATTTTAAAGAGATGAGGATTTATCTTAGATCACAAAGAAAGGATGTAAAAAGGAAACCCCCACATGTTAACTGTTTCTCCCCCATTTTGACTTTATGTTGTCTCAATTTACATATTGTATATTTCCTTTCTCTTAACAGGTTGTAGATATTACTGGTTTTGATAGACTTATCTACTGGTCTTCCTCCTAGAATAATGAGAAGATTGCACACTACAATTAGAGTATTAGATATTCTAGATTTATTTACATATTTAATTTTACCAGTGGCTTTTATACCTTCAGATGTTTTCTTACTGCATGTTAGTGGGTTTATTCCTGAAATCTTAATTCTAATTTATTGATCTCTATGGCTATCTGTGTGCCAGAACCACGCTATCATCATTGCTATTGCTTTGTAGTAAGTTTTAAAGTCAGAAAGTATAAGTCTTTCTACTCTGTTCTTTTTCAAGATTGTTTCATGTATCTTATTTAGACCCTGTGGTTGGTCATTGCTTAAAACCAAAGCATTGTAACTCCAAGATGGAAATTCCTATGTGGCACAAGCTCCCACATGTGATGAGCAAGTGCAGTGTTGTATATGCATATGTGCATATATCATAACATAATCATGGTAGTGACATTCCATGACCTTTGCCATAATCTGTTGGTTAGAAGCAAGTAACAGATCCCTCCCACACTCAAGGGGAGCAGGCTATCCAGGGCATGAGCATAGGAACTTATCTAGGGTTTGTCTGTTACATACCAATGCGTTTTCTGACATCTATCTAAATGTAAACAGTCACAACTTGCCCTTTTCCAAATTATCGTTCCACTAACATCTTTGATAAATTCAGAAAATATCTAGTATAATTAACTAAAAAATGGTGAGAAATAAGTGTAGCTCAAAAATTTCATTCTGAAAAAGCACTCACAAGAATAAACATAAATATATGTACATGGAAACACATACACACACAAACATATGCCAAATGTATTATGTCACCAGTACCATGAATGATTATGATTCAAATAGTTTCAAAAACACAATTTGTCCTTATACTGAGAAAATGAACTGAAAGAAGAAAATCATCTAGATGATTTATTTCATCATTTTTCTAAGTCTTCTACCAGTTTCCTCGTCTTTGACCAATTTCCCTATTTTTACCGGTCACGATTCATTTGGCTGAATTATCTGGCTATCAGGCCATGATGGTTAATTATGTCTCAACTTGGCTGAGTTAAGGAATACTTGGACAGCTGATTGCACATTATTTATGGGAGTGTATATGAGAGTGTTTCAGGAAGAGATTAGAACTTGAATCAGTGGACTGAGTAAAAAAGACCCACCCTACTAGCACGGGTGGGCATTATCCAATTCATTGAGGACCCAAATAGGAAAAAAAGACAGAAGAAAGGTAAATATTCTCTCCCTTTTTGAGCTAAACCATCCATATTCCCCTGCCCTTGAACACTGGAGATTCCGGATCTTCAGCATTTGCAATCTGGGGCTTATAATCAGCAAGCCCCCTGGTTTTCAGGGGGTTCTGGACTTGGACAGAAATACACTACCACCTTTCCTGGTTATCTGGCAGATTTAGGAGACTTCTCTGTCTCCATAGTCATATGAGCAAATTCCCATAATAAACCTCCCCAATATGCCAGGTCAAGTGTACATTTCAACTTGTCTTATCAAACTACTCTCCTAGTATTTTTATAGTTTCAGATCTTACAGTTAAGTCTGTAATTCATTTTGAATTGATTTTTGTATATGGTGAAAGACAGCTGGTCCAATTTCATTATTTTGCATATGGCAATCCAATTTTTCCTGCACCATTTATTTATTGCAAAGGATAGCCTTTTCCCAGTGTAGCATGTTTTTGTTGATTTTGTGAAAGATCAGTTGGTTAGATATGAGGCTTTATTTCTAGGTTCTCTGTTCTGTTCTCTTGATCTATGTGCCTGTTTTTATATCAGTGCTATTCTGCTTTGGTTATTATAGTCTTGTGATGTAATTTGAAGTCAGGTTATGTGATACCTCAAGCATTGTGCTTTTGTGCTTTTTGGCTATTTGGACTGTTTTTGTTTCACATGAATTTTAAGAATTTTTTTTCTAAGTTTATGAAAAATGCCATTGGTATTTTGATAGAGATTGCAGTGAATCTTTAGACCTCTTTGGGCAGTATCATCATTTTAATAATATTAATTCTTCTGATCCATGAGCATGGAAGATTTTTCATTTGTCTGTGTCATATGCAATTTCTTTCATTAGTGTTCTGTAGTTTTCCTTGTAGAGAGCTTTAAAACCCATGGTTATATCTATTCCTAGATAATTTTTTGCAGCTATTGTAAAGAGTACTGACTTCTTTATGTATTTCTCTGCTTAATCGCTATTCACATACAGAAATGTGTACTCATTAACACTTGATTGGATAAAGAAAATATTGTGTGTGTATATATATATATCTATATATATATATATACACACACACACACTCACAACATAAAATACTATTCAGCTATAAAAAAGAATGAAATTATGTCTTTTGCAGAAACATGGATGGAACTGGAGGCCATTATCTTAAGTTAAACAACTTAGAAACAGAAATTCATGTATCGCATGTTCTCACTTATAAGTGGAAGCTAAATAATGTGTGCACACGGACATAGAGTGTGAGAAATATAGACACTGCGGACTTGGAAGGGTGGGAAGGGTGAGGGGAAATGAGGGACGATATGTTACTTATCATCAACGTGCATTATTTGGGTAATGGATATACAAAAAACCCAGACTTCATCACTATGCAATATATCCACATAATGAAACTGTACTTGTACCCCTTACATTTGTGCAAATTTTTCAAAACTATGTTTATTTCTCAATGTAGATGCCACGCCTGAGTCCCATATGTGGGCTGCCCAAAGTGTGCAATAGGGAAATTGTACTTTACATTAAAAACATAACTGAAAATTGTTTCTGTGGTTAGCACTGAAGCTCTACGTGTTTTGCACCCCCTTTTCTGTTGGGTGGTGTGTTCTTGCACTTTTTCCCTTTACTAAAATAGCAGAAACATCTGTGTCTCTACCGTCAATCAGTACAATTCTTTATGAGTCCCAGATTTACAAATAGTATCAGTTACATGCAGTCAACCTTATTCTTAGTCTTATTAATTACTTTCCATCAACTTATGCCTCAGGCGTTTTGGTTACAAACGCATGCTGACAATCAACAGTAATGGCTTTAGTTAGTTATTTGATAAGTAGGTCTTCTGCAAAGAGTTTCTGGTTAATTATTTAAAGAATATGTGCCCCTGAAGGCTTTGCTTGTTTTTCTGTGTTAAGTCATATTCACTTGCCCATAACTGATTCTATGCTATTCCCTCTTTTCTCTTCCTTGCTATAGAAATTTTAGGAGTCTAAGATCCAGGGACTCTTAGGTGCATTGCATTTTTCTAAACTTTTGTATGACAAATTCACTCCAAGTCTTAGATCAGCTTCTGACCTTAAAGACTCATGTTGTTCTGTGTGCATTTCTCTGACATTATGTTTAAAAGAAGCATAGAATATATTTTCACAGTTCTCTTATCTTCGATGGATTCTCCCTCCATCTCAGTTTTGGGGGAAGATGATGATTAATGAATCACTAAAATGCGTAAGACCAGAAGTTCACAAGGGGAAAGGGTATATTAAGAACCCTTCTATTCAAAGATTGTGGGCAAATGATGTGTGAAATTGTTGACAAATTGCCTTCATTAAGTTTTTGAAGTGGACTTTTTTTCATATATTTGGCTTCTTTTCAAATATAACTGTGCAGATTTTTAAGACATTCACCCTTGAGTCACAATCTGTGATAATGTTTGTCCTTGAAAGCCTTTATTCTTGGGAAAAAATGTGGTAGAAAGTTTAAAATAGGGTTCTCCTTGATAGTATTTACATGAGCAATCCTCATTCCTGAACAAGACATCAATTAAAATTCTGCCCTATTATCTCCCAGTTGCACAAAAGGAACAGGGATGAAATATAAAGATCCTTCTGTAAATCATTCACCTCTCAATAACAAAGTTCTTTCAACCCGGTGTTCCATAATGATATTCAAAATTACAGTACATTCCAGTACAGCTGTCCCTTTCAGTGTTGTGCAGTGTAGTGCACAAGACCATAGCCTGTAGTCTGACTGCTGAAGGCTCACAGCCCAGCTCTTCTGCTAACCAGGCAAGTGACCTCAGGCAAACAGTTTAACTTCTGTGTCTCCCTATCCTCATCTGTAATTGAAAATAATAATCTTTACTTAATGAGATTGTGCTGAGAATTAAAATTTAACGTAAGGCTATGTATAAAATAGCCTTTATCTACAATAGCACACAATAGGCTATCGAAAAATGGCTACATGTACGGTTATACATTGGAGAATCAGCAGAAACTTTGGTCTAAACTTTAAATTTGAAAACTGAACATCACAGATGTTGGTAAACTTTAATTTTTATCTCTTAGAGCATTATTTGAAGACTTTACTTTTGGTTCATATATGACCTGTCCATATTTACTCATTTTTCTCCTTAGGGATCATTTTAGCATAGGATAGATAATTATAATAACATATTAATGTAATGATTTCTACTTCTTAAAGGCTTTCCTACACATGTTCTCTTTTCCTCCCACAACTCTGCAGTGTGTAAAAAGTCAGACAGGTAATTACTGCTCCATGATAGTTTTTGAATAAATGAATGAATAGATCCTTGTTTTCCAGGTGAGAGACCCAAATCACAGAGAGGTAAACTATCTTGGCCAAAGACAGTTCCAGCAAATGTCTAAAAATATTTAAATATCCACACAAACAAACTTGTGTAGGCTCCACAGTAAATAGGTGTGAAATGGGAGAGTTCCCTGACCTCCCTTGCAGGACATATGACAGGGTGTGGCTTGTCTGTTCTGCCACTGCAGCTGTGCAAACCCCTTATGGAAGGGGGAGCACACAGATGGGCAGGTGCAGGAGCTGGGGCAGGTGCAGGAGCCTGGGGCAAGTGCTTTTGGGTCCTGGCCCCATGGTGGCCTCTAGGGATGGGTGCCTATGGCTTCTGAAGCCCTGCTGGACATGTTACACTGCTCTTTTAGCTCTGCCATCTACGGATGGCTTAAATGTTAAACAGCTCAGTGCCCTATTGGTACCCCAGTTCTTGTCCAATGTCTAGGAAGAATTACACACGGACTTGAAAAATGGTGAATGCAGGGATTTTATTGGATGATGGAGCTGGCTCTCAGTGGGATGAACGGGGAGCTGGTAAGGGGATGGATTGGGAAAATGATCTTTCCATGGAGCTCTACTATCCCATGGGCGATCTCCTCTCCAACTAAGCCCAGCTGAACTCTTGATGTTCAGACACTCTTTCTTTTCTCTCCTTCTCTGCTGCACCACTCCTGTGCTCCTTTGCCCTGCTCATCTGCTCTTGGAGCCTCGGGTTTTGGGTTTATATGGGATAAGGGGGGGCATGGTGGACCAAAAAGCAAAATTGGGGCACAAAAACAGAGAGGCCTCTTCACATTTAGGGCTGCAAGTTTCCGGACTTGAGGATAGGGCACTTGCCCAGGAACTGCCCTCTTTTACCCAGTATTTCCATCTCCTGTTTGTTTCAGGTTCACTGAACAGAGCACACGCTTCCTTATAGTTCAGAATCTCAAAAAACATAGAACTTTGACTCAGATCTGTAAAGGATCTGATATCATTTTCCAAAATTAGCTGCGTTTTCCAGTCATCAATTTTGCAGATGAATACCCTGTAATCTGAGATGTGGGCCTAAACATAGACTGAATCAGTAAGTGAAATGTCTTTTTGTTTTTATTCCATGGTTAGGAAGAGTTGTATGTAAATTCCTGCTCATTTGTCATTGTTGTAGTCTATGCACAGTTCTCCTCTTCCTTTGTGTGGGTCTTATCTTGCTTATTTAGTAAGTGTCTTATTTTGGAGCTTATGTTTCAGGATTGAATTCATGCCAGGCACAGTGGCTGATGCCTGTGATCTCAGCCCTTTGGGAGGCTGAGGCAGGTGGATCACTTGAGGCCAGGAGTTTGAGACCAGCTATGGCAAAACTCCATCTCTACTAAAATTACCAAAATTACCTACACCTACCAGGTGTAGGTGGCACATGTCTGTGGTCCCAGGTACTCAGGAGGCTGAGGCGGGAGAATTGCTTGAACCTAGGAGGCAAAGGTTCAGTGAATCAAGATCACACCACTGCACCACTGCACTCCAGCCTGGGTGACAGAGGAAGGATCTGTCTCAAAGGAAAAATAAGATTCAATTTAGAGTTTTAACTCTCCTGTTCGACTCCTGGTATGCTCTTCAGTGATCAAGCTTGCTGCATTTCAGTAAAAGGAGCAGCAGCAATAGTCAGGCATTAATGCCCAGCTTCACGGGTCACTATTAGACTAACCAAAGTGTCACATGCTAAATAGTGACCTCAAGTATTTTCTAAATCCAGAGATTTGAATGTCATAATGGGCTAAAACATTCGTATCCATATGTTCCCTTGGCTTGAGAGTCAAAAAGAAACTCCTAAGATGCAAACATACAGGGAGTGTGTTTTGAGCGTGTTTTTACACTGGAGGATTTGAGAATATCAGTTTGGAAGGAAGGTATAACTGTGGTGTTTTGTGGGGGTTGATTCATCTCCAAGCAGTCTAGAAGAGAAGCAGATCTTCTCTAGTGATGGTTACATGTAGAAGCAGAGTATCTCAAAGGGCCTAATTCTTAATCCATAATCTAGGGAAGCTGAAATATTTGAATAGAATCAATTCCATGGACTTGCTGCCTCATGACACTCCTGGGAGACTTGTGCCCGGATGAATCACAAGGTGAATTAGGGAAGAGTAATCACCCGTTGTCACTATAGGTATAGCGAGTTATATACGTGTAATCAGCATTCTACCATTGGCTGCCTAGCTGTTAACTCTTTACAAATGCTTGGACTAGTAGCCCTGCTGTTAACTATAAGTTACGTATGTGTAAAAAGCATGCTAGCACTGACTGCCTAGCTGTTAACTGTGCAAATGCCAGGACTAATAACGCTGCTGCTGGCCACTTGATTTGGAAAAGTCACTCCATGGCCCTCAGTTTCCTTCTCTGGAATCTAATAGTAAGAACAGTTCAGTTCCTCTTTGTGTACACATTCTGTGATCATTTACTACCACTCTTCTTTTCTTCCACAAATTCCTATCAGGCTGTGAGTGGCAATTCTGTATATCTTGCATTGAATTTCTTTTAAGTTGGACATTCATGTTTACTATATTTCTCTGACGGCAAAGACCTTTATGCACTGGGGCTAGTGAGAAACACCGAAGCATCTGCCCCACCTAGGGGCAGCACTGTGTATTAAATTGGAAGTAACTAGTGGGCAATATCCAGCTATTAATCTGAGCTTTAGAAGTCAAACGTAACGACCGGATGCGGTGGCTCATGCCTGTAATCTCAGCACTTTGGGAGGCTGAGGCACGCTGATCATTTGAGGTCAGAAGTTTGAGACCAGCCTGGCCAGCATGGTGAAACCGTGTCTCTACTAAAAATACAAAAATTAGCCAGACATGGTGGCACACACCTGTAATCATAGCTCCTGGGGAGGCTGAGGCACGACAATCGCTTGAAGCTGGGAGTCGGAGATTACAGGGAGCCAAGACCGCGCCACTGCAATCAAGCCTAGGCAACAGAGTGAGACTGTCTCAAAAAATAAAAAAAGAAGTTAAATGTAAGCACAGATTCCACATCTCCAGGCTACTCAATTGGCTTTCATTTTGAAACAATGAAGTTTCTTTTTTTTTTCCTTTTTTTTTAAATTGTACTTTAGGTTCTGAGGTACATGTGCAGATCATACAGGATCGTTGCATAGGTACATACATGGCAATGTGGTTTGCTGCCTCCCTCCCCATGTCACCTATATCTGCCATTTCTCCGCATGTTATCCCTCCCCAACCTCCCCATCCCCCCACTGTGTCTCCCCTGGCCCCCACAACAGACCCCAGTGAGTGATGTTCCCCTCCCTGTGTCCATATGTTCTCATTGTTCAACACCTGCCTATGAATGAGAACATACGGTGTTTGATTTTTTGTTCTTGTGTCAGTTTGCTGAGAATGATGGTTTCCAGATTTGTCCATGTCCCTACAAAGGACACAAACTTATCCTTTTTGATGGCTTCATAGTATACCATGGTGTATATGTTCCACATTTTCCTTGTCCAATCTATCATGGATGGGCATTTGGGTTGGTTCCAGGTCTTTGCTATTGTAAACAGTGCTGCAATTAACCTATGTGTGCATGTGTCTTTATAATAGAACAATTTGTAATCCTTTGGGTATATACCCAGTAATGGGATTGCTGGGTCAAATGGAATTTCTATTTCTAGGTCCATAAGGAATCACCACACTGTCTTCCACAATGGTTGAACTAATTTACACTCCCACCAATATTGTAAAAGTGTTCCTATTTCTCCACGTCCTCTCCAGCATCTGTTGTCTCCAGATTTTTTAATGATCGCCATTCTAAGTGGGGTGAGATGGTATCTCAATGTGGTTTTGATTTGCATTTCTCTAATGACCAGTGATGATGAGCATTTTTTCATAAGTTTATTGGCCTCATGTATGTCTTCTTTTGAAAAGTGTCTGTTAATATCTTTCACCCACTTTTGGATGGGTTTGTTTGTTTGTTTCTTATAAATCTGTTTTAGTTCTTTGTAGATTCTGGATATGAGCCATTTGTCCGATGGGCAGACTGCAAAAAATTTTTTCCCATTCTGTTGGTTGCTGGTTCACTCTAATGATTGTTTCTTTTGCTGTGCAGCTCTAGAGTTTAATTAGGTCCCATTTGTCTATTTTGGCTTTTGTTGCCAATGCTTTTGGTGTTTTAGTCATGAAGTCCTTGCCTATGCCTATTTCCTGACTGGTTTTGCATAGGTTTTCTTCTAGGGTTTTAATGGTGTTAGGTCTTATGTTTAAGTCTTTAATCCATTTGGAGTTAATTGTAGTATAAAGTATCAGGAAGGGGTCCAGTTTCTGCTTTTGGCACATGGCTAACCAGTTTTCCCAACACTATTTATTAAACAGGGACTCCTTTCCCCATTGCTGTTTTTGTCAGGTTTGCCAAAGATCAGATAGTTATAGATGTGTGGCGTTGCCTCTGAGGCCTCTGTTCTGTTCCATTGGTCTATATCTCTGTTTTGGTACCAGTACCACGCTGTTTTCATTACTGTAGCCTTGTAGTATTGTTTGAAGTCAGGTAGCATGATGCCTCTGGCTTTGTTCTTTTTGCTTAGGATTGACTTGGCTATGCGGGCTCTCTTTTGGTTCTGTATAAAGTTTAAGGTGGTTTTTTCCAGTTCTGTGAAGAAGGTAGTTGGTATCTTGGCAGGGAGAGCATTGAATCTAAATTACTTTGGGCAGTATGGCGAGTTTCACGATATTGATCTTCCTAACCATGAGCATGGAATGTTTCTCCATATGTTTGTGTCCTCTCTTATTTCCTTGAGCAGTGGTTTGTAGTTTTCCTTGAAGAGGTCCTTTACATCCTTTGTTAGTTGTATTCCTAGTTATTTTATTCTCTTGTAGCAATTGTGAATGGCAGTTTTCTCATGATTTGGCTCTCTGTTAGTCTGTTACTTGTGTCTAGAAAATGATCGTGATTTCTGCAGATTGATTTTGCATCCTGAGACTTTGCTGAAGCTGTTTATCAGTGTAAGGAGATTTTGGGCTAAGATGATTGGGTCTTCTAAATATACAATCATATTGTCTTGCAAATAGAGACAATTTGACTTTCTCCTTTCCTAATTGAATACCCTTTTTTTTTTTTTTCTTGCCTGATTGTTCTGCCTTTGAAATTCCAATACTATATTAAACAGGAGTGGTGAGAGAGGGCATCATTGCCTAGTGCCAGATTTCAAAGGGAATGCTTCCAGTTTTTGCCCATTCAGTATGATATTGGCTGTAGGTTTGTCATAAATAGCTTTTATTATTTTGAGAAATGTTCCTTCAATACCTAGTTTATTGAGAGCTTTTAGCATAAATGGCTGTTGAATTTTGTCAAAGGCCTTCTCTGCATCTACTGAGATAATCATGTGGTTTTTTCTTTGTGTGGTGTATTAGGTGAATAGACTTGCATGTGTTGAAGCAGCCTTGTATCCCAGGATGAAGACTACTTGATCGTGGTGGATAAGCTTTTTGATGTGCTGTTGCAATCAGTTTGCCAGTATTTTATTGAAGGTTTTTGCATCTGTGTTCATCATGGATATTGGCCTGAAGTTTTCTTTTTCTGTTGAGTATCTGCCGGGTTTTGGTATCAGGATGATGTTGGTCTCATAAAATTATTTGGGAAGCATTCCCTCTTTTTGTATTGTTTGGAATAGTTTCAGAAGCAATGGTACCAACTTCTCTTTGTACGTCTGGTAGAATTTGACTATGAACCCTTCTGGACCTGAACTTTTTTTGGTTGGTAGGCTATTAATTACTGCCTCAACTTCAGCCCTTGTTATTGGTCTGTTCAGGGTTTCGACTTCTTCCTGGTTTTGGCTTGGGAGGGTGCAAGTGTCCAGGAATTTATCCATTTCTTCCATGTTTACTGTTTTATGTGCATAGAGTTGTTTATGGTAATCTCTGATGGTAGTTTGTGTTTCTGTGGAATCAGTGGTGATATCACCTTTATCATTTTTTATTGCATCTATTTGATTCTTCTCTCTTTTCTTTTTTATTAATCTAGCTAGTGGCCTGTCTATTTGGTTGATCTTTTCAAAAAAAGAGCTCCTGAATTTACTGATTTTTTTCAAGGGGTTTTTGTGTCTCTATCTCCTTCAGTTCTGCTCTGATCTTAGGTATTTCTTGTCTTCTGCTGGCTTTTGAGGTTTTTGATCTTCCTCTTCTAACTCTTTCAATTTTGACAATAGGGTGTCAATTTTAGATCTTTCCTCGCTTCTCATGTGAGTATTTATTGCTATAAATTTCTCTCTAGACAGTTCTTTAAATGTGTCCCAGAGATTCTGGTACGTTGTGTCTTTAGTCTCATTGGTTTCAAAGAACATCTTTATTTCTGCCTTCATTTCATTGTTTATCCAGTCAACATTCAAGAGCCAGTTGTTCAGTTTCCATAAAGTTGTGTAGCTGTGAGTTAGTTTCTGAATACTGAGTTCTAATTTGATTGCCCTGTGGTCTGAAAGACTGTTTGTTATGATTTCCGTTCTTTTGCATTTGCTGAGGAGTGATTTACTTTCAGTTATGTGATCAATTTTGGAGTAGGTGCAATGCGGTGCTGAGAAGAATGTATATTCTGTGGCTTTTGGGGTGGAGATTTCTGTATATCTCTATTAGGTCTGCTTGGTCCAGATCTGAGTTCAAATCAGGGATATTCTTGTTAATTTTCTGTCTCGTTGATCTGTCTAATATTGAGAGTGGAGTGTTAAAGTCTCCTATTATTATTGTGTGGGAGTCTAAGTCTCTTTGTAGGTTGTTAAGAACTTGCTTTATGTATCTGGGTGCTCCTGTATTGGGTGCGTATATATTTAGGATTGTTAGCTCTTCTTGTTGCATTGATCCTTTTACCATTATGTAATGCCCTTCTTTGTCCCTTTTGATCATTGTTGGTTTAAAGTCTGTTTTATCAGAGACTAGGATTGCAACTCCTGCTTGTTTTCTGCTCTCCATTTGCTTGATAAGTCTTCCTCCATCCCTTTATTTTTATCCTATGTGTGTCCTTGCACATGAGGTGGGTTTCCTGAATACAGCACGCTGATTTGTCTTGACTTTTTATCTAATTTGCCAGTCTGTGTCTTTTGATTGGGACATTTAGCACATTTACATTTAGGGTTAGTATTGTTACATGTGAATTTGATCCTGCCATTTTAATGCTAGCTGGATGATTTGTCCATTAGTTGACGCATTTTCTACATTGTGTCAATGGTCTTTACCATTTGGTACATTTTTGGAGTGGCTGGTACTGTTTGTTCCTTTCCTTGTTTAGTGCTTCTTTCAGGAGCTCTTGTAAGTCTGGCCTGGTGATGATGAAATCTCTCAGCAACTGCTTGTCCATAAAGGATTTTATTTCTCCTTCGCTTATGAAGCTCAGTTTGGCTGGATATGCAATTCTAGGTTGAAAGTTCTTTTCTTTAAGGATGTTGAATATTGGTCCCCATTCTCTTCTGGCTTGCAGGGTTTCTGCTGAGAGATCTGCTGTGAGTCTGATGGGCTTCCCTTGGTGGGTAACTCGACCTTTCTCTCTGGCCGCCTTCACATTTTTTCCTTCATTTCAACCCTGGTGAATCTGACGATTATATGCCTTGGGGTTTCTCCTCTTGAGGAATATCTTTGTGGTATTCTCTGTATTTCCTGGACTTGAATAGTGGCCTACCTTGCTAGTTTGGGAAAGTTCTCCTGGATAATGTCCTGAAGAGTGTTTTCTAGTTTGGATTCATTCTCTCCCTCACACTCAGGCACACCTATCAAATGTAGGTTAGGTTTTTTCACATAATCCCATATTTCCTGGAGGCTTTGTTCATTTCTTTTCACTCTTTTATCTCTAATCTTGCCTTCTTGTTTTATTTCATTGAGCTGATCTTCAATCTCTGATATCCTTTCTTCTGCTCGGTAGATTCGGCTATTGAAAGTTGTGTATGCTTTGCGAAGTTCTTGTGTTGTGTTTTTCAGCTCCATCAAGTCATTTATATTCTTCTCTAAGTTGTTTATTCTACTTAGCATTTCATCTAACCTTTTTTCAAGGTTCTTAATTGCTTTGCATTGGGTTAGCATGTGTTCTTTTAGCTCTGAGAAGTTTGTTGTTATTACCCACCTTCTGAAGCCTGTTTCTGTCAATTCATCAGATTCATTCTCCATTCAGCTTTGTTCCCTAGCTGGTGAGGAGTTGTGATCTCTTGGAGGAGGATAAGTGCTCTGTTTTTGGTGTTTTCATCCTTTTTGTGCTGGTTTCTTCCCATCTTAGTGGCTTTATCTACCTGTGGTCTTTGTAGTTGGTGACTCTCGGATGGGGTCTCTGAGTGGATGTCCTTGTTGTTGATGTTGAAGGTATTTCTTTCTGTTTCTTAGTTTTTCTTCCAACAGTCAGATCCCTCTGCTTTAGGACTGCGGGAGGTCCACTCCAGACCCTGGGGATAACCTGTGGCAGCTCCAGAACAGTAAGGGTTGCTGCCAGTTTCTTCTTCAGTTATCTTTATCCCAGAAGAGTACCTGCTGGATGTCAGCCTGAGCTCTCCTTTATGAGGTGTCTTTTTGGGTATACAGGAGTGGGGGAGCTGCTTGAAGAGACAATCTGTCCCTTATAGGAGCTCAAGTACTGTGCTGGGAGCTCCGTTGTTCTGTGCAGAGCTGCTGGGCAGGTATGTTTAAGTCTGCTGCAGCAGAACTCATAACCATCTATTTTCCCAGGTGCTCTGTCCTAGGAAAGTTGGGCTTTACTTATAATTTCCTGATGTGCTGCTGCCTTTTTCCATAGATGCCCTGCCCTGCACAGAGATAGTCTAGTCAGTTTGCCAGCAGACGCATTGTTGAGCTGCTGTGGGCTCTGCCCAGCTGCTGTGTGAACTTCCTTGAGACAGTTAGAACTGCCTCGGTAGTGGCAGATGCCCTTCCCCCCACTGAGCTGAACCATCCCAGGTCCAGCTACACTTGCTGCAAAACTCTCAATCTAGAGCATTTCAGATTGCTTGTTTTGTGGGAGTGGTACCCGCTGAGCCAGATCACCTGGCTCCCTGTCTCAGCCCCCTCCCTTTCAGTTGAATAGGCAGCTCTGTCTCCCAGGTGTTCCAGGTGCCAGTTGAAATTGCTGCCTGGATTTGTGTGAGTTTCTGTGTGCCAACCCACAGCACCGGCTGAAGCATCTGTGCTAGAAACTCATGGAGATTTTTGGCTGGGGAATCTCCTGGTCTGTGGGCAGTGAAAACTTGTTTGGAAATGCAGTGAACACTCACCCTCTACATTGTTCTTTCTGGGAAATACACTCCAGAGTTGTTCCTATTCGGCCATCTTGGATCCTCCACAATGAAGTTTCTTTTAAATACAGAATGTACATAAGGTTAAGAGTTATTGGTGATTCTTGGTATGTGAATTTTCTGAAGTTTGAGAACCAAAATTGATGAACTTTACAATTTTCTTGATGTCACCATTAACTGGCCCTGGGAATGTTGCAAGTGAAAAATGAAATAGAGAAGTAATCTTCTAGCCAACAAATAAAGGTTATTATGCACAAGAGATTGACTAGTTAGTTATTCTGAGCAGACAGAGTTAGAAAATGTGCTTCAAATTCCTTGTGAAGTATATAGAAGAAAGGATCTACTGGATGGGTTGTGGAATCCTCTACCTTTTCTAAAGAACTTTTACATTAGAATAAATAACCATCTGTCCACAAGAGAATAGTCTCATGTGATTTCTCCTGATAAACAACAGATTGGAATAAAACGGAATAAGAAATCTTTTCATTTTTCTCTTTTCTGCTGGACATATCAACTGCATTATGACTTAAGCTATGTCTAGATGGCTCCAAAACTACATTCAATTTCAAAATAAACGACCAGGCTGTGCCAGTGGCTCCCACTTGTAATCCCAGCACTTTAGGAGGCTGAGGTGGGTGGATTGATGGAGGTCAGGAGTTTGAGGCCAGCCTGGCCAACATGGTGAAACCCCATCTCTACCAAAAATACAAAAATTAACCAGGTGTGGTGGCGTACTCCTGTAATCCCAGCTATTTAGGAGGCAGAGGCGGAAGAATCAGTTGAATCCAAGAAGTGGCAGTTGCAGTAAGCAGACATTGCACCACTGTACTCCAGCCTAGGCAACAAAGCTAGACTCAGTTTCAATCAATCAATCAATCAATCAGTCAATCAAATAAACAACTAGTCAGTTCAGGAACAAAATCAGTTTAAGTCTTGAATGGAACTACTCATTATTTGAATTAGGTTCAACAGTAATAAAGAAAATACAGCTTTATTTTGACCCTAAAATAACCATGATCCTGGTGTTAATTTTCCATTTTTCTTCAAGCTTTGTAACTATATTTGTGGGTTTTTTTTTTTTTTTCAGGATCAGACTTCTCTTTTTGACTCCCATTATTCTGCACAAATAATTTTTCTTGAGTTGCTGCACACCATGTGCTTCCTAAAAGATTTGGTCTTCCTGATTTCTAGGTGTACCTCCAGCTGGAAGGTGACAGCATGGCCCAGTCAACCTCAGTGAAGTTCCAGAACTGTCTCAAACTGTGATGATTTATAAGCATTTTCATCTGTCTCAAACCATTCCACTGTTTTGTTCTCATGAGACAAATCATAGTACCTAAGAATACAATGTTTGCACAGCAATGTCTAATGCGCTTGGAGAATGGAATCCCTGCCCTCTTTGTCTTTCAAGGTATAAGGATCAATACCTGAGAAGGATCTAGAACAAGGACAAACTTGTATATCAGTGCAATAAAAGCATTTTCCCTGATTCTTGCATGGGATTGATTATTTCTCCAGATAGTTCAAAACAACTCCTCACACCTAAAAATTCTCATTGATTTCTAAGTTGCCTGTCTGGTTATGTAATACTTATACTGACTACACCAGGCTATTTTCCAATTTACTTCCAGATACAATTTTAGGGCTGATATTAATCTGTAACACCACATGGGATTCAGATTTTGGCAATCCTGAAGACAGCCTCTCTCTCTCCACAGCGTCTTGATGGTTGATGTAAGTCCAGGGATACTGAATCATACCTCCTGCAAGCTGGCAATTCCTAACTGATTAACTTCAACCCTGGAATTGGCTTCTACTCATTGGCTTGATGAAGCCAATATTTGCCCTCCTTAAGGTCATGACCCTGAGCATACTGAGATCATTAAGGGGAGGCAGGGAGTGAGATATTTTCTGTATGTGACCAGTAATGAGACTGTACTACAAAACTTTTATTTTAACATTATAAAGAAAATAATTTTTTAAAGCAAACTAATAAACTAATTGGCAATACAATTCTATTCATCCCTTAAATGAAGAAAAGAATCATAGATATTTTTAGAATTTCTTTCAATATTAAATAATGACTATAGTGTCATTAAAGCATATGATAGAAATACGATTAATGCTTACTAGGTGTGCTTTTCTTTGGTGCTTCCAGTCTGACAAAATTACCATTTAATGAGTTTTTCTTTTTGATTAAATAATTTACATACTAGGAAATATTTCTGTAAAATTTGAAACTATTTTATAAAATGGATTCTACATAACTAAAATGCTTTTTCTGTTTGGGACTCATTTAAAATATTTAAAATAGCTAAAATTAGTTTCAGTCCTGTATGACTTTAATACAAATCAAGTGTTTTAAAATATTTATGATAAAGAAAATGATTCCATCTGGGCAGGGAATTTTTTTACTGGAATATTATACCAATTTGAATTGAAGCCACTATGAGATTAATTTCTACTCTGCTGTTGGAATATAAATGTGTTCTGACAGCTGCTTTCTATAACTAAAGTATACTTATCTGCATGCAGAATTTTCTACTCAATGAGCCCATATATGACACAGGAACTTTGAATGGTTTCAGCAACAAAGATAGATTATCAATGCAAATGCCAACCAAGGATTTACTATAAATAACAAAATATTGGCAAGTGCCTGTTTTGAAATAAATACTGGTTATTTAGCGCTTTCAAAGAGACAATCTTACATTTCAGAAGAACTCACTGATGTTAAAAAAAATAAAGAATTACACAAAGGGAAAAGGGCCTTGATCAAACACGTGTTTTTCAGATTTATTAGTGATTAACATGTCAGGTACTCTTTTGGATTACTTTCCCTTACACCATGGCTAGAAGCTGACAAGATGAACATGGTTACAGTAATAACATGTCATGAAAAATGGGGAATAATTTAGACATTTAGATTTTATGATCGAATTCTGAGTGGGTACAGTTATCAGGTATAATTTAGGCATTGATGATGAAAGAGAATGATTTCAAAGTAAAAAGCTAAATTTGTCACGCTTTCTTCAGGGAGGGGTCTATGTAATTGATAGGCAATAGATTCAAGCAAAAGCTGTGGAAGTCAGTACAGCTTTAAAATAGCAAAAGAACCAACTGCCCTTTACAGCAGAATAAAGAACACCAGTAAAATTGAGACTAATTAAGAATAAAAAATGAGTCACAAACAAATGATACTAAATCAAACTCACTTTAGGTCTCAAAACTCAGTTTTTTATTTTCCCCTCTTAAGGATTTTACAATTAGCCAAATGTTTCTTTGGCTGGCCTTCTTCTCTAAGTGGATCAGTCATTGACAGAGGCACCTAAGGCAGCATTGGAGACAGGACAGAGTCAGGAATGCCAAAGTCTAAATGTTAATATCTCTCTGCTAAAGATCATTAGCCAAAGGAAAAGTTCTGCAAAGAAAGGAAGAGGAATAAATGAAGAGGAAGGAAATAAATAAAGTAGATTCTCTGTGGGTTTTCAGGTTGCAAAAAGATTTCAGCTCAATTGATTGTAAGTCTCCATTCACTGAAAACTAACAAGCCATCCTTGGAAAAAGATAACCATTATCCACTGTAAATATTTATTGTGCAAGTGGGAGTTGAACAATGAGAACACATGGACAACAGGGAGGGGAACAACACACACCGGTGCCTGTCTCAAGGGGTGGCTGGCAAAGAGACAGAGAGCATTAGGACAAATATGTAATGCATGCAGGGCTTAAAACCTAGATAATGGGTTGATAGGTGCAGCAAATCACCATGGCACCTGTATACCTACATATCAAACCTGCGCATTCTGTACGTATATCCTGGAACTTAAAGTAAAACACACACACACAAAAGTGAAAGACCTCTACAATGAAAACTAAAAAAAAAAAAATTAAAAAAAAAAAAAAAGACAAAACATAGATGATGGGCTGACAAGTGCAGTAAACCATCATGGCACACGTATATGTATCTGTGTAACAGACCTGCCCATTCTGCAAATGTATTCCGGACTTAAAGTAAAATAAAAATTAAAAAAATTATAGTGCACTTTCCTGTAGCAAAAATACCAAATGTCTACTCTTCAGTGGGGACAGAAATAATTTTATAAACAGCCAAAGAAAATGTCACGAGTGGCCAATTAGAGTGAGAATTAGATGAAGGGGAAAGACAATGAAGTCTAGGTTACTCCAGAATCACATTGAACTCTTACGTTCCAGATGCTGTCATTGTCCATGGTTAATAGATGCCACATAAACTACTTTTGAGACATTCTTGGGAGAATAAAAGGAAGATGCTGTATTAAAGTTTTCAATCTTGTAATTCTTGGAGTTCTGCCTGTAAGAATGTGGAGATATGTATGAAATTACCATCTGTATTATTCGGAGGTTTTTCCTTTTCCATAGAAAATCAGATGTCCTTGGGCTCTCTGCTGAGAGAATAGAGAAGGAAGAGTAATATTTAGTGCTGATTAATAGCTTTTTTCTTCCCCTCCCCATTTTGCTCATCCCTCTTTTCAACTCTTGAGTTCTAATTTTGGATGGATCATCAATGGTCTCATGTAAAGTGCAGCTCACCCAAGTAAGAATAGAAGCATAGAGACTACATTCTAATAGGGCTGTGGCCCAGCTGTTATTTCTACTCTGGTTACCAGGGCCTTGGTGAAACAGTATTTTAGGCTTCATCAGAATCAGCTATGTGCCTTTACAGTGTTTCCTTAACTTCAGACTCCATAAAGACAAGGAAACATATGAGGATGGCTGGACACCTACAGTAGAATGAAAGTCTAAAGTTAAGGAAATAAGTATAAATGCCTCATATGTGTTTCAATATTTTGTTTACAGTAACTATTAAATATATATGTTTAAGCTATAAGCTCACCTAACTACAAATGCCATGTGGTGTTCCATTAATAAGCATGTAGAGCTACAGGAGTCTGGGATTGTATTCTAGCCATGTAATTATCAACTATAGAGACTATCTTTGTTACTCGCAGTATTACTACTCTAAAGTTATATTACTATACCCAGCGGTGTTTGATAAAAAATATCTTGACCCTTCCCCAGCCACATGGATCTCTTGGAAAATGTTTTTATTAATGGATGCATAATGTCTATCACATGTAAGGACTATATTGTTATTTCTTTAGCCATTTGATATGGTTAGGCTGTGTCCCCACCCAAATCTCATCTTGAATTCCCATGTATTGTAAAAGGCATCTGGTGGGAGGTAATTGAATCATGGGGACAGTTCTTTCCCATGCTGTTCTTGTGATAGTGAATAAGTATTATGAGATCTGATGGTTTTATAAGGGGGTGTTTCCCTGCACAAGCTCTCTCTCCCTTTGCCTGCTGCCAACCACTTAAGATGTGACTTGCTACTCCTTGCCTCCTGCCATGACTGTGAGGCCTCCCCAGCCACATGGAACTGTAAATGCGTTAAACCTCTTTCTTTTGTAAATTTCCTATTCTTGGACATGTCTTTATTAGCAGCATGAAAATGAACTAAGACAGCAAATTGGTACCAGTAGAGTGGGATGCTGCTGAAAAGATGCCTGAAAATGTGGAAGCAAATTTGGAACTCGGTAACAAGCAGAGGATGGATCAGTTTGGATGGCTGAGAAGAAGACAGAAAAATGTGGGAAAGTTTGGAGCTCCCTAGAGATTTGTTGAATGGCTTTGACTAAAATGCTGATGATAATATAGACAAAGAAATCCAGGCTGAGGTGGTTTCAGATGGAGATGAGGAACTTGTTGGGACCTGGAGCAAAGGTGACTTGTTTTGTTTTAGCAAAGAGACTGGAAGCATTTTACCCCTGGCCTAGAGGTTTGGGAACCTCTTTCTAGATTTCAGAAGAGGTATGGAAATGCCTGGATGCCCAGGCAGAAGTTTGCTGCATGGGAACGGGGCCAGGATGCTCATGGAGAACTTTCGCTAGGGCAATGTGGAAGGGAAATGAGGGATCAAAACCCCAACACAGAGTCCCTACTGGGGCATTGCCTAGTGGAGCTGTGAGAAGGCCACTGTCCTCCAGATCCCAGAATGGTAGATCCACTGACAGCTTGCACGGTGCACCTGGAAAAGCCACAGACACTCAACATCAGCCTGTGAAAGTAGTCAGGAGAGGGGCTATACCCTGCAAAGCCACAGAGGCAGAGCTGCCCAAGGCTTTGGGAGCCCACCTCTTGCATCAGTGTGACTGAGATGTGAGACATGGAGTCAAAGGATATCATTTTGGAGCTTTCAGATTTGACTGCCCCAGTGGATTTTGAACTTGCATGGGGCTTGTAGCCCCCTTTTTTTGGCCAATTTCTCCAATTTGGATTGGCTGTATTTACCCAATGCTGTGCCCCCATTGTATCTAGGAAGTAACTAACTTGCTTTTGATTTTACAGGCTCATAAGTGGAAGGGACTTTGGTCTGTGGACTTTTGAGTTAATGCTGAAATGAGTTAAGACTTTGGGGGACTATCAGGAAGGCATGATTGGTTTTGAAATGTGAGGACATGAGATCTGTGAGGGGCCAGGGGTGTAATGGTATGGTTTGGCTGTGTCCCTACCCACATTTCATTTTGAATTCCCAGGTGTTGTGAGAGGGACTTGGTGGGAGGTAATTGAATCATAGGGGCAGGTTTTTCCAGTGATGTTCTCATGATAGTGAATAAGTCTCATGAGATTTAATGCATTCCACCATACCTGGCTAATTTTTGTATTTTTAGTAGCTACAGGATTTCACCATGTTGGCCAGGCTAGTCTTGAACGTCTCACCTCAGGTGATCTGCCCACCTTGGCTTCCCAAAGTCCTGGGATTACAGGCATGAGCCACTGCACCAGGCCTCAGTCTAGTGATTTTCAAAATTGTTTATAGCTAGGAATCCTTAGGCAAGTTTCTAATTTCTATGGGCATCACTTCTCTTATTTTGAAGTGATTGAAAAGATAAACTCTGAAATTACATCAAATCCTAAAAGTTTATATTTCTAAGTTTATTCTAAGAGCAATGTCCTATGAACAAGTTAGTAAAATAAAACTATGATCTAGTCCAAATTCTTCTCAAGAACTGCAAGGCATAAATACTTTGGGGAAGGAAAGTATTGGAGAAACAAGGAGAATTAAGGCAATGAAAGTGCTTCTGGTCTTTCCTGACCAAAAAACCAAACATTTTGAATTTTTGGCCTGACTGAAAGAAAGCAAGCCAGAGATCCAAGCACATCTGGATTTGCAAGAACTTTGGTTTCAAAAGTTGCTAAGCCTTGGCAGCCTTCTAATATTTGGTAGAGAGAAATGGCAACACCTATAGGAGAAAATCATGCTGCTGACTTACCAATGGGAAAAGGTGACCGGTGACTCTGAATACATCTTCCTTGATGGCTTGACTGTATTAAAACCATTTCCCACTTCCTTCCTCTCTGTCCTTAGCAGGAGGATCTGGGCTCGGCCCTAGGGTGGGTTGGAATTTGCTGATGGATGGTGAGTTTCCATCTTGGTAGATGTTCTTAAATGAATTTTTGATGAACTGAGTAAGTGAGTTCTTTGGCCTAATAGATGACATTTGAGAGAGGTCTCTTATTATTTAATTTAGTTGCTGCTTAGTGGGAACAAATAAAAATCAGGGAAAGTGTTGAGGAGGAAAACGAGGATGGCACTTGGAGAATGGCAGTGCACATTAAAGGCATTGAGAAACCCTCCAGAGCAAACTTCTACTTCACCCAATGGTTAAACAAGAATATTTTGCTACAGAGACCTTTATTTTCTCACTCAAACTCCTATTAACATCCCATGGAATTCACTTTAGGAAATTCTTGAATGGACTTTGTTGACATAACAAGCAAGATAAGTTCAAGTTACCAATAACTCTAAGGTTACTGCAATAGCCTGAGTCAATGAGTTCGGAAAGGAAGTGTTTTTCATTTCAGAAGTGAGGAGCCAGGTATCTCCTAAGGAGTCAAGAAAGTTATCACTTTTGAGAAAACACAGGATGACTTGGGTCCAATGAGAGAAAAAACTCAAGCAAGACAGACCGTTTTTATTTAGCTGGACAATCAACAGTCATGATGATATGAAATATAATGGTTCTTTTTCCTGTTTTCTCCCTTGATAAAGACAAGTTACTTAGAAGCACGAAGACCAACTGTGTACCAAAAAGTGCTGGGCAGTGTTTGCTATGCACGTTGGACTCAAAACCCTCCTTCACAGAACACCTTACTGGATCTTGGTCTGGAGAACACCCTTTAGAAAAAGTGGTTCTGTTCATTCTATGATCTCTCTTCTTGAATGTCGCAGGGCTCATATCTCATATAATGTGCCATAGATCCCCTGCTCTGGGCCAACTATCTTTGAGTTTTCCGTAGCCAACCCCCATGCATAGACAGGCTCTAGTTCTTCTGAGAAAGCAGGTTTCATTTCTCATCTATGGTTGAAAGTCAGCATCTAAGTGCAGCATGTTTAATGGCCACGTCACCATTGTGACTCTCCTCTAAACCTGTCTCCTGCCTGCTTGGATTATAGTTGCCTGTCTTCCTCAAGAATAATAATAGGGTTGTCCTACCAAGAGATCTTGCTTCAATTCTCCATTGCCACTTCCGTTTTCTTCCTTTTTGATGTTGAGACTGTCTATTGGTCCCAAATATGGCTTTACTTATTGAGAACCACATACATTCTCTGTTGGCCTGTGGTCACAGTTCCTTCCATGTATCCTAAGTGAAAATCAAGGCTATTATGACTTAGGGTCTTCTCATAATATTGATATTTTACATTTTGACCAGTATACTGTACATTCAGCGAAACAAACACTCACATCTTGGGGGTATAAAACTAATATAGCATTTCCCCTTCACCCCAAAGCTTTGGTGTCATTTCTATATCTAGATATCTATTTTCTCTTTAATAAATTATTTTTTTTTGTTAGGTGACAGAACCTACCTCATTTACTCTGATTTTACCAATGTACTCATCATTTATTGTATACTGCATATAATGTGCTTAATGTTAAAAAAAAAAAACTGGTCTTTGCCCATGAGCATCTCAGAGTCTAG
The DNA here is from genome assembly GCF_001604975.1 of Cebus imitator. Lineage (NCBI taxonomy): Eukaryota > Metazoa > Chordata > Mammalia > Primates > Cebidae > Cebus > Cebus imitator. Next base: position 8,617,672 of record NW_016107350.1, on the reverse strand, counting down.
AAGAAATATATTGTAAATAACCAACAAGAATGATAAGCAATAACATCTAGACAGCATAATATGAATAGAAAAATAAGTGGCTGAGTAGAAGAAGGAGAGAGGGGATTACTGATGTCCAGAAGAAGAAAATAGTAAAGCTGTTTCTTGATAGAGAAATAGAAATTTTTCAAGTAAAGAAATGTATGTTGGTTTGTATGTGTTTAGTGGGTAAGAGTGAGGCCAGGAATAAAGCGGGAGAGTTGTTCTTTGGTATGGTTCATACTCCTTACTAATCTAAGCAGTATTAATAGAGAAAAGAGAGCCCAAAGAAGTGACTTTTTCCTAATAGAGTGTCTTTTTCCTTTTTTTTTGTAGTAAAGGTTGAGAGTTTGTTTGATGTGAGGCAGGCCATGCCACAGTGCAGACAAAGCATTTTACTTAAATCAATCTCCTTGAAGGTTCAGAGGCTAGGGTTTTTATGGACAATTTGGTGGGCAGGGGGCTAGGAAATGGGTGCTGCTGATTGGCTGGGGATGAAACGATAGTCATGTGGAAAATGGTCCTTGTGTACTGAGTCTGTCTCTGGGTGGGGCCATAGGATAAGTTGAGTCATGAACCACAAGTCTAGGTGTGGTCAATCTCAAAGATATCTCAGAAAAACAAATCTTAATTTCTTTAATAGTAATGTTCTCTACAGCAGTAATTAGGGAGTCACAAATTTTGTGACCCCTGGCCACATGACACCTTAGCAATAAAAGATTATAGAAACTATGTCTACATTTTAGCAGAATTATGTCCCTCTCATAATCCTAACCCTGTGGGCTTTCATTAGTTTTACAAAGGTGGCTTAGTTTTGGGAAGGGCTATTGTCATCCTTTCTTTAAACTATTAACTAAATTTCTCCCAAAGTCAACTCAGTCTATGCCCAAAAACGACCTAGTATAACTTGAAGGTTAGAAGCAAGACGGAGTCAACTATGTCAGATTCCTCTTGCTGTAATGACTCTTCTTTACCACCACCGTCCTCTGCAGTGCTTTGTTGTTGTTCTGAATATTATTAGTTCATAAGAAAAGACAGGACAATGTAAGATTAAATCTCTTTACATAATTAAAAAAAAAGTGTTTTGGTAAAGCTAGAAGCACTCATTTCCCAAAGAAATTGTACGTAGTATTTAACAAGCTGCTTAGTTCATCAGAATTACTCTGTTGTTGTTTTACAGTCTTGCTGAACTGGAAAGCCCACTGCCACCCTGGAGCCAGGCTACACTGAAACATTTATTGGAGCTTTAAAAATTGGTTTACAAAAAGCAAATGTTTAGTATATCATATATTAGAAAATAGCAGTAAATCTTGTTGGGATGGATGGGAACAGAACTGATATGAAAATGAGGATACTTTTGCAGTTAAAAAAACAGTGGCTGCACTCATTCTTTTCTTTGAGACTTGACAGTATTAAAAGGTATTAAGAGCTACTCAATCAAACTTGCTTTGTATATATTAACAAAAATACTTAACTAAAGAATTCCTGCTGGCAGACTGCCAAAGCTTAGGAGCCTCTGCAGAGGGGCCAAATACAATCATAATTAAACTTCGCAGTTCTGCGTCTGGCTTTGTAAATGACCAGATATATGCTAAGTACCTGATTTAGTAAATGACAAAGACAAGCACAGGGATGCACAGGTGATCAGGCAAGACAATTAAGTTAGTTTAACTGGCCTTGTCTTCTCCTTCTGCTGCTGGTCTTGCTGTCTTCCTTCTTACTCTGGGACAACTCTGGTTTACTGGAGGAGCAAGATCTGTATACTCAAGGCAAACAACCAAACCGTAGGGTGGTTTTATTTATTGGATCAGCTGTCACATCTTTTATCTAGCTTTTATTTTATCATTTTTTATGAGGCAGGGTCTCACACTGGTTGCCCAGGGTGGGGTGCAGTGGCATGATTTCAGCTCACTGAAGCCTTGACCTCCTGGGCTCAAGTGACTCTCCCAGCACTGCGTCCCAAGTAGCTGGGACTACAGGCGCACGCCATTGCACCAAGCTAATTTTTTATATTTTTAGTAGAGAAAGCATTTCGTCATGTTGGCCAGGCTGGTCTCAAACTCCTAGACTCAAGCGATCCACCTACCCTTGGCTTCCCAGAGTGCTGGGATTACAGGCTTGAGCCACTGTGCATGGCCTTTGATCTTTAAAAAACCTAGAAATAATATTGGGGGACTGGATGATTAAGGCAGTAATTTATGACTCTTGGGAACTCAAAATACTTTACAAGGTAAGGGGTTCCTAAGAATTGTATTACCACTTTCAAACTTACAGATGTGAAGATCCAGGCTTGCTGGTCTGTGGGAAGATGAGACAGATGGTCCAGTATATAAAATCACCCTACGATTTGGTTGTTTGTCCCTGAGAATACAGATTTTCCTCCCTTGGTAAACCAGGATTGTCCCAGAGCAAGAAGGAAAGCAGTAACACCAGCAGCAGAAGGGAAGACGAAGTTGGAAGCGTAGGTAGATGGGACAGGGGCTGGAAGCCCCTTCTAAATCATAGGGGTCAAAAACACCACTGCTGAAAGATGAATGAGGCACAAAGTTACAAGGAAAGAGGATGATCCTAGAAAAGAAAAGGGACAAGTCATAGAAGATGTGGCATCGGGGAGAAGCAGCTGGGCTCTGAGTACCCTGGGAAGTGAGCAATGCAGAGATGGTGAGTCTGGACAGCAAGAGTTAAGAATCCAGGCTGGGAACCTGGGAACAGAGCAGATAAAAAGTACCGGATATCAGGAAGGGGAGGCAAATACAGAAATAGCAGTTTAAAGAACTTTGGCTGTTATTCTGAATGAGATATGAAGACAAGAAGAGCTTAGGACAGCGAACGGACATGGCCTGACTTGCTTAAAAAGGATCATCCTGACTGCCATTTTAGGAGAATTTATGTTGAAAAATGTACATCAAATGTCAGAAGCACAAGGACAAGCATGGAAGCTATGTTAATAATTTTGGTGCAAGATGATGGTGGCTTGGACCAGATAGCAGAGGTGAGGATGACAACAAGAGACCAAATTTTTGACATTTGGAGACAGAGCTACTATCATATTCCAACAAGCTAATGAGAGAAAGAGAGGGAGGGGAAAAGATAACAATAAAATGTTAGTCTAAGCAAATATGAGGTTGGAGCTGCTGTTTACTGAGAATATGAGAGAAAAAACAAATATGTGTATGGCTATGCCAAGTTTGGGATGTTTATTGGACTTCCAAGTGGCAATGCCAGGTAGACAGTAAGACATACTCTTCAGGAAGTCAAGGGAGAGATCTGAGCTCGAGATATTTTTGGAAATAACTATTTGGTAAATAAAAGAGTATAATGGGATTGTTTGAAACAAAAAGAATAAGCACTTGAGGTGATGGGTGCCTATTTACCCTGACGCGATTATGTGTTATGCAATGCATAGCATTGCGTGCCTACATCAAAATATCTCAGGTGTTTCATAAATACATACATCTACTATATACCTACAAAAATCAAAAATTAAAACAAGAAAATAACCTATTTTGCAGATGGTATTTAAATCCACGAAAATGAGTGAGATCACTAAGAGAATAAGCAAAGATAAGAGAAAAACACAACAAACACTGAGCCTTGAACAAAGTATTCTAATGCTTAGAGGCTGAGAGATAAGCAGGAACTCACAGATGAAATGGAGAAAGACCTGCTGTTAAGGTAGTTAGAAAACAAAGACACTGTGGGGTTCTGGACTTCAGGAGAAGAAAGAACCTCAAAAAAAAATGTGGCAGACCAGTGAGTTGAATGGAGCCAACAGAATGAGTGAGAGGAGGCCTGAGCCTGACCATCAGTGAACAGGAAGGACACCGAGCAGCAGAGTGTTGATGGAAGAGTGGAGGGGTGAACCCAGCTGGGGAGAAGCTGAGACAGAATGGAAAGAGAGACATGGCAAACAGAAATACATGAAACTCCTTCATGAGGGTATTGGATGTAATCAGATGTAAGGAAAATTATGCAAAATATTTAAGAGATCACGATAAAATTAAGTGGGAAAAATTGATGTACTCATTAAGGGTTCCCTAGAAACAGGCCCTGAAAAAAAAGATTGACTGCAAAGTAACCTAGTTGGTAAGTGTAGAAAACACCAAAGGCAGGCGCAGCGGGAAAAGCAAAAGGCTGCATTATTAAGCTAGCTACTACTGTGGATCCCTGGACCTTAAACCCATGGGCAAATGCTGGGGACCAATATAAAACACACTTCAGAATGGTCCCACCCAGACACAGGAGCACGGGTATTTATGCATAATTTATTTGTTCTTGGTTGAGGGCTGCTGGGATGAGGCATTGTTAAGACCCAGTCAGTGTTAATACCCAGCCACTGTTAAAACTCCCAAACCTGCCAAATGTGAGGGTAAAGTGGTATTTCCATTTTTGGGGAAAGACTTCAAGCAAAGATGGTTACTGGCAGTTGGAAATCAACCAGAATACATCAGTGGTAACTGTCAAGGCAGGCACTCCCAGCATCTACTACGACTGATAATGGAAGAGAAAGAGGCGTGGTGGTTGCAGCCATGCAGGTAAATGGGAATGTTCTCTAGTGTGCACCTGGGAGGGCTGGCTTCAGATAGGAGCAGGAAAAGAACAAGAGGCAAAATTACATGTGAATAAGTCATGATATGAGCCTGGAAAGTTTTCTTTTGTTTGCTTCTATTTTCTCAGCAGAGTAAAAAAATAACGTCATCAGCTAAAAATGAGTATTAGGGGAAGTCGGTATAGGTAGAGGGGAGGGAAGAAGGTATGAGCAGTCCTCTAGGTGAGGAATAGGACCGTGGTGAGGGGCATGGAGCAGAGTTGCCAGGGAGCAACCCAGGCCCAGTTAAGGTTAGTGGGCATGGTCAGGTGGCTTGTGTACTTTATCCCAGGCATGTTCAACTGAAGTAGGTGCAATATTTAAGTAAATAGAGAGTTAGTTTTCTGAGTTATAGTTTAGCCAATTAAATGCAACGACACAAGAGCTGCGCACAGGAGTTGAAAATGAGTTTTAACACTGCAGGGATATCAGGGCAGTTTGAACAAAGCAACATTGGTTAGATCACTGGATTGTGAGTTCTTCGTGCTGAGCATTATCAGAAGTCAGTGGCGTGGGGTGAGGAAAAACCCAATTGAGGAGTGGTAATAGAGGAAGTGAACTATGAAGGTAAGATGTCGTTACTGGAAATGCAATTGTAATATTGGGGTTCAGGGGTTCAGGGTGCCTTCAGCTCCCCTGAGAGGATGTTTCTCCAGGTTTTTGGTCTCCTGCCCTCTCAAGAATGAGAGAGGGGTCCACGGCACAGTGCGCAGTAAATGGCAGACTCAAAAGTGTTTGTAGAAAGTGATTTATTTAAAACAGAGAGAGAAAAAGGAGGAGAGAGAAACAACTAAGTCTCACAGTGAGTGAGAGAAAGAAAAGCAATTCTCACACTGGTGAGAAGGGTTACCAGAGGGGGAAAACCAGAGAAGGAAAGATCCTCTCACACTGAGTGAGAGAATCCAGAAAGACGGAATCCAGAAGAGGAAAGACAGCTTCCACACTGAGTGGAAGGGAATAGAGAGAGAGATGGCGTTTAGGAGAGGGAAAGCAGCTACCACGAGAGAGTGTTCGTGGAAGGGAACCCAAACATGGTGTCCATGGGGGTGTGGAAGAAGGGGACTTTTAACCTGGGAGGAACTCCCACCTTCTCTAAGATCCCTGGCCAATGAAAGGAGTTCCTTAGAACTTCCGCTGGAGTGATTGACTTTTAGTTTCTTCCCTTGCCTTCGAAATTTAAACATAAACCGTTAAATCTCCCTGATGGAGAGAGATGAGAGGGAGCATGGCTCTGGGAAGTTCTTACTCTTAAAACTATGCCCCTTGTGGACATGGAAAGAGAACACCTTCCCTTATAATCTTGAAGTTGAGTTTGTAGTAGGTGTCTTAGTCTATTTTTGCTGTTATTGTTGCTTATAACAGAATGGCTGAAACTGAATAATTTATATAGAAAAGGACTTTACATCACATGGCTATGAAGGTGGAGAAGTCCAGGGTTAACAGGCTGCATCTGGTGAGGGTTCTTTCTGTTGGTGGAGACCCTCTGCAGATTCTTGAGGCACACACGACATCACATGGTGAGTGGGATGAGCATGCTAGCTCAGGTCTTTCTTCCTTTTTTTATAAAGTCAGTTCAACTCCCATGATAGCTCACTATTCCATTAACCCGTTAACTGATTAATCCATGCATGGGTTTTTCCACTCATGAGGACAAAGTTCTCAAGACCCAATTTCCTCTTAAAGGCCCCACTTCTCAATACTGCCATATTGGGGATTAAATTTTAACATGAGATGTGGAGGAGACACACATTCAAACCATAGTGATGTGTTTAAGTGATAGGTAAGGATAAACTCTTGAGAATGTTGATGGGTGTGAGTAGCTGAAGTTGGGTACAGAACATAAGGGAGATTGTGCAATTTAGCGGCTGGAGCGGCAAGGATCATCTGCTTGTATGTTGAAATCACTGTTAATATTGACAAGAGTGAGTCTAGAGAGTGGACAATGAACCCAGGCACTAAAATCTTGAAGAGATGATCAGAAGTGACCTCTCTGGTTTACAAATGAATGTATGCAGGAGGGGGAGTGGGGATTATCAGCTGATGATGTAGAATTCAGAACTGGAAATTGAATGATGGTAGGATAAACAATTCAGAAAGTTTTGCAAAGTGGGTGTCACTGAGGATCTTGATAATAGCCACCTAATGGGATGGTTTGGACAAAATCCAACAGGAGAGAATGGGAAGTGGCAAAGTAAAAACAGTGAATATAGACATGTTTTCGAGAATAATTGAAATAAAAATGAGATGAAATATAGAGCAAGAGGTGGAAGAAAATATATGACAAGGGATTTTTAAGAGGTGTCATGGAACAGGTTTCCTAGGTGCTATGTCAAGATTGGTATTTGTTTATAGGTGGTTTCTTGGAAGTTCCCTTAGCAGCAATGACTGATTGGAGGAATAGGAAGGAGAAAGTGGCAGAGGGAGGATTTTGGTGGTGATGTAACTACAAGAGCAATTGAAGCAGATCAAAGAGCTCTGAGGCTACGATGGATCTCCAGATATATTTCAAGTTGAGGCAAGAAAGCCAGGTATTTGTGTGCTGAATTGACCAGTCATTGGATGCAGGCAGACCTTGAGCTCTTTCTGCCCTCCAGCTGAACAAGATAAGTTTTTCATTACATTCTTACAAAGAGGCAGTGTCTAAATTGGTGATCAGTCACTCTCAGCCTTTTATTATCTTTTTCCAACGTATCGAAATTCTCTGGTGTCAACTAACTGATTTCATAGACCTTATAATTATGACTTCCTCCAACTTCTCAAACACCTGAGCTATTGCCGAAGCCAGTTCATCCACCAGCTGTATCTCATGCCAGTTTACCACTAATAACGTTTTTGGACAGTTTTACTAATGCATTACGTCACAGTCTATCGACTCGTCACCAATCAATAATGGTACTCAGTTGACTGGCGGGTGATCCAGCTCAAACATTTTTAGAGACTGCTTCTTAGGACCACCGTCAATGTTGACCTCCAAGGAAGAAAATTAAGATGGAGATATGTGTGCAGTTTGCAAGAGAATTATTAAAGTGGGATTGAATAGAGACAGGCATTGAACTGAGATTAATTTGCCTTCAGTTAATTCCAGAAAGAGGTCTGCAACTGTGGTACTCTTTAAAGCAGCAGATTTCAACTGGAGATGGTTTTTTTTTTTAGGGGACATGTGGAACTGTCTGGAGACAATTTTGATTGCTGTAAGTGGAGAGGGGTGCTGCTGCTTTCCAGTGAGAAAGGCCAGAGATGCTCCTGAACATTCTCAGTGTACAGGACAGCCCCTCCCAACAAAGAGTTATCCCGCCCTAAATGCTAATAGTGTTGAGTTGGAGAAACTCTGATTTATAGATGTCTCTAATCAAAGCAAGGACCAGAGCCTCTGTACACTTTCAGTTGTTTTGTGTTGCCCCCAGGGAGAGGTAAAATGTTGGACAAGGCTGCTTTCTCACCCTTACTGAAATTCCCCGATTAAGGCGCTTCTGCGAGTGTGAGCAGCCTATGCTCCTGGCAGGGGAATGAGGAACTCAGCCTCAAAGGGAAAGATCAGGGTGCATCATCTACTACATGATGATCATATGCTAATAGCATGATTTCTCTGTATCTATTTCTACCAGTTGCTGAGGGAGCCAGAAAGAACATGACCTCAGGTCTGGCTTGTAGAGCACAAACAAAGCTGAAGATTGCTGAACAGCCAAACAGGTTCAAAATTAATTGTACTTGCGATGTTTGGCTCTTCCCTGAGCTGAGCAGTTGGCCCGGCCTTCTGTTGGCTTTGATGATACTGCTCTGTACCAGCTGAGCTCTGGGAAGCAACCCCTGCTGCAGTTCTTACCAGTCTTTCTTGCTGGGTCAGCATAAAGTCAGCCAATCTGGGTTGGGTGGAACAGTAGTAGTCCCAGGCAGGGATGATGAGCATGCCCTCCTGGCACTGTGCCTTGCTGCCGAGCTTGGGCATTCCAAGTCGTCCTATGATAGGTGCTTGTGAAAGTAATTAGACAAGCACAGCCTTCCTTTTCTCTGCCAGATCCACTGACTTACCTGCATCTGGTTCCAGAGCCTAGCTTCCCTCTGTTTTGATGCAGCACTTATTCTTGCTACTAATCAAGACCAGTCCCTTCTCTTGTGTTTTAGGTTCCAGTCCTTCTCTTCACCTCAATAATGTTGCTTCTATCCTATTATATATTTCTGTCTACTGGACTATTCCCGTTAATATACAAAAATCACCTAATAGATCCTCCCAACCAAAACCAACCAACACAAACCTGTCCCTTTCTCCTGAATGCACTCCAGTCTTGTTCACACTACTACACTGAAATGGCTTATTATGGGTCTCCTAACAGCTTACCATTTGCACCTCCTTCCAAACCCATGGTCTATTCATCGAACTTGAACAGTTGGTAGCATTTGACACACTGAACTGCTTCTTCCTTCCTGAAGCATTTTCCTCTTCCCTTTCCCAATACCCTATTCTCCTGTGTTTTTCCACAACTTATTAGCTGCTCCTTCTCAATCTCCTTTGCCAGTTCCATCTCCTCTGTGAGATGGTTAAACGCTGATACACATTAGGGTCTGTCCTTAGTGTTCTACCATATCTACATTTCCTTCCTAATTCCTCTCCTCTTGGGCCATAGCATGAAATACTGTCTTTGAGCTGAAGACTCTCAAATTGATACAACCATCAACATTCCCTCTTTATACCCGAATCATCAACTCAACTGCTGGCTAAACAGCTCCACGTTGTGTCTGATGGCGCTCTCAGTGTTCACGGGCCCAAACAAGTTTTGAACACAAAAATCTCTCCAGACAACAACCTATGGTGCTTCTCCTTCATCTTCTCAGCTACTTTCTACACTTTGTTCAAGCAAAACAAAACAAAACAAAAGCCTTAAACATAATCTTAGATTTTTCCCCTTTCTTTTCTTTTTTTTAAGAGACAAGTTCTTGCTCCATTGCCCAGGCTGGAATACAGAGGCATGATCATAGTTCACTGCAGCATCAGCTTTCTGGACTCAAGTGACCTCCTGCTTCAGCCTCCAGAGTAGCTGGGAATATAGGTACATGCCATCATGCCAGGCTCATTGTTTAAAGTTTTTGTAAAAATGGGGTCTTGCTTTATTGTCCAGGCTGGCCTCAAGTGACCTCCTGCATTGGCCTCCGCAAATGCTGGGATTATAGGTGTGAGCCACCACACTGGTCTGATTTTTCTCTTTTCTCCTACAACACAACCAGGTGAGTTTTCTTGCCTTTACCCCCAAAATGCATCTTGAATCTAATCATGTTTTACTCCTCTACTGCTATTATTGTGCTAATTGAAGCCAAACTTTGTTCATCTATTCTACTAGCATGGAGATTTCTTAGCAGGTCTCTGGCTTTCCTAGAGCCTCCCCATTCTCCACACTAAATCCTGCTGATATTTTAAAAATATCAAACAGATCAAATAATTTCCCCACTAGAAAATCTCCTTATTTTGTATTGTAATTAAAACACAATTCAGAATGACTATCATGTTCACAAAACACTGTATTATCTGATCGTTGCTCTGTCTTCCACAAACCTGTGAAGTTTCAATTTATTTGTAGCATTCTGGCCATGCCGGCTACAGTGAATTAAAATATTTTCCTTAATTTTTCACTCCCTTCTTCTGTATGTGACTTTGCAATGCACAAAAGTGGGTCAAACATATCCCCCCTCCATTGGATTTGCATTTGGCCACTCATCTTTATTTTCTTCGTGAAGCTGGTGGAATTTTCAAATATGCTTATGAGGGTTGGCTTGGCCTCTCTCAGCTCTGTGGCCAGCCATGGAAGATCATGCTGTAGGGAACCTTATCCTCTTTAGCCAGGGCTCCGGAAGGATTTGTGGAGGAAATCTGACCTGAATTCTAGGCCAAATACAGATCATCCATAAGCCTGAATTAAAGTGGCCCCAAGTGATCTATAGAACTGTGAGCAAATACAAAAAGAAGTACAATTGCTTGTATCTTAACCCACTGAGTTTTGGGATGATCTGTTACATAAAATTACAGTAGTAGTTGACTGATACGCAAGTCCCCTTTCTTGCCTTGGAATGTGCCTAGCTCATTCTAGTCTCAAGAACTTTGTATTTTCTTTTCTCTGGAATATTATGTCCCCCAAAGCTCCACTTAGCTACATCCTTGTTTAAGTCTCAACACAAATTTCATATACAGAGAAATACATTCTCTGATCATTCCAGCTAACATAGCCACTGCCACAAAACTCAGATGCTATATACCATTATCTTGCTTTATTTTCTTCCTAGTATTTGTAACTATCTGAAACTCTTTATTTGTATGTCAGCCTACTTATTGTCTGTCTCTACTCACAATGATTCTATCTCCATGGGAGCAGGGACTGCATCTACTTTATTCACTGTTGTATCTTTAGGGCTTGAAACAGTGTTGAACAGATGAATACATTCTGATGTGTGTACCGCACCATACTCTGCCATATGCAGGTGGGCTGTAAGTACCATTGATGAGACCACTGGCTTTTGTCCTGGTGTGAAGTCATGACAGGGAGATAGCCAACTAGCCAGAGACTACATTTCCCAGACTCCTTTGCATCCAGATGTGGCCATTGAATTTGTTCTCACCAGTGGAATGTAAGCAGATGGGATATGGTATGACTGTTCCATTCACATTTTGTGCCTTCTGCTAGTGCATGTGAGTGATACAATGGTTAGTGAAGCTATAAAGTTTAAGAAGCCTGGATCCCTGAAGAACTGTGTGGATAATAACCTCTAATGAACTAATAGCATGTGTTTGGACTATTTTATGAGCCAGGAATAAATTTCTATTGTGTTAAGCCAGGTCACTAAAGTTTGGAGGTTTTTCTGTTACAGGAGTTGACTTTACCCCAAGTAAGCAAATGATATGGTTTGGATCTGTGTCCACACCCGAAACTCATATCAAAATGTAATCGCCAATGATGGGGTTGGGGCCTGGTGGGAGGTGACTGGATCATGGGGGTTGTTTCTAATGGTATATCATCATCCCCCTAGTGCTGTTCTCATGATAGAGTTCTCATGAAATCTGTTCATTCAAAAACATGTGGCAGCTCCCCGCAACCCCCTGTTCCTCGTGCTCTGACCACATGAAGATGTTCTTACTTCCTCTTTACCTTTCGCCATGATTGTAAGTTTCATGAGGCCTCCCCAGTCATGCTTCCTGTACAGCCCGTGGAACTATGAGCCAATTAAACCTATTTTCTTTATATATTACCCAGTCGCAGATATTTCTTCATAGCAGTGCGAGAACAGACGAATACAGGCAATAACCCATACTTACATCATCCCAGACTTCTCCTTTGTTTCTTGCAGATTTTCCATCATCCTTGTAGAGATTTTTTTCATCTCTGTCCATATTAGGCAACCAGCAGGAACTTCTTATAGCTTCTCAGATATCTTGAGCAAGACTCCTAATGCCTTGCTTCTGATTTGATGTGTTCTAAGAATCCAGATAGTTAAGCATACTACGACTCTGAATACATGTTATTATGCTCTGAGCTAAGTACATAAATTTTGTGATGTTGATTTGGCCTATTATGAGATATTGGGTGGTTTATTCTCTGATAAAGGATAATTGCCTGATAAAGGAAGGGTAATAAAAAATATGGAATTATGTGTTAAATGTAGAATCATGGCCAATGTGCAACTAACTGTTTGGAAAGCGTATGTCTATTGCAATACTTGAAAGTAGAGCAAACGGTTACCTTTTTCCCAAAGCTTGAAAGGAAACCTTTGTGAGGAGATAAAATTTTGCAAAGCTTAGATATATGTTCTTTCTTTCTGTCTATCTATCTATCTATCTCATGTTTACCATCTATCTAATTATCTATCTCAGGTTTGCTATCTATCTATCTATCATCTATCTAATCTGTCATCTATCTCCTGTTTCTGTGCTCTAAGCACAGCACGTGCTTATATATTTATATATGTACCCATCCTACTACGTTATCTATTTGTGTTATACTTATTAAAATGTTTAAATTAATTATCTAGCCATGCGTCATTATGATAATTGAGATTTATGCTGTATAATAAACATTTGTTTTGAAATCTAGTTCAATTTCACAGATGTCAAAAGATGTTTCACTTTCTATTAAATACATACACTTTCCACTGAAAACTGGGCTTGGTCCAAAACCAGGGTAGTATGTGAAGGCATGATATTGGTGATAGAAAGTAGTGAGAAATATCAGAAGCTTTACCAACAGACCTGCTTGCAATCTTGCTGTGTATCATTATGTAATTTACTCAACTTCTCTGAGCTTTGGCATCCTCATCCAAAAAATGGAGTGTAGAAGTGCTGCCTGATAAAGTTGTGAGCATCAAATGAGATGGAAAGTGCTTAATTCAAAACAGTAGAGAGGTGATAATAAAAGAAAATTACTCTGTTTTTTTCTTCTCCTTTAATTTTACATATTAATTAATAATATATAGAATAAGTGGTATGGGGGACATAATAATTTATACCTTTATTTTATTGTTTGAAATAAATATTAATTTTGCCAAGAATTCAACGTGGTATTTGATAATACATCTGTACTGATTAAAAACAGCATTTCTTCTTTTAGATGATACATGCATGCATTTAAACACAACTCTAGTCTACAACTGGGTTGCTATTTTCCACTTTAATTGCAGTAACAATATGCAAATCAACCATACTCCGAAATAAAAAAATAGCTAAGGATAAGGAGGTGATTCGGATTTTTGAAGGCATCCAAGTGTACTCAAGAGAGAAAAAAGTCAAAATAAATGTGAAAAAGTTAAAAGCAGAAGCTCTTATCAACAATAGTCTGGTTCATTTTCTCCTTTTACAAACTAATATTTCTTCTTAATTTTTTGGACTTTTGTTAAGCCAGGGATTCCAGCTTTAAATGTTTCCCAAGATGTGTTTCATGAGAGTTTATTTTGTCTACAGCATCCCCAAGGAAGCTTGTGGTTAATGATGTGCTCCTGCGTGTGCCTGGCAACCAACGGGACCAGACGAACAGAAGAGGCGCCCTGATTGGCTCCTGGGATTACGGCTTTATTAGTGTGCTCTGACAGCCTGTCTGTCACCAGCACCAAGCGCCGAACATTAACTTGAACCTCGACGGCTCCACTCCCAGAGAAAATGGGGGCCTAATGTGTTATAAATCAAGTTGGCTTTTGAAATCAATATTCCTAAAAAAAAAAAACTACTACTGGAAGAAAACACATTCCTATTACTCAGAGTGTTGACATATTTATTAAAGTAGCATAAAGGCCTCTGAGTTAGTCACTAAAAATAGAAATGAAAATGTGACTATCAATTGAAGCCTTAGACTTTTCTACCTCTATGTTTCTCTCTCTCTCTCTGTGTGTCAAATTCACACATTGCAAAGTAAATGGGAGCTGTTTAGCAAATGGCCAGTTTCTTTGTTCAACGGAATATGAAATTCTGGTAGCTCAAGATTCAAGCTTTTGAACAGGCACCATTTTTGGCTGACTACTTTGCCTAAATCACGTAGTGCTCAACGGACCTGGTTGTAGATAGGCTGTACACTAAGAAATCAGTTCTCCTGAAGACGTTTGTTTTCCCAGGTGAATGTATGTGTATGAAGGGCAAATGGGAGGTACAGCAAATGATAGGAGAAAAAGAATATGTAGAAATAGTTCTAATGGAGAGAAAGGCGTTTCTTTCTTCAAATGAAACTTTTTGAGATAATTGTAGATTTCACATGCACTTGTAATAAATAATGCAGTTACCCGTTTCCTCCAAAGGTAACATCTTGCAAAACTGTAGTGCAACATCAGGACCAGGAGATTGACATTGATAAATAACACAGAACATTTCCATCACAAAGATATTTCATGTTGCCCTTTTATAACAACACCCATTTTCCTCTAGCCTCCAAATTAACCCCTGAGAATCAGTAATCTTTCTCCACTTTTATAATTTTCTTATTTTAAGAATTTGGGAAGTTTTTACCCAGTATTTCTTCAAGTACATTTTCAGGTATTCCCTCTTTCTTCTCTCGTTCTGAAATTCTGATGACACAAATGTTAGATCTTTTACTATAGTTCCACATGTCTCTGAGGCTCTATTCATGTTTTTCAGTCTATTTTCTCCTTGTTCAGATAGGATAATATCTATAGATTTATCCTCCAATTCAATGATTTGTTCCTATGTCTCCTCCATTCTGATATTCAGCCCATTCGCTGAGCATTTTATTTCAGTTCCATTTTTCAGCTCTGAAGCACCCATTTGGTTCTTGTTCATATCTTCTATTTCTTTGCTGAAGCTTTCTGTCTTTTCATTTGTTGTAAGCATGTGTGTAATTTACTCGTAGAATGAATTACTTGTACCATGCTTGCAGTATTTTTCATAGCTGCTGCAAAATCTTTGTCAGAGAATTCTAACATCTCTGTCATCTTGGTGTTGGCATTTATTATCTTTTTTATTCAATTTGAAATCTTCCTGGTTCTTGGTATAATGTGTGATTTCTAATTCAAGGCTGGACACTTTCATATTATGTTAGTAGACTCTGGATCTTATTGAAAGCTGTTGATTGTTTTTTTCTGATACTGTTCTGCCAATGAAAGGAGGAAGGTCACCTTGTAATTGCCAGGTGGAGGGAGAACCCCAGATTCCCCCTTGGTCTCTGTTGTTCCCTGACATGAGAGGGTTCCTCCTTACTGCTGGATGTCCACTGTGAGAGTTCCAATTCCCCATGTGCTCTCCACTGACAGTGTGGTGGGGATGGCACTGCTACCCTTGAGTGATGGTGAAACTCCTGACTCTCCACCAGGCCTCCCCTGACACCCGCTAACAGGGAAGCACTTGCTACTGTCCTTACAGGCAGATGGGGGTGGGTGTTGGACTGGGTCAGCCCTGTCCTTACTGGTTCAGGAAGTTTACCACCAATAACATGATTGACAAGCTTTCACAGGAAGCCCATGGTTGAAATTTGGATGAAACAGTTTCCCAAAGTACAGGAGCTAGTGTTACCAGACTTCCTTACAGGAAAAGGTCCTGGGTGGAAAAAACAATAGATACCTAGTATATTCTTATTCAGTTTTTAGGTAATTTTGAATGTTTATTAAAAAAAAATCTTTCTAGTGATTGTGGCCTCTTTAAAAAGGCAATGATAGAGAAGGTAGAATAACATTCAAGTCACATCATTTCTTTGTTCAACATTCACTCATTCTGCTAGTGTTTACTGAGTGAGTACTTTGTGTTGGCAGCTGTGCGGGTATTGGGAACACTGGCGAAAAACATACCACCCGTGTCTCAAGGAGCCTGCCAAACTTTATTGAAGGTTGAAGATTAGGTCTGGAAGCTAGGTAAAGAGCTTGGAATTTTGGGTTCAGACCTTGGTACAATATCTTAATTTTCAAAATTAAAATATATAAACGTGAATAGGCCTACATTTTTAACTGGAATAGTGATTTTCTTTTTCTTTTACTTAATTGTGTTTGGCTCTTATAGTGAATAGGGCAACATGTATTTTTATCAACTTCTATGATCAGAAGTATGCTTAAAAATCAAGGATTTTTTCTGTTTTGTTTTAAACTGTAATTTCATAAAGTGGGTTATCTCTGTTTCCCATTAGAGTAGGCAATAAAGCTTTGAAAAATATTTACAGAATTTAATTTCAAAAAAGATCCATGTAGTTGGTCACCATAATTTACTTTTCACTGTTAGCTTTAGTTTGATACTAAAGACTCTGAAAAAAGCCCCAACTGAAAAGGGAGGACAGTGACTCCCAGTTGAATAATGACCAGGTCCAGAGAGACAGTGGCATGGGGAGGAGAGGAACTGAGAAAGTGAATGCATCTGGCACTTACCACCTGCGTGACTCTAGACATTCAACTCTTCAAGCCTCAGTTTCTGCTGTCCGTTTTCCGAGTTGTACATTTCAAAGGAGGGATGGAGACCATCAGGGAAATAAGGCAAGTTGTCAACTGTACATCAAGCATCAAGAAGAGCTTCATTTGTTCTACTACTTTACAGCTAGTTTATCTTCAAATACACCTCTGAAATGGTCAGATCCAGGGTAAGTTCCCCTCATGGTGACAGAAAATCACAAAGACCATGCTCTAGGTTGAGTATTTGTCCTCCCCAAAACTCATGTTGAAAAAGAATCCCCACTGTGGCCATTTTGAGAGGTGGAACCTTTAAGTGGTGATTGGGTCATGAGGGCTCTGCCTCCCAAATGGATGAATCCATTCGTGGATTAATGGATTAACGGGTTAGTGGATTTATGGGTTATCATTGGAGTGGGGCTGGTGGCTTTAGAACAAGAGGAAGAGAGACCTGAGCTACACGCTCAGCCACCTCACCCTGTGATGCCCCGTGCTGCCTTCACCAGCAGGAAGGCTCCCGCCAGATGTGCCCCTTGCCCTTGGATCTTTCAGCCTCCAAAAAACCAATTTATTTTCTTTACAAATTACCCAGTTTCAGGAATTGTATTATAAGCTACAGAAAACTAATACGGACCAGGTGAGCAGAAACTTGCGTTTGCGTGAAGTTAAAGTAGATGTCAGCTCTTTTCTAGACTGGATTTATGCTTTTAGGTAGAATCTGAGATAACCCACTTACTCTTCCAAATTTTTGATATCTCTACCTTCTTTAGGGCTCTGTCACAGGTTTTAGATACAGTTCGACAGACATTTAGGAAGCACACATTGGCCAGACAGTGTGCTGGATTCTAGATATTAAAAGATGAATTAATATACGGTCTTTCACATCTTTGGACTGGGACAGTGGAATATGAAACATTTGATCCTATTCTTGAAAATAGATTAAATTATTATTTTATCTTTCAATGCTTGATATCTAGATTTAAAAATATTGAAACATGATGTTTTATCCTATTATTACAAAAGAAAATTGTAGCAAATAAAGGAAAGTACCCAAATTGAATCTGCAAGAAGTCAAATCACAATTTCTGCATGTGGTCACAAGCCTTTTATGAAATACGTAATTACAAAACGCCTGGTTCTGTATTCACGCATCATATGCATATATCTATATATCGATCTATACACACACACACACACACATATATATATATATATATATGCATCAATATATACATTTAACTTGTTTTGCAACACCTAACATCTATAAGGAAAAACTGTGCTGTGTGCTTGCCTCACTACAAAGAAATCTGCACAGTGAGTGCCCCGGTCTTTTACTAGGATGTAATGTTATAAAATTCTAGGTATTTACATGAAAAGAGACTAAAACATTAAGGAGAATTTCCTTTTTCTGTTTAATGCAGGGAACACCAAAGGGCCATTTTAAAGCTCTACAAGTGCCAAATAAATTTCCGAAAGAGGTTGTAATGTTTTAAACAAAGGATAACACCAACCACAAGAAAAAGAAATCACAGAAACGAGGAGAAAATACACTTCCTGGCTCTGAAGCTGTTAAACATTCTGAGCCAGGAAACCTCCTTCACCGGGGCGGGGCAGGGAAAGTCTGGCTCTCCTGGGACCGATTCCCTGCTAAGTCGCCTCAAGTCTTCCCTCCCTCTGTCCTCCATTCTCCGCCCCAGTCTCCAAACAAGGAAGTCACAGGAGAATGCCAACGCATACACCTGAAAGGTGTCCGAATGAGACACGGATGCGTGTTTATTTTAAATGCCCACGCACTTAAAATGGGCTGTACTTGTAGGCAAACCCAAGGGATTCCAAACGACGCCTGGAAGTTCATCTTACAGACTGGGGGCCGAGCCTATAAAAAAACAACAGTAACACAGAACCAGGGGGACGTTGCTTCGCTCCGAAGGGCTCGCGGGTGGTGCGCAGAGCCGGTGCCAGGCTGCGGCCGGGAGCCGGAGCCCCGAAAAGGCGCACTGCCCCTTTAAAAGGCCGCGCATCTCCGGGCCGGCCTTCCTCCCCCGGGCTCCAGCTGTGATTGACGCTGGGCGGCGAGAGGAGGCGCCTGGCGCTAACAAAAGTCCGGCCCGCGGGCTAGCTGCGTCGGGCCGCCAGTCTTCGCTCGCTCGGGGCACCCTCAACAAGTGGCCGCCGCGCCCTCCCTGGGGAAGCCGCGGGCGCGCAGGGGCACCCGAAGGACGTGGCCGAGCCTGGGAGCCCCGGCGCCCGCCCGGCTCAGCGCCCACCGGAGGGAATCGGGGCGGGCGGATGGGGACCCCGCGGCGGCGGCGCGGTGAGCCCCTGGGCGGCCCCGGGACGCGGGCTGAACGCGGGGCTGCGCCCGCGGGCCCCCAGCGCGGATTCTAAGTGTTGCGGCTGTGCCTGGCCCCGCCTGGAGCTACCAGGGGTGCCAGGAGGGGACCGTGCGTCCCCTCCCACTGGAGTGCGGGGACCTCCCCGGGCCGGAGGTCGGCCCCGGAGCGTGGGGGGATGTGCCCCTAACGGTCCCGTCGGGCGGGCTTTCCTCGGGCCGAGCGTGCAGAAGGTGCGCCGCAGCGATGGAGTGTCCCGGGAGACGGCGGGCATGACGGCGACAGGATGGGCGCGAACAATGGCAAACAGTACGGCAGTGAGGGTGAGTGGGCCGCCCGTCCCCAGGCTCCCGGATCGCGTCCCTCCTCCTCCCCTTTCCCTCGCCCTCCGGGCTGGAAAGGGACGTACTCGCCCGCGGCAGTGACGCACCCCCGTTTGGCACCCTGTCTGGGTCACCACCTTCGCCTTTGGCACTGAGTGACCAATGAGTAGGTCAGGCACCCAGAGGATGCTTTTCCAACGTGGGGGTCTCTTTAAGCAACTTCTTTGGGAAGGCTCAAGTTGCGTCTCTCCTGTGTTTCCGAGCACATGTGCCTCAACTTTCCTTCCTTGGGCATCTGGGGTTTGGGAGATGATGGTTTGGCAGATGGTGGAAGACGTTTTTGAAAAATAACTCCGAGAAAACTTTCTCGGGCCTTTGTGCTCCAGCCCCTTGGCCTCTACTGTAGCAGGAAAAACTTCTGGAAGGAGAAGTCAACTTTCTATTCTTTGCTTGCTGCCCCCTGCTCTGACAGCTTCATGAAACTAAGCATCTAGCAGTCCTGCGAGGCGTGGAGTGGCTGGGGGCTTTGTCTGGGCTCTCGGGGCTCGAGACGGGCAAAGGACCATCTGTTACGTGGGGCTGGAAATTGCACAGAAATATTGCCTGTCAAGTGGGAACTTGGAAGTTGGGGAAACTTTAAACTCCACCTACTCCTAAAAGGATGATGGATGTCTGGGTTGGCTTCTCCCTCCCCCTCCTCCCTCCTCCCACTCTGTATAAAAACCCTAGCGTGATATCCCAATTAACAGCTAGTCCCTGATAGGCATAAGGCAAAGGCATTTTTTGCAGTTCAAAACCTAAGAAGGTTTGTGTCTAGTGGGCTTGGCTGGAGAGGAGTGGAAGAGACTAGGTCTGTTTTACAGCCCACCCCCAGAGGACAAGTTGGTTACAAAGGAGGGGCCAGCGCTTGCAAACTGGTAGGAATGCAGGCTAGCTATTCAGCCTGTGGCCTGGAGGAAACTCTTATCATCCTGTTCGAAACTTTGAGCTGTAGCCACGGAATGTGGGTGTCTCTCCTGGTTTCTCAGCAGCTTTGTGAAATTACGGTAGAAACCCACCCTACAAAAACCATATCCACAAAAACCATTTGTTTAAGTCATCCTTTTTCGAGATCATCATGTTTTGACTTCCATATATATGTCTGTGTATGTGTGTGTGTGTGTGTGTGTGTGTGTGTATCTACATGTATATTTCCTTGTCTTAGGCAGTGTTTTGAGGTTTTTTTGACAATTTTTTTTTAAAGTTAAAGGCTGACTTTTTAGATAGCAAATGTGAAAGTATGCCAGAAAAGATTATTGGAGAATCTGGGACACTCCCCAAAATGTCTTAGAGCTAATATTATAAAAATGTGCAGAAAAATAAGTGATCAAGCCTTCTTACTCTGAATTATTAAAAAGCTTTCAGGACATAATTGTAGCATGTGCTTATCAACTCTGGGTGTATGCTAGTTGAACATTCGGGGAAAAAGACAGCCCAAGAGGTATATGGAATCACTGCTATGAGTTCTTTCTTGAACAGTCCCCCGCGTCCTCCCACCCCCACCCCGCAGCCTTTCTAATCCTCTGCAACTTGTTCTTATATCCCAGCATTCTCGTATTGTGCAGTGTGTGGTATATGACGACTTCCTGTCTGAACAGCAGAATTTTCAACCCTTGGGAGAGAAAAGGAGAGACAGGGAACTAATGTACTCCAGCTGTTATCCTTAAATGCTACCTCTGCATTTTCACTTCAGCTGAAGTGAAATTTTACTGGGATCAAATTTAGATGCACTGTGGACTTTTTATAGGAAAAACCTCTTGTGCTCAGCTGATTCAAGAGGACCAATAGGAAGCTTTACAAGGTCACTGTGAGTTTTGTCTAGAGGTACACACTGTGTTTAGTTTTCATCAACTCTCTTCAAATGCATCGAGATTCCTCTGTTACAGGTGAGGAAGACAGAAATAGAAGGAACATGACCTTCTTTTTTCTTCTCTAATCCCCGGCTATACTGTGGCTCCTCCTAAGTAGGGTTATAGTATGTGTAATGGGTTATGGCCAACTTTGTTATTCCATGGTAAAATCTATGCAAATAACCTGCTGGGCTCAGGTGTGTCCGTGCCATCTTTCTTAATTAAAATGTTACATTTCAAAGAAAGTAAAAGCAACCCCTAGATAGAGTATCTTTATTATCAAAGGCGACTGAAAATGAAGACAGTTTTATAGAGTTAGTGCATTTTCTTTATGATATGTCTCGAACATAAGGAGGAAATTATCCATGAGTGCATACCAATAAAATACAGTGAGAGATTTATTAAAGCAAACTAAATATGGGTTGAGAAGGACCCTGTACTTCTATATTTGAGTCCTTGTGGATGAACTGCAGCCTAACTCAATAGGTAGACAAGACTGAAAACCTAACTTAGGAGTATGCACCTGTAACAATAGCTGAGGTCGGGTGCAGTGGCACACGCCTGTAATCCCACCACTTTGGGAGGCTGAGGCGGGTGGATAGTTGAGGTCAGGAGTTCAAGACCAGCCTGGCCAACATGGTGAAACCCCGTCTCTCCTAAAAATACAAAAATTATCCATGTGTAGTGGCGAGTGCTTGTAATCCCAGCTTCTCTGGAGGCTGAGGCAGGAGAATCGCTTGAACCTGGGAGGTGGAGGTTGCAGTGAGCAGAGATCATGCCACTGCACTCCAGCCTGGACAACAGAGCGAGACTCGATCTCAAAAACCAATACAAAATAAACAAACAAAAAAACCCAATAACTGCGTCTTGGCCAATTCCAGCAGCTGTAATTCAACCACTCATAACACTGCCGAGTGTTCAAATCGTCTTCAAATAAGACAAACACCAACCTGTAACCAATCCAGCTGTTCCTGTACGTCACTTCTAATTTCTGTATGTCATTTTCCTTTTTTTGTCTGTAAATCTTCTTCCACCATGTGGCTCTGCTGGAGTCTCTCTGAATCCACTGTGATTCTGGGGGCTGCCTGATTCACTAGTTGGTCATTGCTCAGTTAAATTCCTTTAAATTTAATTCAGCTGAAGTTTTTCTTTTAACAGATTACTCGGCTATAACATATTGGTGTTTTCGTATGTTTCAAAAATCTGCAACTTAAGTATATTTTACTTATTAATGGCAGTTGACCTCGCTATGCAAATGTTTGTCGAATATTACAAATGCTGTTGAATTATTAGAACTTTTAAAACATGAGTATTCTTTTGGTAATCTCATTTTCTCCTACTCTTGGAAAATATCTTTTCTTTAAAAAACAATTATTCACGAGGCTTACCTTAGCAGGTGTAATGGGGCAGCAGCTTCCAACTCAGTGTATTCCAGGGACTAGAACTATCCACATCACCTGTGAGCTTGTCAAAAATGCAAAACTTCTCCATTTATCACAGGCATGTTAAAGTTCAGAGAACTTATTGGGTAGAGTATAGAGCATTGACTTGGAAAAAAAAATTACAGCATGAACTCCAGGGGTGTTTGTTCTCTAGAGTGAAGAGGAATTTCTTATTGACATTGCTTGGTGTTACCTATTCCTTGAATGTGTAGTCATTCATTTCGTTTTGCTCTTATAATGCCATAAGGGACCACGTCATAGAGATTAACTTTGAGAAGACATAACTAACAGGGAAGTTAAGACTATTATTACCAAGAAATCTGTCAGCACTCCTCCCTCGTTTGTCATCCTTTTTGATCTCTCATCTCCATCTTCCTCACAAACTCCCACCTCCTTCTCTAACTCAACCAGTCCTGAAACCCTTGCTTTTTCCCATAAGTCAAAAGTATGTATAGATCGATAATGGGGGTTTCGAAAGTGTTTTGTTTTCCCAAATCTTTAGTGAATATTCAGGTTATTGGTCTAATTTGCAGCCTCATCTCCTATTGCTATCAGAGAGACTTGGATTTTGCTCCAGGGATAAAGCTAATGTCTATGTGATTAGTATGGTTTGGTAAATTCTTTTATGGAGGGCTTTGTATGTGTGTGTGTGTGTGTGTGTGTGTGTGTGTGTATCTTCTTTCATAAAGTGCAAGTCCATGTGTAGAAATCTGGAGAATAAGTTGGGGTGCTTCAAAGTCATTAGAACCATTAGCCTTGACTCCAGTTTAGTCAAATCTCTGTTCAAGTAGAAGAGAGAAGCTGCTCTCTCTGCCTTTTAAGGTTTCTGAGCCTCACCATCACTTACTCGGTGGTTTCAATGTTTTGTTTATTCTGCTTCAGCAGGTCAGAGGCAGTAGCACTTGCACTGTTGACAGCTTCTTTGCAAAACCCAGGATATTGTTGAATTGGGGCTGAGGAGAGACCGTAGGAAGGAGTGAGATCCTTGGTAACTCCGCTGCTCTACCAAGGGCAGAGCTTCTTTCACCTGACCTGTGCTGTCAGATATGAGGGGAGCCAGTTATTTGAGAGCGTAAATCTTCACAAGTCCATTGCCATCTCAGGAAACATATCTTGAAATTATAACAATGACAGCCAACGTTTCTTGAAAGCTTTCTATGTCCAGGCATAATTCTAAGCACTTGCCGTGCAGTGATCCACTTTATCCTCACAAGGATCTTATGGGGTAGATACTTGTAGATTCCACGCTTTACCGATGAGGAAACAGGAACAGAGAGGATGGTAATTTTCCCAAGGTCATTCAGTGGGTGTAGGCTGAATGGGGACTCAGGGTCAGCTCTGTCTAAGCCCAGAGTCACTTATTCATTCATTCAACTTAAATGTATGTTAACTTTTTACTTCCCGCTGTGTGCCCAGGACTCTTAGATTCTTGGGATAAGTCAGTAAAAAGATGAAGGTCCTGTCCTTGTCATTCATAAACGCTTGTGTGTGTGTGCTTATGTGTTGGGAGGAAGGGAACTGAAGAGCGGACACCCACACACAGTAATTCCGTAAACTGTGTGGTACATTACAAGGGGCTAACATCCCTGAATAAAGATAATTGTCAGATTAAGATGATTGGGAGTGTGGGTGGAGGGTATTACATTTTAATTAGAGCAGGCACCATGGACCTTACTGAAACGTTGACATTTAGACCAAGACCCGAAGGACATGATGTGCTGAGCTTTGAGGATTCAGGTGGCATGCCAGCTGCTACTTTTAATCACTATGTTAAACCCAGGGGCATACAAGCGTCCACCCCCTCATCCCCTGCAGATGCATTCTGAACACCCCAATGGATGCCTAAAACTTGGAGAGCACCAAACCTGATTGCCGTCAGTCGGAACCTTTCTGTCCATTTCTTCCACCCTCAAATTTAATTCCATCTTAATTAAGCACTTATCACGCATGGTGGCTCCAACTTTTACGGTTTGAGGTCAGACAGCAAAACTAGCAGGAATTTCTTTTTCCTTTTACAGTTTTATGGATAGAATATTTGTTCTTATGTAGATCTTAGCAGCCTCAGTGTATAATTTTTTTTTCTTTCCTTAAGAACTTTCAACTTTTCACTTAAAGGAAGCCATTTGTGGCTTCTTGGCATATTTGAATTGCCAGCAGCATTCCTCTTGTACTTTGAGGCCATTATGAAGTAGAACAAGGGTGACTTGGACACAAGCACTGCAGTACCTCCACAGTCAATTTGATCACCGAGATGGCTACTCCGTGGCTCCAGGGCAGGAAGTGTCTACAGTGTGGAGATGTTGGACTTCCTAGGAAGGTGTGAGATTTCATCATGCTACTTGGAAAGAACCCAAAATGTAAAACTTAGAAATTGTCTATTTCTGGAAATGTTTATTTACTATTTTTTTGACTACATGGGTTGCCAAAACTGAACAGTAAAACTATGGATAAGGGGGACTTCTGTACAGTTTGTGCTTGTCTTAGACAGTTCAAGCTGCTGTAACAAAGTACCATGAGCAGGTGACTTATTAACAACAGAAATTTATTTCTTACTGTTTTAGAGGTTGGGGTTCTGAGATCAGGGTTCCCGCAAGAACAGGTTCTGGGGAGGGCCGTCTTGTGAATTGCAGATGGCCATCTTCTCGTTGCATTCTCGCATGGCTGTGAGGGAAAGAGAGCAAGGTAACTCTCTGGCCTCTTTTTTTTTTTTTTCTTTAACTCTAGGTTCCGGGGTACATGTGCAAGTCATGCAGGGTTGTTGCATAGGTGCATACGGTATCCGGCATTTCTCCCCTGTTACCCCTCCCCACCCTTCCCACTCCCCACTGTGCCTCCCCTACCCTCCGCCACTGCCCCCAGTGTGTGACGCTCCTCTCCCTGAGTCCACATGTTCTCATTGTTCAACACCCACCTATGAATGAGAATATGCGGTGTTTGATCTTCTGTTCTTCTGTCAGTTTGCTGTGAATGATGGTTTCCAGATTCATCCAAGTCCCTACAAAGGACACGAATTCATTGTTTTATGGCTGTGTAGTATTCCATGGTGTATATATGCCACATTTTCTTTGTCCAGTCTGTCGTTGATGGGCATTTGGGTTGGTTCCAGGTCTTTGCGATTATAAACAAGGCTGCAATGAACATATGTGTGCATGTGTCTTTATAGGAGAACGATTTATAGTTCTTTGGATATATACCCAGTAATGGGATTGCTGGGTCAAATGGAATTTCTTTCTGTATCCTTGAGAAATTGCCATGCTGTCTTCCACAATGGTTGAACTAATTTACACTCCCACCAACAGTGTAAGAGTGTTCCTATTTCTCCACATCTGGCCTCTTCTTTTAAGAGCACTAATTTTATTGATCAGGGTTCTACCCTTATGACCTAATTACCTCCCACAGGCCCCACCTCCATACGCTATCACGTTAGGATTAGAGATTCAGCATGGGAATTTTGGGATGGCACAAACATTCACTCCTTTGCAGTGTTTGAGGGCATACATTTATCATTTTGCGCAAAGTGTAACATTATCAGCCTTCTATGGTCAGCTATTAATACAGTGCAACAGACTCAGTCTGGCCACTGGGCAGACTAGATTCTTTGCTAATATGTTTCATCCACTTATAATATATAATTTGTGATTTCATTTAAGGGAAGGGAGGAGAAGGCCCAGGGCATTCTCTTCCAAGGTAATATCCTATTATTGCTTTGACTACTGAATGCTGCCTGACTTACTGGATATGTGCATATTGGCCTAAAGATCTCAAAAAATCACCCTAGTTCTGAGTTAGATGTAGGTGTTCATCTTTTGCCTCTAGCGACTAATTTCATTCTCATGGAAGTCAGAGATAAATGATTCTGTTCCACTATTAGGTTCAAATAAAAACATTAGTGCAGCTAACAATACCATCTTTGGTCTGACAATGAGAAGATGTTTTTTGAGATTCTGGGGAATCATTTTGTAGATTTAAAACAAATTCACTTGGAAATCAATTCACATAAACTGTCTTAACTGTCTTTACCTTTTGAAATAGAATGAATTCTGGATTAATTTTTAGTATTAAGAATCACTTTTGTCTTGAGGCCATATCCAGTGGTATCTCTGGGAGCTGCTTAGACAACTTTGCCTGGCTGTTTGGTAGAACCTTCTAGGTATTATGCATTTTAAGATGGATGTAGGGATGTATTAAAATATGTGACAGCATCTGAAATAAAATAAAATGACAGCATCTGATATTAAATCAGTAATAAATTTCTTGAATGGATGAAGGGAATAAATGAAGTTTATGTACTTATATGCAGATGCTCCTCAACTTATGATGGGTTTATGTCCCAATAAACTTATCCTAAGTCAAAAATGTCTTAAGTCAGGCTGAGCACGGTGGCTCACTCCTATAATCCCAGCACTTTGGGAGGCCGAGGTGGGCAGATGACCTGAGATGCGTAGTTCAAGACTAGCATGGCCAACATGGTGAAACCCCATCTCTACTAAAAATACAAAAATTAGCCGGGTGTGATGGTGGGCATCTGTAATCCCAGCTACTGGGGAGGCTGAGGCAGGAGAATCGCTTGAACTTGGGAGGTAGAGGTTGCAGTGAGCCAAGATCACACCATTACCCTCCAACAACAGCGAGACCCCATCTCAAAAAATAGATATATCTTAAGTCAAAAATACATTTAATACACTTAACCCACCTAACAGCATAGCTTAGGCTAGCCTACCTTAAATATTCTCAGAAAACTTACACTAGCCTTCACTTGGGTAAGACATCTAACATCAAGTTTGTTTTATAATGAAGTGCTGAATATCTCGTGTAATTTATTGAATGCTGTACTGAAGTGAAAAACAGAATGGTTGTGTGGGTATTCAGAGTACAGGTTCTGCTCTGTACCTTAGAAAATAACATTTGAAGAGCTGTCATGATGAAAATTAGACTTCAGAGTGCTGAACAAAGAATATATGTAAGTTTCAAGAAGTTAGATGGGGCTCAGTCTAAGGAAGATCTGTCTGATGATGAGAGCTGCCCAAATCATAGCTAGGCTACTTAAGGAAGAGCGAGCCCTCTCAAATGGGAAGGTAGTGATCACAGTGGAGGAGGTTGTGTTTTCTGCATTGAATAAGGGGATCAACTATCTGACCCTAAACCACATTCCCCAGGAAACATTCTGTCACATGTGATTATGTTTGATGAAGGGTAATTATTTGGTTCTAACTCCTGTTGCTACTTTTTCTCATCAGTACTTCTCTATCATTTTAATTAGTGATTAGAAAATACTTCCCTCACTTTTTCTGGGTTAATTATGCATGTGAATGTATTATACATATGTGTTTATAGCTATCTAAATATATTTAATTATTAGTTTGAAAATCTACTGACTTTATTTCCTTGCTTTAGTGGGATATAACCTGCACCAAAAATTGGATTTGATAAATGACTTCCTATTTTGAGTGCAGTAATGGATACCAACTAAACTGACAGTGTTATTGTCGCTTTCATTACTGCCCTAAAACATGCAGATCTCCTAAAATGGAAGCAAGACCCTTAATTGTGTTTATAGTGAATGACTTGAATACATTTTTTCACTTTGAGATAAGACTTTGAATTGATGTTATTTGATTAGAAGCTACACATTGACTAGAAGCCCACAAACAGAGCATCTTCCTTAGGGAGCTCTAAGGCACTTGGGTACAGCCCAGGGTCTGCTGGGAGGAGCAGAATGGCAGTTCTTCCACCTGGTAATAAAATCAGTGTTGGCAGGACATCCTTAAAATGTAGCTTCTTTTTTTTTTTTTTTTAATTCCTGCTATAGCTACAGAAATTCAGACCTCCTCTTTTCATCTCTTACTACATTAATCTCTAGATACAATAAGATGTTCTCTAAGGAAGTTCAGACTCTAACTGAGAAGCTAGGCATGGAGGCCAGTGATTTCCAAACAAGATGATAATCTTCCTGATTCACAGAAAGACTCTACGTCTATGATAAATGTGGACATGAGTGAGAAGTGGGATGTATGTCTAAGAATTTGAGTTACCCTCTAAATAATAACAATCCTGTCTTTTTTTTTTTTCTTGAGATCAAGTTCGCTCTTGTTACCCAGGCAGGAGTGCAATGGCATGATCTTGGCTCACCGCAACCTCCACCTCCTGGGTTCAAGCAATTCTCCTGCCTCAGTGTCCTGAGTAGCTGGGACTACAGGTGTGCGCCATCATGTCCAGCTAATTTTTGTATTTTTAGTAGAGACAGGGTTTCACCATGTTGACCAGGAAGGTCTTAATCTCTTGACCTTGTGATCCACCCGCCTCAGCCTCCCAAAGTGCTGGGATTATTGGCGTGAGCCATGGCGCCCGGCCAATCCTATCTTTAATTCCTTAAATGTCTAAAAGATGTGCCTGTTTTCTAAAAACAAAACCCCGAAACCAAAGGAAAAAAAAAAGTGAGTAGCTGGGAGGAAGTGGAGCGTAGGCTCTTGGGAGAAACTAAATATTTTGTTTAGAGATTCTCCCTGGTTATCCCTGAAACCATCAAGTTCCATTTCTCACATGGCTTAGTTCATGGAAGGTGATTCCTGTGGGTTCCATGGTAATTGAGGACCATGGTATGTTTCAAAATGGGGAAAAAAACCTGGTCAGCCTGGGTGCTTCCCCAGCCACGTACTGCAGTGAAGGATAGTGGAAACTGGTGGGGAGATACTTCTAAAAAATACTAGTTAATACCCGAAAGAGGGACAGCTTTAAAACTTTTGACCTGAATAAACTGACCATCTCTGAATGTTCCTGGGTAATGAAAAACAAGCACGTGGTCAACATTTTCCCTGTTCCAAAGCTGAAGAAGTGTAGACTGTTTCTGGACTGCAGATCTCTAGTAGGTTGTGAATTAACATGTGCTCATTCTATCAATTCCTCTTTAAATTCTTAAACCAGTAACAGAATGAAAAACAGTTGTTAACACTGCGTGAACTCATAATTGTAACTGTAGAAGCCTTGAGCAATGTGTAGAAATGTTATTAAAACATTTTTTGTTTGCTACCCTTTCTGTGGTAAATTCCTTTGCTGCAGTTTCTGTGCAGATGTAGCAGTGGAAAGGGAGTCAAAATTTCTAGAGAAAAATTTCAGGAATTTCTCTGATATTTGTGGATTGGCCTTTTTGATACAAGTAAGCCACTTTTTGGCAAGGTGGAGAAGTCAGGAAAAGTCTGCATATATGTGAAGTTGAATCTTTTGGTTCTATTGAGTACTGGGGTCAAATAGTGGAAGCATGTTGGTTAAGTCCAAGACCAAGGCCAGATCTTACACATTCCAGCTGTCAGGGGTAACTCAGACCCCAGGAAGAAGAAGAAGGTATGCAGCCGAGGGAAGGGAGAAAGAAAGAACATCAAAATAAGGAGAGGAAAGAAGAGGACAAATTCAGGGGGAATGGGAATTACAGCATCAATTGTCCTCTAATATAAAAAGAAGAAAATCGATGTTCTATTTAACTCTTTTTTTTTTTTTTTTTGAGACGGAGTCTCTCTCTGTCACCCAGGCTAGAATGCAGTGGCGTGATCTCAGCTCACTGCAATCTCCATCTCCCTGGTTCAATCAATTTCCCTGCCTCAGCCTCTGCAGTAGCTGAGATTACAGGCACACGCCACCATGCCTGGCTAATTCCTTTTTCTTTTCTTTTTTTAGTAGAGACGAGGTTTCACCATGTTAGCCAGACTGGTCTTGAACTCCTGACCTCAGGCAATCCTCCCACCTCAGCCTCCCAAAGTACTGGGATTACAGGTGTAAGCCACCGTGCCCAGCCGACTCTCTTTTCTTAGACAGAAAACTTATGGGACAGAAATGATTATTAATAGATATTTGCTAGACCTGATTATTGCCAAATTTATTCCATTTTCAATCATTTTAATAATAATAGCTAACAATTATGAGCACTTACTGGGTGCCACTTCCTTCTAGAGCACCCTACTCACAGTCATTCATGTAGTGCTAAGGACAGCCAATGAGGCTGGCACGGATGATCAGTCCCCCTTTACTGTTACCTATGCAGAAGCTTAGACACCAACTCCCTACCCAGGGCACACAGCTGGTTCCTGACTGAGTCATACCCTATTTCCCCTTGTTCACTCTGGAGACTACGCCCCTTCTCACCCTGCCCAACACCATCATTTTGGCTGCAGCCCAAATCCTTTCCAATCTTTATTATGTTTGTGTGTTTAAAAGAGTTGCAGTGACTGAGAAGTGGCCCCCTCCCAATGACAGTTTCATGGACTAGGTGATCAAAAATGAAAGGCAGCTTCTGAGGGAAACTTGTAACTCATTCTGCTGGCTTTCCAGAGGACAAATTAACTGCTCATTAGGCAACAGTCTGCTGACAAATTGGCAGGCTATCCAGTTTCTGTAATAACTTTAGCATATAAAGTGATGAGCACATTCTTTAGAGTCCACAGAGTGAAAGCAGAGCTGAGAGGCTGTCCTCCAGGTTCTCCAGGACATTATTAACTTTTAATTGATCTTTTCGCAGGGACAGCCCTTTACCTGGGGTAGCCTTTGTGCCTACACACAACCAAAAGCTCATAGAGGGCTGAGAAGAGTATACACTTTTAACTTCCATTCTAAATAGCTGAGAGTTTACACTTTATATTTTCTTCTGGTTTCAAATGTACAAATTTAAAACAGCAGTTGCTATGGGGAGTTATCCCAACATATACTGGAGAATTTGCCCGTCTTCCCCACCAGTCCCTGGCAGGCTTCTCCATGATTATGTATGTGAAATTGCTTTGTAAATTTTAACACATTTCAGAAATTAATCTCATTTATCATTACAGGAATGGTGGGAGTGGTATCTCTCATTGTCATCAGTTTATAGGTGAGGAAGCTGAGGTCTTGGCAGATGAAAATAGGGACCTGCTAAGCAAAATGGGGATCTTTTCATCACTTTTGCAGCTCTACTAGGAATAGAGAAGTCTGAGTCCTTATTGGTCATCTCAAAACACCCAGCCACAACCCAGAAGCGCAGCTTCAAAGTGGTAAATTATTATGAGACTGCAGAGGGAATTACTGTAAGACAAAGGGACATGACCAAATGACATTATTCATTAGAGCACACTTCCTGGTTAAAACAACTCAGCAGGGGCTCCCTCCTCTGCAAAACTCTGTTTGGGACATTAAGAGAAAGTTATTTTACTATTGGGAAGATCAGAGAATCAGCTCTAAAACTGGCACCTTCAGCATCACTGGAGTATTTTTTCTCTTCAGTCTTCTATGCGTTTCTGTTGAATAACTACGTTTCACAGAGGTCTTTGGAAGTGTTTAGGTCCTGGGGTAAGCCCTTTAGGATGAGTTGGTATCAGCACTCGTTGCGGTCTATCATTGTTGAGTGGAAATCATCTTACTTATTTAGTCTTTAATTTCTTTACTTTCCATTCACTATCCTCTGGTTTAATCTTTGTTTCTTTTACTGTTTCATATTTGTTTGTGTTTATTCATTGCTCATCCTTACATATGTGCACACTCATGCGATTATAGCCCTTCTCACACAGTAGGTCCTCAATATAGTTTTGTTAAATGAATAAATAAGGATGGATCTAAAGCCATGATCCTTATTGGGTCTAGGAAAAAACCCTATGTCATATTTTCTGGGAACCTTCCTTAAACTTGGACATTTTACCCTTGTAAAAAGAAGTTTCTCTGGATATATGTCTTCTTCTGAGGATATTCTAGTTTGGAACTTTATTTTTAACAACATAAGTACATTTTCTTATAGATGAAAATAGTTTTGCTTGTATATTTAAGAAAAAATGAAATATGTATTTTCAAGCATTGCTGAAGACAATTGCTGAAGACTCTTCAGCCTTATCTATTTACAGTATTGTTGACTTAACTACTTTCAATGATTAGTATTGAGTAGAATCTACTATGTATTTTTTATTGAAAATTATGTTGTTTTGTAGTATTTGTTTTATCTGACTTGGAAATTGGTTTTATATGAAAACTACAGCCAATTATTAATCTAGAAAACATTTGTTCTTTAAATTAATAATTATTTCTTTGACTCAATGTTTTCTCTCTGGTTTAGAAAGTCTTAGGCTTATGAATCCTGTTAAATTCGTATCGATCAAATGTGGCTTTGTAGCTCTAGTTTTCTCCTGTTGTTTTACAAAATATAGAAAATATTAGGAGGCTGAGGCAGGAGAATTGCCTGAACGCAGGAGGCGGAGGTTGCGGTGAGCCGAGATCACGCCATTGCACTCCAGCCTGGGTAACAAGAGTGAAACTCCGTCTCAAAAAAAAAAAAAAGAAAATATTGTGTGTGTCTGGTATGATTGGAAATGTCTAATAGATCTTCTGCCTCTAGCTGCACCTGCGCACATTGCTAAAATCAGAAGCAGAATAACCAATATAAGAAAAAAAAATAATAGTATTGACCTGTAATATATATGGATATGTACACATACATGAGAATAGATGTAAATAACCCTTTCTAGAAATTGAGCGAACTCCATTTTTTTCTATTTTCTTTCTGTGGTGAGAAATATAGTATCTTTCTACAAGGAATTTGAGAAGTACAATTAAAATGAAAGCATTATTTGTTTCTTTAATAACATGATAGCCATTAGAGGAGCAGCTTCCAATAAAGGATCGCCGTAATAATCAAGCTAGAGAAGAAGGAAATAGACCAAGACGTGAGCCTTTGGAGTTGGCACTTGAGGTGAAGGCAACTGCCTTGTGAACAAAGGACTTGGAATGGTTGCATTGAAGGAATTGTTCTGTGATAGTTGGTATCTGCCTGCAGCTGTATGTTTTAGTTTGTTTCCTGCATGAGTGTTCAGATCAGATGGATGGATGTGATGTCTCATTGGTGGAGGGGATTTTACTCTGCATGACGTGAACCTGGCTGACTTTCATTTTGAAGTGCCAGATGTCAATGCAGATTCATAGGCAACATTCATATTTGTTTTTTAGTTTTTGTTTTTAAAGATCAACAGCTGCTCTGCTGGTCAGAAAGATTTATGTAGCCTCATTTGGATAATGTATATTGTACACACTGCTCTGAAGTAAATTTCAAGAAATGACATGTCTGTTCGGAATAGCATACTTTTTACTTTTATTTTGTATCGACTTTGCTTATTTAATTATATTTTAATATTTTTCTCTCTTTTTTTTCCTCTCTTGAGAGACCTCTCCTGTTGATTACCCTGCAAGCTTGTTTTGAGAGGCAGTATTTCCTTGGGGAGTCTTTCTGCATTCCTAAAGCCATAACAACATGAACTGAGCAATAAAAAACCAATTCCCTCCCCTTGGTTGTGTTTCAAATAGTCATTTCTTTGATACTGGCTAATAAAAACAGGAAAAGGATCATTTTTAAATGCTTTGGTTGGGGTCGCCTTACTTCCAATAAGGAAAATTGCCTCGCAAGGGGGAGCATGGGTAATAAAGATACAACTAACTGAATAATTGTATTGAATCTAATGTTGAAATTCCCAAGATGCTGCCTGCAAATCTAATTTAATCTTGGGATAGCTGTGCATTCACTGTAGTGTGTGGATTTAAATTTTGCTGTCACTGAAGATCATCTTTTTACATTCAACAAAGATGAACTTCAAATACTACCAGAGATTTTTGATGTCCCTCCCCCATTAGGAATACTTGTAGGCTTTGTGGTAGGTAACAAAAGGGGACGTTGGCCAAGAATGGATTATGGATGTTATAGTGGTGAAGATGACCTCAGAACACCTTCCAGACAAAGAGGCTGAGGCACAAAGAAATGAAACAGCTTTGCCAAGGCCATACAGATAGCAAGGCTTTGGGATACTAAAATTGATTTTCTTAGTCTAGCTGTGTTTCATTGTAATCCAGTTCTCTCTTCCTCATCATGCTTCTCCCCCTTTTTTCCTTACTTTTGGAAGATTTGAGATGAATAGAGCCACTGCCCTACTTGTCTGTCCAGGTGGCCCCTTCAGGACTGACATGCACCTGCCCTTGGCTGCGCTGTGTTAGCCACTGAAATTTCACAGCCCAGTGCCTCTTCAGAAATCACTCTCATCCAAGACAGGGAGGTTGAGGGAGTGGGGAGCCCACCTGCCATGACTAGTTTAGGCGGGGGTACAATTTGGGACAATTCTGAAGGGTCATTTGGGGTCCAGAGTTCCCTTGGACTTTGCAGAGTCCCATGTTGCAACTGCAGCATAGACCATCTTCTCTCTGTCCAATTTGCCTTTTCCCCTTTCCTTTCATAAGGTGATCCCAAGGATATTTTCCAGTAAAGCACCTGCACTCAGACCATCTCAGAGGCTGTTTACCAGGGAACCCAACATAAGACAGCATAGAAACTGGAATAGGATGCTGTTTTGGCAGTGGCCACGGATGGACAGGATGCCGCTGTTGGGCAAGTCTTCTCCTTCCTTGGAATCTCAGCCATTCTTAAAGGGGAGCCTTCAGCTGACAGTTAAGAGACATGCCCTGGTTTTCTGTTGGGGGACCTAGTCTAATCCTTTCATCTTATAGATGAAATCAAATTCTGTGCACTAAAGTGACTTGACCGATAGCACACAGCTAGTTGGCAAAAGAACAAAAACAAGCTTATAGCTGCTGCCATTAGTGCTGTTTTTGAAGAGCCGTCATGGAATTTGTTCAGAGTTATTCTGCTGCTATAACTCAGAATTGACTGCAGATGGGTCCAGAGACCATTTGTCTGATCGATTTGCTCAACTCTGGTGTAGAAATCAGATATCTCAATAATTCCTCCGTGGTCCTATTTTACTGATTGTCTGCTGTGCTTTCAAGAGTGATCTCTGAAGCTCACCATAGTTGGTGAGTATTCAGTGGAATACTGAAAAAATAGTGAAGCAGCAGCAGATGGTTGTAGTTGTTTTTGTCTGAAATCAGCATTTCGTGTTACTGACTATTAAGAGAATTGGGGAATATGCAATGCTTATGAAATGAGGGACCAATGACATGTACAGATTCAATAGGTAGAGGAAACATGCAGGAGTGAGTTGAATCATATGCAAGATGAAAAATGACTGAAATTCAATATGTGTCTCATGGTTATTCTAAATTGTTTATTAGTCATTTTATTATGCTCAAATAACATTCCACTGAGAATATCAAATTACTATAAGCTCAGAGTCACAATGATACTGAGAAGTTTGAAATTAATTGAAAAACAAATGATTAGCTTATTATTATCACTATTGCAGGAATTCAGATTTTATGTAGTTTTTCTGGCATAATTAGCCAGCTACTCCTTTAGAAAACATTCTTAGACTCCCACTGTCTGTAAATTAAGTCAAAATGTATTTTATTTGATACACAGAGTTCTTCATGCCAGATTCTCTTTCTTTCAGTCTGCTCTTCTATACACTGTATACTGTGCCCAAAAAAGGAAACTCAGTGTTCCCTAAACATACCTTTTATTTTCCTAAATTTGTGTCTTGTATCACGTTGCAATTCTTTTTGGAATATTCTTCCTATATGATTACCCATCATGATCTACTTGATTCAAGTCCAATTTTGTGTTAACTCTTTAAAAAGAATTTTTTTTTGTTTCCCTTAGATATGTCTGTTTAAAGTACTAAACTCTGTGCTTTGAGAACGTATGTCAGGCGCTCCTAACTGTATTCAGTGTCTCTTCCCTCTGAACCACTGTGGCAATTATTCATATGGGATTTTAATTTTTTACTTTGCATATAGCTACTTGCATGTTTTAAATTCAATATATTTGTAGGTATCTATGTACCAGAGTCTACGCTAGATTGATACGGTTTGGCTGTGTCCCCACCCAAATGTCATCTTGAATTGTAGTTCCCATAATTCCCCCACATGTCATGGGAGGGACCTCACAGGAGGTAATTGAATCATGTGGTGGTTACCTCCATGCTGCAGTTCTTGTGATAGTGAGTGAGCTCTCATGAGATCTGATGGTTTTATAAGGAGCTTTCCCCCCTTTTGATTGACACTTCTTCTTGCTGCTGCCATGTGAAGAAGGACATCTTTGCTCCCCCTTCTGCCATGATTGTAAGTTTCCTGAGGCCTCCCAGCCATGCAGAACTGTTAAATTAAACTTGTTTCTTTTATAAATTACCCAGTCTTGGGTATGTCTTTATTAGCAGCATGAGAATGGACTAATACATAGATATTGGGGGTTTTAAAAGATAAAGAGTTGTTTTTGAGTTAAGGGGCCTACTGTCTGGTGGGCTCCTTAATGAAGGAGGCATGGATGGTAAAAGTAAAGCATTCAGTGAGAGAGACTAGTCTGGGCATGGTGAGCTTTGGCTGTGGATGTTTAAAGGACCTCCTATCTGAGTATACCTAGAACTGAATCTGGGAAGAGTAAGAGCTTTCCAGGTATGGCTGGGAAGGAAGTGGGTGAACAACATGAGGTCAGACAAGGAGGCAGGAACCAGTCATAGGCTCTGTGGGGAGGAAAGGGTGATGCGAGCTGAGCTTTACACCTGCAGAGGTAGACAGATTTAAGTGACAATGAAAGCAACATGAAGGAAGGTGGATGGCAGAAGAGTCCATGGCAAATGTTTAGCAAGGGGAGCCTTGAATAGATTTAGAAAGGTCACTGAAGAGGCATGTGGATTATAGGAGTTAAGGGGGACTCTTCTCCACTCCTTTTGTTTACTTCTACATGAAGGACCATCATTAATTTAACTCACAGACTGGAGTACTTAACTGATTTGTGAATTTGGGAGAAATAAAATTGACATCTCAGCTTCATCCTGTTTTCCTCCTGGGAGGGAGCTGCCCTCAGGAGGCACCCTCATTTGTGGGGAGCTCTTCTGGCCATGGGTAGACTAATGTTGGTGTCTTGCTACTGACACAGGTTCAGTTTTTTTTTTTTTTTTTTTAAGACAGGCTCTCACTCTGTCACCAAGGCTGGAGTGCAGTGGCATGATCTCAGCTTACTGCAACCTCCACCTTCCAAGTTCAAATGATTCTTCTGCCTCAGCCTCCTAAGTAGCTGGGATTATAGGCCCATGCCATCAAACCTGGCTAATTTTTATATTTTTAGTAGAGACGGGGTCTGTCCAGGTTGATCTCGAACTCCTGACCTCAAGCGATCCACTTGCCTCGGCCTCCCAAATTGCTAGAATTACAGATGTGAGCCACTGCGCCCGACCACAGGGTCAGTTTTAGCTACTTTGCTGTAGACTTAAAACCACAACCTCCATACTAGAGTCACCAGAAATGAAGGTGCCGTTTTCCTTTCTATCTGCCACTTTTTTTTTTTTGAGATGGAGTTTTGCTCTTGTTACCCAGGCTGGAGTGCAATGGCGCGATCTCGGCTCACCACAACCTCCGCCTCCTGGGTTCAAGCAATTGTCCTGCCTCAGCCTCCTGAGTAGCTGGGACTACAGGCATGCACCACCATGCCCAGCTAATTTTTGTATTTTTAGTAGAGACGGGGTTTCACCTTGTTGACCAGGATGGTCTCGATCTCTTGACCTTGTGATCCACCCGCCTCGGCCCTGCCACTTCTTTTTATTATTTCCTCAGTTTGTTTTGGAACTGGCAGGAGAAGTGAGATGCTATTCATGAGCACCCTTGAGACCCTAGCCGTGATGTGCAATGGGAGGTGGAAGGGCAACTCAGGGAGAGCAGGGGAACCCTTGAATTTTGGCTGGAATAGAATGCCTGAAGAGGAGGGTGTGGCTTTCAGAGAGGAAATTAAGGTAGAATGAACAGGACTTGGAGACAACTTGGCTGAAGGAATTGAGAAGGTGAAAGACTCTAGAGGTCTCCATCCTCCTGTAGAGGACTCTGGCTTGGGCAGTTGGTTGCCATTGGCTCCTACACTATAACTTTCTGGTTGACCTGAGTTTTCCTTGAGTTGGTTGTTGAGCCCAGGGGAGTGCATCAGGGCTTCCATCTCTCCTTGAGACATCCCACCCAGGATCCGAGAGGATTTTTCAGGGACTGATATACTTGGGCATTTGTTCATCTAAATGGTTCATTCCTTTCTTAATTCCTGTGGCTTGCACATGTTTATTAATCTCCTTCTGTGTGTCAGCACTTGTTTGGTCTGTGTGTGCGACACAATGGCGAATGAAACCTTTACTTGTCCCTGGGATCTTGTAGTCTGTTGAGGAAGCCAGAAAAGCATACAGTGGGAGGTGCTGTTCAAACAACATCAGAGCCAACTAGAGTTAGAATCTGGGCCCTGCAGCTGGGCACAATGGTTCACGCCCGTAATCCCAGCACTTTGAGAGGCCAAGGCGGGCTGATCACCTGAGGTCAGGAGTTTAAGACCTGCTTGGCCAACATGGTGGAACCCTGTCTCTACTAAAAAAATACAAAAATTAGCCTGGTGTGGTGGTGCGTGCCTGTAATCCCAGCTACCTGGGAGGCTGAGGCTGAGTGAGCTGAGATTGCACCACGACACTCCAGCCTGGGCGACAGAGCGAGACTACGTCTCAAAAAAAAAAAAAAAAAAAAAAAAAAAATCTGGGCCCTACGACTTCCAAGACTGGCTGTCTCACCAAAGTCTCCTTTGTAAAGTAGTGAAGTCAATATCAACCCCAAATGCTTACTTTGCACTATTTTTAAATTCTCCTGATTTGACCCAGTAAACTAGTGAGTTGGCTTCTGAATATATTCTGCCAGAGACTTAGAAAACTGAAAAAAAAATAATGATTGTGAGAATTAATTTTTGAGACAGGAACTTCCTGTCTATAGCTCAAAGAAGTTGTCACAGGAGAGCAAAGTTATGCTCTATTTTTTCCTCTTTTGGAGAATCCCTACAAATCGGCATTGGAAGGAGGGAAGTTAGAATGTGACTTATTTTTTGTGAAGTTTTCCTTTGTGAGTACTCATTGCATTAAAGATCTAAGGAAGAGTTTGAGCTGCCCTTTTGTTATGGCAAACTTGGACATTCCTAGGAGGTGGAGAAATAGTGTGTTGGTGTGATTTGAAGACAGACCTGGTGGTAATGGGAGTAACACTCTGATGAGTGCTATCCTATCCCATTTTGTTATAGAGAAGGTTCTTGAATCTTGCACAAGAAAGAATTCAGAGTGAGTCCATACAGTAAAGTGAAAGCAAGTTATTAGAAAGTAGAGGAGTAAAAGAATGGCTACGTCATAGACAGAGCAGCCCTGAGGGCTGCTGGTTGCCCATTTTTATGGTTATTTATTGATGATATGCTAAACAAGGGGTGTATTATTCATGCCTCCCCTTTTTACACTGTATAGGGTAACTTCCTGAGGTTGCCATGGCATTTGTAAACTGTGCTGGTGATGGGAGTGTCCCAGTGAGGACGACCAGGATTCGCTCTTGTGGCCATCTTGGTTTTGGTGAGTTTTGCTGGGTTACTGCAACCTGTTTTATCAGCAAGGTCTTTATGACCTGTATCTTGTGCTGACCTTCTGTCTCATCCTCTGACTTAGAATGCCTTAACTACCTGGGAATGCAGCCCAGTAGGTTTCAGCCTTATTTTACCCAGCTCCTGTTCAAGATGGAGTTGCTCTGGTTCACGCACCTCTGACAATTTCTGTTATGAACTTTTTAGTGGTTCTAAAGTTTGTGGAGGAGAATTTCATTGTTCCAGGAGTCTTCAATTCAATGGGAAATAGAATTGTATTTAGATTGTGGGTATGTGTGTGTATGGTTTATGGCTATATGTGCACTATTTCAGTAGTCACAAGATCAAATTACATGCTGTATGCCAGATTCTGGCACATTTATTTGCTGTAGTTTTAGTTAGCTCCCTAAATCCAACACTTCCATAATTGAAAAAGATAGCCGAATTAAAAGGTGGTACCTAAGTACTGATCAAGTTTCCTACTGGGAAATATTTCCAGTGTTTGCTTTATTTAAAATTACCTTTATTTAGTGAAGAACAAAAATGCCTAAGTTTTGCCTTACCAGTTATATCTTTTCTGTAAATTAAAAGAAATACAGTATCTTGCTGCAAGGAATTTAAAAAATACAATTAAAATTAAAGTGTTTGTTTCTTTAATAATCTGATTCTGTCCTCCAGGGGATGTGGCATACTTTCATTTATATCAGAGAAACCTAAGTTTTAAAGCAGGACAGAAATCTGTGACTGATCTAGTTCAGTACTCTTGTTTTGGGGCCAGACAAGAAGTCCAGGTACCGAAGCCATGAAAGAGTTGTGCAGAATCCCGTATGAGTTACAGCAGAGAGCATAGTTGCTAACAGCAGACTTGGATGCCAGACTTCCCAGGATTCAAACTAGCTAGACTGATTGCTACTTGCCTCATCTCGTGCAAGTTTCTTAACCTCTCTGTGCCTCAAGTTTTACATCTGGAAAAGGGAGTCAAAAGCAGTTCTTTGCTCCAAGAGTTGTCGGGGCGGGGGGTGAATTGAATTAGTAAATACAAAGTTGTAATGCCTGGCACCTAACAAACACTGCCTGTTGGTCTACTATGATCTGCAATTCAACAAATCTAAGATACTTTGATGCTTTGCTTTCTTGATCTTAGAAGCATGACTGGAAGGCTTCACCCATTATAGCAGAATTGTCATAGTGATTGTAAGATTATCGATTATAAAATGAAGGTATTAAATGAGCAATGAGAGATGGTGGAGCTGGTGTTGATTAAATAGGATGTTATTGGTATTGTCGTGATTTAACTTACTTATGTCAGAGTTGGAACTGGAAGCTGCATCATCTAGCCCAGCCCTTGTCGATTACTCTGCATTTTGTATTTGGGCAGTGGTTATAAACTATGGTTTTAGATGCTTTCACTTTGGGAAACAGAAACTTTAGTTGTCTGTTGACAGCTACTCCTCTTTGGATTACATAATTTGACTTAAAACTACTGAGACACTGAAGTGTTGTAGATCCAAGACTTGAAGATGAGTAAGTGCAATGCTCTTGTTGGAGAAGGAAGGATAAAGAAACTCCCAAATTCCCCTGAAAGAATGTTGCCTCTTCTGCATGCACTAACAGCCTAAGGGAGATGATGGAGCAGCATATATTTTCCTCTATTTGTTCTTGCTTTATGTTGGATAGATTAAATCCTTAACAACTATACATTTCTTTGTACTGAGCAAAGATGCAGGTTCTTCTGAAGCTTTTAATAATAATTAGAAAATACTGTTTTCATTGCTGTTATATTTCATCCAAAAATGGAGGCTGGGGTGTCCGTTTGTTAAGATGATGAATACATTCACTCTGGGGCAAGTGCCATGTAAATTTTATATGTGTCTGTAAATCCCCCATGGGAATGCCTAAATGAGGGCTTTTGTGAATACATTTAAAACTTTGGACATGACTTCTCAGTTTGATTGGCTCCTTCATTACTATTTTATTATTCCTCCAGCTCTAGCTGGTTTCTCCTGTCCCTCCCTTGCCCTCACCATAGTTCCCCCTTCTCCCTTTGCCCTCTCCTCCCTGTTAGCCCTCATTTATCCCCCACAACCCCTGCCCCACCGTCTTCTGTCTGTCTCCAAAATCTGTATGTATTTGATGGGTGTTTCTGGGCAGTGTGCCCAGTTTGGTTTATTTGTTTCTCATGATTGTATTCAGAGCTTCAGTTACATGTTTCAGATTGAAGCTCCAAATGACATTTGTCTCCCTTCTAACACAAAGGGTTTCCTGGAATTTTGTAGTGTTTTAAATGCAAA
Organism: Cebus imitator; assembly: GCF_001604975.1. Taxonomy (NCBI): domain Eukaryota; kingdom Metazoa; phylum Chordata; class Mammalia; order Primates; family Cebidae; genus Cebus; species Cebus imitator. The sequence continues at coordinate 8,575,651 of NW_016107350.1, read as the reverse complement.
TGCACACGTGACCTCTCTAATGTGAAGCTTTACAAAAGGAGCCCCCAAACTGTTCAGAAAATATTCCAGATATCCCTGACTTACTGCCCCAGGTCTCTGTTTAATGAAATAAAAATAGTAACTTATTAGTTAGCCTGATCGCTGTTGGCTGCTTTGCATTTATCTCTTCAACAAAAGCAATCTGCTGAGTACAGTTTTATGATGATAGTGTGAAAGAATCCCAGGTGTCCTTCATGTTGAAATATAAGCTACTGTCAGCTTTAAAATGCCAGTGCAACTCTAAACACTTCATACTTTAGTGTCACCCCGAAGTCTCTTTCTACTTTGAGAAATATCTATGTAATTCTATAGCATTCCAGCAAAACCTTTAAGGTATGAAATATGAATGTTTCAGTGACAATAGTGGATCTTCGTAATTGTTTAACATTCATAATTTTAGATGTTTCAGACACTTTAATGTTTAATACGGTGGCAACTAGCTACATGTAGCTTTTAAATTTAAATTAGCTATGTGTAAATGAAACTTAACATTCGGTTCTCCAGGACACTGGCTACATTTCAAGGGCTCTGCCACCACATGTGACCACCTTTTGGGTGACCCAGATAGAACATTTCCATCATTGAGAGAAAGTCCTATTGGAGTGCACTGTTACAGAGGATTTAAGTTAGAGTAAATGGCACTAACTAATGCCAGATTTCACTGAGTTTATTAAACAGCTGCTTTAACAAGAGGCCATAGAAATACAGTAAATGAAAGCATTTTTAAAAAGTCATATACTAGTTGGAGGTGAGCAGTCCAGATTTCACGTGGGGCTCCTCTCCATAAGTCATCCAGGGTCAAGGCTGCCTCTGTCTGCTTGGTCCATCAGCCTGCGTGGTGCCTTCTGCACATGGGTATTCCAGTTTACAGGGAAAACAAAAGAACTCCAGTGCTGGTGGCTTGCTTATAGGCTGGCAATGACCCAGACATAGACATCATTTCCATTCACATCCTCTTGCCCTAGACGGAGTCACGTGTCCACATCCAGCTGCAAGTGAGGCTGTGAAATGCAGCCTTCTGCTGGCAGCACGTGGGCAGCTTAAACTAGTCTTCTTGAAGTGGGGAGAATGAATTTTGCAGAAGAATCAGAAGTTTTTACAGCATGAGCTAATGTTGCATATAGCGATGTGATCTTTAAGATGACAGTTCATTTGCCATAGTTAATTTGGGTGTTAGGGAAGGTGATATAGGAGTTCAGTTTACATGGTACCTGGCTTTTATTATGTTGTCATCTAACCAAATATGGACATAAAATGTCACTAAATAACAATAGAAAATTTTATGTACCTTTTTTTCTTTTCCATCATCTGTCCACTAAGAAGCCTGTGCTTAGAGTGGCTCAGTTTAGATTCCACAGGGCTGTGACTCCCCTGAATGTTTTCTAGTGTTAGATAGACTTTAGGATTGATGACATTGACAATCTCCCTACTCTAAGAACAAAACTTGACAAAAACAGCCAGATATACTTTAAAGGAATGGATTTTATGGTCCATTTGTGTGAGTAGATGACACTTACTTCTCAGGAGGCTGAGTGGCTCATTTCTGTAAGAAACGGATAAACCTTTTCCGAAGAAACCTGAGACATTCATTTCAAATTAGGGGGATTCTCTTTTACATTTCCTTTTTCTCTTTTGAATCAAAATGATAACTGTCATTACACATCTGTGTGTGTAATTTCTCAGCTACTTGCTGCTGCTGACCCTGACCTTTCTTAACACAAACCTAGTAGGGTTGCAAAGTGTTGGGATACACTTTACGCAGTTGGTTTTTTATTCATTTGTGATAGCTTGGAACAATAAATCATGCCATTACATTAATTGCTGCGGGTCAGTAAGTTCTCTCTTTTTCTTATTGTTACTGACACCCTGAATTTTATCTCTTCTTAGATGGTGTGTTAGACTCCATTTTATCCATTTATCATAGGAGACTAAATTATAATGTGAGTAACCCACAACTTGCCTACATTAATCTTTCTGAAGCTATTGTACATTGTAACATAATGTCCTGTCCCATGCCAAAGGAGCAAGGAGTGGCCTCTGGCCTATTGAAAGGGAAGATGCTTGGCTGAGATGATTGGGGGACCCATGCTGATGGCTGCATCTGCTTCCATTCATCATCTTTCCCACTAGGTTCAAAGTTCCCAGGGTGTCCACAGAAGCCTCTCACATGTGTTTATTATTGCAGAGTCAGAGTCCTGGCTTTGTCTCTTATGAGCAATGTGACCTTGAGCCAGAGCAGTATAACCTCCCTGTGCCTCAGTTTTCCCACCTTTAAAATGAGAAGAGTGCCACTTCGAGAAGAATGCCTCATAGGGCAATGGTAAGATTTTTAAATGGATTAAAAATTCCCAAAGTGAATTGAAAGTTCCTGGCACGTCCTAAGTTTTATGAATGTTGGCAGTTCTTTATTTTTATTCATTTCGGTAAATCTTTACGTCACAAAGTCATGGAACTGTTTCTCTTGGACAATACTGGGGAAGGCGCCTGTCTTAAAATCTTTTTTCTTTTTCATATAGTTATTAATGCATATGAATCTGAACTTTTCCACTTAAAAAATCCCTAACAATGCTGTTGTTTTATCATGATACCTTAGTGCTAGACTCCACCTTCTCTAGGATGTCTTGGTCATGTTATTCTGTTTTGCAAATGAGTACATTGGAGCTGGAGAAGTGCAATTACCTATGCACAGGTACACAAGTTAAGTGGTTGAGTTGTACCTTAGCCCACTTATCTTGCTTTCCAGGATAGAGCTTTTTCCTCCACTCATCTGCATTGCTCTGTGTGTGTGTATATATATATATGTATGGATGGATGGATGAATATGTATATGTGTATCTGTATGCATCTATAGCCAAGGACTCTATTGTATGAGAGAAGGCAGAGGGGACAAAAATGAAGATATTCACAGATTTAATACGAGTCCACAAAATGTGATAAGAAGAGACTTTTGAACAATTTGAGTTCAATAAATATAGATCCCACATTAAAGATGCCAGCCTATGGCATCTGTCTGACTCACCTCTGAAAATGAGCAGCCTCTTCCCTATACAAAATTATTTGAAGCATTATGCAAGCATTACATATGCCTCTTGCTGTTAAAAAGCTCTTGGTTTTACAGAGGACACACACTTATACACAGAGAAGGGGACCAGTTCTGAGCATGAAGTCACCCACCAAAAAGTAAAATACTGTTCTATGTTCTTGTTGAAAATGATGTAGAAGTGATGAAAGACACAGGAGAATGAATGAGGTCATCTTCAATGGTAGGGTGGGGTGCAAGACGGACTCCTGTGAGGGAAGCCTGGGTTTTGAGTTAATGTGTGAGGTCAGAGGGACTTTAGCTTGGCAGAGAGGATCGGCAATATTTCCTGCCAGTGGGATGCCGTGTGTGATGTGAGAGGCCAGGTGGGGTGAGGTTCATGTGTAGGGAATGGCTGGCAGGGTTGGTGGGCAAGCAAAGTTGGTGGGCTGGCACAGTGATCCTGGGCATGAAGGATATGAGAGGAGTCCACACAGATGCCCTCACTCACTGCCCAACAGAAACCCTCCTGAGGATTCTGTGTTAGGGTAGCTCATTCACATGCACCTTGTCTGGGAAGAAAGGGAGAGTGCCTGTTTGTGGGAACAAGAATTCCAAAGGCGTCTTTTGGTTGCCTTTAAAGTTTTGGTAGGCATCCAGTCCTGGGAGCAACCCTCAAGAAGCCATTTTTGTAAAACAATGAGTATCTCGTGTCAGAATCTCAAAACAATTAGAACCCTTATTCAAAACAGACTGGAGTACTCAAAGGAACACTACAAATGCTAGCTGTTCCACTAGAGGGAAGCCTGCTGAAGAAAGAACTCCACAAATAGACTAGGAAAGTGCCTGCATAAAAGGGAAACTCCAGCTAAATGAAGAGAGTATGTGCATGTCATCATCTGGAAGGGGAAGCCTCATAGTCATTAAATCTGGACTGAGAGAATTAAGGGATCTAAAAGTGTATACCTCACTTTAGACTGTTCTGAGCACAACTAGTTGCTTCCTGGTGCCTTTGAGGAGCATCTATGCCAAGGATGGATTTTGGCCTTCCTAGAAAGTACTTGAAGCTGTTGTAAACTTCCTGGAGTGCTTACAATGCTGGGCTCTCCACGTCATTCCTGGGTTTATTTCAGAACAAATCTCCATTCTTTCAGGGTTGGGTGGAGTTGGCCTAAATCTTGCTAACTGTTCACATTGTAGTAGTTCAGTTGGTTTATGGATTTTCATCCATTGTGATTTGTTCTTTTAGACCACAACACTTAGAATAGAAAACGTACACCGTTTTGTTTCTCTCCATTTTCAGGTTTTGTTTTGTTTTGCTTTTAAGCTAACTTGAGCTTAAAGTAACTCAAAAGTGAAGTGAGATTCTTGGTAAGTAAGCATTCATCATTAATGCTAGGTGTAATAAGACTTAACAACCTTTTCACTGCCCACATTTAATTATTATAGTTGAGCATCAAAATGCCTAAATTTAATTTAAAACAACTGAAAGACTCAATGGAGGAAGAAAATGAATTATCTGAGATGGTGATTTTTTTTCTTATTGTTAGTTTGACAAAAGATAAAAAAAACATTTGTCTGCAAGAGTTAGCATATACCAGAAATTACCTTTTCAATGTCATTATGCCATGATGATTTTTAAATTCAGTTCACCAGAGATGAAAACTAATGTGGTTTTAAAGACTGGTGGCTTATCGACAGCCAACTGGTGGAGTATATGGAGAAAGAATTTCTCCTTTTACCTTAAAGAGTTTTCTCTAAAATATTCTAAAATATTTACTGTAAAATATTTATAGGACATAGGTGAGCCTAAAGCATAAAACTATAATTCGCTGTAATCTCACTACCCACTAATAATCACTGTCAACATTGTAATCCATTTCCTTCCAATTATATGGTTCATATGCTTTACCCACAGAATTGCTTTTAGGATATATTAAAAAGGAATATCATAGGATCTTAAAGTTGCAGGGAACTGTAGATCATCTGGTACAACCTCTTATCCAAGAAGGAATATCTTCCATAATACTGCCTTAACTGATATCCAATATCTGGACTCTCATATTTCTCCTGTTTCAAGATGCTTCCTATGTCAGAACAGACCTCTTTTAAGGGTGGAAAGTTTTTTAATTCTTCAAGCATTCTTCAATGAGATAAAAGCTGTTCTCTTGACATTTCACCAGTTGACCGTCAGAAACAGTATTTAGTTTTTGCATATTACAAGTCCTAATTATTTGAACATGCATTTCAAGCTTTTACTTGTTTCATTCTCTAAGGAGATGTTTCCCCTTTCTCTTCTTTGTTCCTGTATTCTCCTCTGGCTTTGAAGTCCTAGAATCTTGGATGGGTAAAGTGTCGGGGACACTCCCTAATCTACTATGATTATTTAAAGGGAAACTTCTCCTATGGACCCAGGAGTTTCTCTTCAGCTCATTTACATAGGTCATAAGTCCCTTTTGCTTTCGTTTTCCCCAGAATATATTATGGCCCTAGTTTGGTGGAATCTAGTAGGCTGTTTATGTTTTGACTTCTTACCTTTCCTCACATCTTGGTTCTCACATTCTGTATTGATCTATTTTTATGCTGCTGATAAAGACATACTGGAGACTGGGTAATTTATAAAGAAAAATAGGTTTAATGGACTCACACAGTTGCATTTGGCTAGGACAGCCTCACAATCATGGCAGAAGGTAAAAGGCATGTCTTACATGGTGGCAGGCAAAAGAGAATGAGAGCCAAATGAAAAGGGAGATCTCTTATAAAACCATCACGTCTCATGAGACTTATTTGCTAACACAAGAACAGTACGGGGGAAATTGCCCCTATTATTCAGTTACCTCCCACTGGATCCCTCCCACAACACGTGGTAATGAGAGCTATAATTCAAAATGAGATTTGGATGGAGACACAGCCAAACCATATCACATTACTAACTGAAAATATTGGATCCTGAAGGCTATTTTTTTTAAAAAAACGTTGTGTATTATTTATTCTTTAATTGACAAAATGGTATATGTTTGTTGCATACAGCATGTTTTGAAATATGTATAAGTTGCGAAATGGCTAAGTCAAACTAATTATGCATGACCTCAAATACTTATTTTTTTGGTCATAAGAACACAGTGTCTACTCTCTCTCTTAGCAATTTTTAAGTATATAATACATTATCGTTAACTGTAGTGACCATGTTGTACTAGACCTCTTAAACATATTCCTCCTTTCTAACTGAAATTTTGTGTGCTCTGACCAGTATCTCCCCCATCCTTCTACCCCCAGACCCTAGCCACCATTCTACTCTGTACTTCTATGAGTTCAACTTTTCTAGATTCCACATGTAAGTGAGATCATGCAATATTTGTCTTTATGTGCCTGGCTTATTGCCCTGAACAAGTTTATTCATGTTGTTACAAAGGACAGGATTGCATTCTTTTGAAAGGCTGAAGAGTATCCCATTGTGTATATGCCACATTTTCTTCACCCATCCATCCAATGATAGATTCCTGGGTTGATTCCATATCTGGCTATTGTGAATAATGAAAACTAAGTGTTGTAAACTAACTTCTTATAGTTTTTCAAAGGCAAAGTTGCAAAAATGTTATCTTTCTTTTATGCTTTTTGTTGCCTTCCTTCTTAGTGCTCAGTTTCCTACTTGCACCAGTGTGTTGAAGTATCCCTTCCACAGATGGTGTCGCATGTACTCTTGTTGCCCATAACATTCATATCTCCTGCCATCTTGCTAGGAGAAACCCAAACTGGGGTGGTAGTGTGCCAAATAAAATAGTTTCCCCATAACTAGGAGTGGCTTCATGGCAGCTGTAACCAAGGAAATGTATATTGATATCTGTGAGAGTTCTGGGAAAACTTAGCTGAAATTGCAGTGTTTGGAACTGTAGCAGGCATTTGGCATCTCTTAAGTAATACTCTTGATGATGAGATCTAGTGAGCTAGAGAAGATACAGCAGAATGATAGAAACAGCTTTGTTCCCTGTTGGTAACCTTGAGTAGTCGAACTAATGTCAACTATTCCTGATCTCCATACTTTGCATCAAGTGAGAAAAACTAACTTGTTAGTTTGAGTCATTTTTCATGAGGTTTCCTTTTCTATTCTGACTGATGCAGATGGTTTAAAAAACTATTGAACATTCTGGTTACCCTTTTCTATATAAGCTCCATATTGTTAATGTCCTTCTTGGAATACAAAAATAGAATAACACATAATTTATTATTAGTGGTTGGTACATAATGGGGCTTAACACATATTTGTCTAATGAATTAATAAATGAGCTTTAGTTGTTTATTAAAGAATCCTAGATCTTTTTCTTGTCTGGTGCATAATTAGGTCATAATGAAGTTTTAGTCAACTAAAGCTTACAGATTCCTAGATAAGTAGATATGTTAGGGGTCCCTAAGACCACTCTAATGTTTGGTGATTCACTATAAGGACTCATAGGACTCAAAAGCTGTTATGCTCACGGTTATGGTTTATTATAGTGAAAAGATACAGATTAAAATCAGCAAAGGGAAAAGGTGTATGTGACAAAGTTCAGGAGAAATGAGGTAAAAGCTTCTGGATGACCTCTTCCAGTGGAGTTGCATGGGAATGTGTTTAATTCCCCAAACAATGATGTGTGACAACATGTACAAAATATTAGCAACCAAGAAAGCAACCCGTGCTTCGAGGCCAGCTGGAGAAGCTCCCATGACCCACATTTTGATTGCAGGTCAGTCGTGCAGACATGTAGCACCCATAGGACTGACCTTAGCTACGTAGATTGCAGTCCTCTGCTGGCATTGACCATAAATCACATTCTTAGAATAAAATTACCTGGTCACAGTCAGACAGGGTAACTTAAGGTCTTAGGCTTAATAGTTGTATTATGCAGAGAAAAATACTGTTATCAGGCAGAATATTCTAAAGGACCCTTTAGAGATTATCTCCTAGGAGCCAACCAAGGAACAGACACAAGTATGCCATGAATCTATAAAGCACATACACATTGGAAAGAATCAAAAGTAAGTGCATGAAAATATTATCAAGAGCTATCCCTGATTCAAACATGTGCTACTAGCAAAGCTTTGAAAAATATCTATGTCCGAAAAATAAATAATTGATAAATTTAGTATAGTATAGTATTGTATAGTATAATATACTATAGTATACCATGGAAGACAATAGAGAATTTAAAATTAATAAACTAGATCTATGTGTGAAAACAAACATACCAACACACAAAAAAGAGCTACCTCTGAGTAGTGAGATATTTGATTTATATTTTTCATCATGCATTTTATAATTTTTCAAAAATTCTCATTAAAATAAAGGACCATTATAAGATTATTATGTGTAATGTAGGGTGATATAGAGACTTTAATATTGACATGAAAGACAACTCTAAAATTTAATGCCCACGTTTTCTAACAGAACCCGAGACACAGCAAGCTGAATATTTCAGGAATGGCTGATTATTTGGTATGGCAATATGTGCCTGGCCAAGTGGGATGGGAGCAGGTTGATGTGGGCTATAAGAAGACATGTTAAAGGTGCAAGTGGTCATGTGTCAGTAAATCCTGTTACTCTGAGTGGTTTCTTATAATATAATTTTCATTTCAGTTTTGTAAAAGTTTTGCTCAAGATTTTACCTCATTTAACCTAATTTCCTTTAATTGCACATTCAGCTTAGTCATAGTTTAGTCACGCCTACTGTGTACCTGGCACTAAATCCATTCTTGTATACTGCCATTTTTCTCTCCCTCCCCTGCCTTTTCTAGGATATAAACTATATCAAATTTAATTTATATGTCTCCTCTTCTTGCTGTTTCTCTGCAGTATGGGTTGATGCTTAAATAAGCCCTTTACTGGTTCAGGGTTAAGAGTGCGGGATTATTGATGAATTACTGACCTCTCTAAATCATAGTGTCTTCAGCTATAAAATGGAGATAATTTTAGTGAGAATATCATAGGCTTCTGTGATGGTGTCACCTGCTATGTATAAAATGTTAACACCATGCTTGGTACATTGTGAGTGCTGGATAAAAGTTACATCTTGTTATTTTGTTATTAATGAAATGAAACCGTGCATGCTTCAATGTATTTTTACTGATTGTCTGTCTTTAACTGTGTAGTCATTTACACCTTTTTGCAGTATCTATTTCTAATGTACACTAGAAATGGAGAGCCTTGATTCCCTGAACATTCTTAGCCTATTAATGGCATTCCAATTTTAATATTTAATAATTTGCCCTACACCTTTTAAAAAATATTTTGAAGTGAAACTTAATACTTCCCAAATAACCTGGATCAGATATTGGTTTAGTTTGTTAAGAGGAAGAAGTTGTGACTGAAACCTCTTTCAACCACCTCTATTATTCAGACTCTAGCACTTGGATAAAGACCACATTTCTAAGATGATTCCATGAGATTGTATTCTGTTGGCTGAATTATTTCTGTATTCATCAGATTATTGCCTTGGCTAAGTTGAAAGTTAAAAAAATTAGTTAAGGCTAGATAGAAATCATCCCTTCAAAAACTTTACTGACCAGCTGGGACCAAAGCTGCCTTGTGGACAGAAATAAAATGTCAGTGACTGCTGTCCTGCCTTATGGACTCTGTTTCTAGCCTCGTCCCTCAGCATCTGCTCTGATCTTTGGCTGTATCTTCTAGATCTCTAGCCAGAGAACAGAGAACCCTGGTTTCCATGCATTTAAGGAGGAAAATCTGAGTTAAAGAACACTTTCTTCACATCAGCACCATGAATCATATGCAACTCGAGCAGTGGCTGTGGTGGAACCAGTACAGGGCTTCACACTGGCAGAGCTTTGGTGACAAATGGAATCAGGATGAAGATGGGGAAGAGTCAAAGATGCCTTCTGTATTTTTGATGTAGTTCAATGGTGAGTGGAGTTGCCAGCTACTGAGAGAGGAAATGCAGGGAGAGGATGAAGATTTGGGGCAGAATAATGTGTGGCAGGATTATTGAGTTTGGAGTGACTGTGGGATGCCCGAATGGGGATATCCAGTGGACATTCAAGTCTGAAGCTTGAGGGGAAATCTGGGCTAGAGAGGTTTGGGAGCATCATCTTGTTGGAAATCACTAGATGACATGACATTGGCCAAAGGGAGCATTTCCTGGAGAATTATACTGTGTGTCTGATCAAACCGCACTCTTCTCTTAATGCTCTGCGTACTGTGGCTGTTCCATAAACATTTGGTAAAAATGATGAAAAACTGGTTGACTCATGGGGGCAAATTGTTTTCTTATTTTGGTTCCATAGAAATGACAAAACCTTTTTGTGGTAGGGTAAAGAGGACATGGCGTGTGGTTAAGAGTGATATTAAGCATTGTTTACTTGGTGGGGAGCTGAGGGGATTTATGAATGTGTTTCAGAGAGCACACAGAGACTTGAAATTAGATACAGAAATGAGTAAAGGGCCATAATTTTCATCAGATTCTCAAAGAGAGTCAGGATACTTTATAAAAAAAGAACTAGTTGAATAAATGCCTGTTATCCTGAAGGCAAATAAGGGGAACAAAAATCACATCAGAATAACAGAGAAAGCCAGAAAAATTGCCTAAACAATGAGGGATCCCAGTTCCTGCAGGCTCTGCTTTTCCTCCCTGTGCCAGGATTGTATAAGATGGTAAGAATTTGGGGTCAAGAGTTTCATAGTGTGGCTTGGCAGAATCAAAGACCAAAATGTGATTAATGCTTGATGTGGATAATCTTGGAAGGATAAGGAATATAGGGAGGATTAGGGGTTTTTTTCCTGAATTTGGCTACTTCTTAAGCCAGTGGGTTCACTTTTTTATATACTACAGATAATGAGGCAAAGGAAGGTGCTTTGGGGAATATTGAACAAAACATTCCCAGTTACTTAAAGTAGGAATGGCACCTTTTTTTTTCTTTTTTTGTTTCTTTATTATTGTCTGTTTATTACTTAAATCTATTTATTATTTAAGTAGACTTTAAATTTTAGAGCAGTTTTAGGTTAACAGCAAAATTGAGCAGAAAGTACAGTGTTTCTGTTCACACAGGCACAGCGTTCTACACTGTCAGCACCCCCCACCAGAGTGATATGTTTGTTACAGTCAGTAAACCTACACTTATTACAGTAAAACTAAACATCATTATCACCCAAAATCCGTAGTTTACATTAGGGTTCACTCTTGGTGGTATACATTCTATGGGTCTTGACAAATGTGTAGTGATATGTTTCCACCATTATAGTGTACTACAGAATAATTTCCCTGCCCTAAAATTACTCTGTGCTCTGCCTATTCCAACTACTGATCTTTGTACTATCTCCATTGTTTTGCCTTTTTAAGAGTGTCATATAGTTGAAATCATATAGTAGGTAGCCTTTTCAGGTTGGCTTCTTTCACTTAGTACTATGCATTTAAGGTTTCTTCATGTCTTTTCATTATTTGGTTCCTCATTTCTTTTTATATTTGAATAATATTCCAATATCTGGAAGTATCACAATTTATTTATTAATTCATCTACTGGGAAATCTTTGGTTGCTTGCAGGTTTTGGCAATTATGAATAAAGTGATTATAAAATCCATGTGCAGATATTTGTGTAGACTTGATTTTTCAACTCCTTTAGGTAAATATCAAAATTATTTCTGAATTGTGTAATAAGAGTATACTTAGTTTTGTAAGAAACTGTAAAACTGCTCTCCAAGTGGCTGTACCATTTTGCATTTCCATCAGCAGTGAATGAGAATATCTGTTGCTCTACACCCTCGCCAGCATTTGGTGTTGTCAGTGTTTTGGATGTGGCCATTCTAATAGTGTATGGTTGTGATATGGTTGCCTCTGTGTCCCCACCCAAATCTCATTTTGAATTGCAATCCCCACATGGCAAGGGAGGGACCTGGTGGGAAGTGATTGGATTATGAGGTCAGTTTCACTCATGCTGTTCTCCTGATAGTGAGTGAGTTCTCACAAGGTCTGATGATTTAAAAGTGTTTGTCACTTAAGCCCTCACTCTCTTTCTCTATCCCCACTGTGGCCATGTAAGATGTGGCTTGCGTCTCCTTTGCCTTCTGCCATGATGGTAAGTCTCCTAAGACCTCCCCAGCCATGCAGAACTGTGAGTCAATTAACCTCTTTTGTTTATAAACTACCCAGTCTCAGGTATTTTTTATAGCAGTGAAAACAAACAAACAAAAAAAAGAACTAGTACAGAAACTTGGTACAAGGAATGGGGTACTGCTATAAAGATAAACTCAAAATGTGGAAGCAACTTTGGAACTGGACAATGGGCAGAGATTGGAACAGTTTGGAGGGCTCAGAAGAAGACAGGAAAATGTGGGAGAGTTGGGAATCTCCTAGAGACTTGCTGAATGGTTTTGACCAAAATGCTGATAGTGATAAAGACAATGAAGTCCTGGCTGAGGTGGTCTCAGATGGTGATGAGGAACTCATTGGGAACTGGAGTAAAGGCCATTCTTGCTATGCTTTAACAAAGAGACTGGCAGCATTTTGCCTCTGCCCTAGAGATCTGTGGAACTTCGAATTGGAGAGATGATTTAGGGTATCTGGTGGAAGAAATTTCTAAGTGGCAGAAATTTTTAAGCAACAAAGCATTCAAGAGGTAACCTGGCTATTTCTAAAATAGTACGCTCATATGTGTTCACAAAGAGATAATCTGACGTTGAAACTTCTGTTTAAGAGGGAAGCAGAACATAAAAATTTGAAAAATGTGAAGCCTAACTATGTGGTAGAAAAGAAAAACCCATTTTCTGGGGAGAAATTCAAGCCAGCCGCAAAAATTGGCATAAGTAATGAGGAACTAAATGTTAATTACCAAGACAATGGGGAAAATGTCTCCAGGGCATTTCAGAGACCTTCAAGTCAGTCCCTCCTGTCACAGACCTGGAGGCCTAGAAGGGAAAAATGGTTTTGTGGGTCAGGCCCAAGGCCTTTCTGCTCTGTACAGTCTCAGGACTGGGCATCTTATCTCCCACCTGCTCCAGCTCAGGCCGTGGCTTCAGAGGGTGCAACCCCAAGCCCTGCAGGTGTGCAGAAGCTAAGAGTTAAGGTCTGGGAGCCTCCACACCTGGATGTCCAGGAAGAAGTCTGCTGCAGGGTGGAGCCCTCATGAAGAACCTCTGCTAGGGCAATGTGGAAGGTAATTGTGGGGTTGGTGCTCCCACATAGAGTCCCCACTGGGGGAGGCACTGCCTAATGGAGCTGTGTGAAGAGGGACACCATTCTTCAGACCCCAGAAGGGTAGATCCACTGACAGCTTGCACTGTGCACTTGGAAAAGCTGCAAACTGTCAATGCCAACCCGTGACAGTTGCAGAGCCTCAGGGGCAGAGATGCCCAAGGCCTTCAGAGCTCATATCTTGCATTACTGTGCCCTGGATGTGAGACATGCAGTCAAAGAAGATCATTTTGGAGCTTTGAGATTTAATGACTCCTCTGCTGGGTTTTAGGCTTTCATGGGGCCTGTAGCCCCTTTGTTTTGCCCAGTTTCTCCCATTTGGGATGGGAGCATCTACCCAGTGCCTGTACCCTCATTGTATCTTGGAAGTAACTAACTTGCTTTTGATTTTACAGGCTCATAGGCGGAAAGGACTTGTCTTGTCTCAGTTGAGACCTTGGATTTGGACTTTTGGGTTAATGATGGATTGAGTTTAGACTTTGGGGGTCTGTCAGGAAGGCATGATTGTGTTTTGAAGTATGAGAAGGCTATGAGATGTGGGAGGGGCCGGGGCAGAATCATATGGTTTGGCTCCATGTCTCTACCCAAATCTCATCTTGAATTGTAATTTCCATGTGTTGAGGGAGGGACATGGTAGGAAGTGACCGAATCATGGGGGTGATTTCTCCCATACTGTTCTTGTGATAGTGAATGAGTTCTCATAAGATCTGATGGTTTAAAAGTGTTTGGCAGTTCCTCTCTCTGTCTCCCTCCTGCTGCCATGTAAGCCATGCCTTGCTTCCCCTTCATCTTCTGCCATCATGAGAAGTTTCCTGAGGACTCCCCAGCCATGTGGAACTGTGAGTCAATTAAACCTCTTTTATTTATAAATTAACCCAGTCTCAGCTATTCTTTATAGCAGTGTGAAAATAGACTAATACAAGTTGTATCTCAGTTTTGTTTTCATTTTGTGTTTTCCCAATGGCATATGAAGTATCGTTTCTTATGCTTGTTTTCATCTGTACATCCTCTTTGGAGGAGCAGCATTTATAACAAGAAGTTTTGTCTGAGGCATGAAAACACAGTAGATAGGGCACACCAAGACTCCAGACCAAATACAAAGTTTTTAATGAAATTTCAAAAGGCATTTTTTTATAAACCCTCAAACCATTGACTGCATAGAAGCTAAAAAGGATTGTGTTATTGAAGATTAAAAGAGAGAATATGAAAGGGGATATTGTTAACAAGAGCCATTCTTCCCTATCCCATAGAAGATGGGGTTGGTCGGGCATGAGGGTACCCAGATGCCTCTCATTTCCCTCAAGGCCACTGAGAAGACTCCAACAGGACAAATTGATCTGTTCTCTGAAGGGAGAGGGCTTGCAAAAGTATGGGGTTTATTTTCTAGTTGTAAATCTCCTTTCTGGCTAGCCAGTTCAGTGTGTAGATCAAAAGAGAGAGTGTGTGGGAAAAAGGTGTTGATTATTATTCAGAGACCGGATGTAAATCCCCCATGAGCAGGAGCCAGGGGCCACGTGATCTTAGATGGTATTAGATAGGTTTGCCTGGGTTTGACCAGCGCTCATCAGAGAAAAGCTAGTAGTATCATTGCATCCTTGGGTTGTGGAAAGAGTTAGTGGCCAGCTAAACAAAAGGGCCTCATTTGCATCAGGAGAGCTGTCATGAAAGGTCCTGAGCTATGGGGAGGATGGGTACACCAGAGAATCCAGAAAAGTGCCTTAAATATCAACGAGACCCAGGTTTTGTCAGTACCAGTCAAATCCGATTTCTTCTGCACATCTTGTTCATCTTCCCTGTGGGAATTAGTTCCCTGAATTCTTATCCAGGAGCAGGAGATAAATTTTCCCCTATTGAACACATTCTGAGGGGGTAGCAGAGGACCAAAATAAATTACACCTTGTGAGTTCTGCTTATTCAGTATGCCAGCTGCACATTGAAATGGTGACCCAATGAGAAAAACAGTTTGAAGTTTATAATGACTTACAGGAAAAATATTCCTGATCCCATTTAATACTGAGAACATGATTTTCTTTTGGAAATAAGTCACTGGTATTCTACTGTTCTTTATCAGCTAACAGTGAGTAGAAATAGCCCAAATTGTGTTTTTCAATGGGTTTGTTATTCTTAGAAAATTCAAGTGAGGACTAATATCTTCAGGAGGTGAACAGAAAATGCCAATGAACCCCTTTCTGTGTATTGTACAACACAATTTTATTGGTAGGACCGGAGGAGGTAGAATAATTGGTTTTTGCTAAATCTTAGGACAGAAATCAACAGATTTAAGTTGACACTGGAAATCAAGTTTTCAAGAAGTTACTGGCATTCATGAGCTCAGAATATTAATGGCAAATGTGCGTAGGGAACCTGATACTCTGTCTTCCTTGTATCCTGGCAGAGCTTTCTATTTAAATCTATTTAAATGCATCTGTTCTGATTATGAAAGGCACTGCTCAGGCCTTTGTGCATTTGGAGAACTGGTGGGTAGCAGTGGGTCAATGGAATTGTTTTGGTGCGATCCAGCCAAAACGTGGGAGAAATCAGTTTGTTTGCTTATTTTGAGATTTATACAAACTCAGAAAGCATGTCTGGGTAATTCTTCTGTACAGCTTTAGAGACAGCATCTATTAAAGGAGCCTGTGAAATAATGTAGATGCAGGAGAAAATAAAAATCTGTTCTGACGAGTGGTAGACAGAAGAAAAAACTTCTAGTAGATAAATAGGAGAAAAAACACATGGGCTTTTTATTAGCTTACAGAACTAAAATGATTTGCAGATGCGTGGCTGAGTGTTTCACATAAAACATACTTCTATACCTAAGCTTTTTTCCCCCTCGCTTATTTTAATAGCTGAAGCATCCTTCTCTTGTGAACAATTTATTCTAATGGCAATAAAAATGCAACAGTACCACCTCATTATGCCCAACAGCAAATGACTTAGACTGCACTTAGCTTGTTTTGTAGGGTTAAGTTCTGATGGCTGAATGAATGAAGTCAACGGGGATCCATAGTTAAATGGCACATCTTTTAAAATGGGACTCTGCATTCAAGTTTCTCCTCACCTATACACAAACAGAAAGCCCAGGCTGAGGACGCTGGAAAATCTCCTTGGATTTCACAGAAGGGCTTCCCAAGGCTGATTAACTTTTTTTTTGTTTGTTTTTTTTGAGATGGAGTTTCACCTTTGTTGCCCAGGCTGGAAAGCAACGGCACGATCTCGGCTCACTGTAACCTCTGCCTCTCAGTTTCAAGTGATTCTCTTGCCTCAGCCTACCAAGTAGCTGGGATTACAGGCGCCTGCCACCATGCCTGCCTAATTTTGAATTTTTAGTAGAGATGGGGTTTCACCATGTTGTTCAAGCTAGTCTTGAACTCCTGACCTCAGGTGATCCACCCACCTCGGCCTCCCAGAGTGCTGGGATTACAGGCGTGAGCCACCGGGCCCGGCCAGCTAACTCTTAATAGTTTACACTGTACTTGGCTTACTTGCTTGCTCTTTTTAAGCTGATTGTGAGTCATCTGTGAGTTTTCCATTTGGGCTGTGTTGCTTTTAGCTTGTTTCATATTCAGTAGAAGCCCCTATTGATGAGGGAAGCAGACTGAGGACTCTTGGTCCCCTGGAAGACAGATTTTACTAGATATTCTGAAACATTATTTTAAGAGGCTGTGGGCTGGATATTCTTCCCATAGTTTACGCTGCTGGGCCCCTCCTGTTGAGGGCCATTTGTGAAAGGAGCCTCTTTTCCAGCTAAATCTCCTAGGCTTTTTTTCCCCTAATTAAAAAATATTGTACAAATAATACTGGAATTATTTATTACAGTAGCACTCTGTGTTTAACTCAGGATTATTCTTTTAAAAACTCTTTAAAAAAATGACACAATTGTTTATAAGAATCATACATTTTATTCTGTTTATGGATTTTTAGGAAATAAAAGTTGGGTGAAAATCTGCTTTCCTGATTGTATTTCTCATTATTTTATGATAATGGCTTTATCAAAATGACTTTATTACCCATTTTTCACATGTAAAAATGTAAAATAAGCAATTCTGCCTGATTTAGCTGTGGTCACTGGGTAGAAGTAACTTCACCTTCATCAGCAAGGATAATATGAATCAGCGTCAATGTTAACTTTCTGCTTCTGGCCCTCTAATCAAATATTTGTTTAAATGAGTAAAATACTCAAGGTGTATCTCACTGATCAGTTATGTTATTCTTTTGTAGTACAATTTGGTATTGTCCATCATAATTTTAAATTTGCATATTTTTTAGTGAGCCACTTTGCTAGGAATTTAACCCTCAGGAAGACTTGTTCCGAATTTGTTCATTCTTCTAAGACAAAGTCCACACGTGTCTTAGATTCAAAATCTCTACAACTCAGTTTTATATCTCAAGGTGTGAACTCCTACCTGCCTCTCTAACTTTTTGTCCCCCCGTCTCCTACCAGTGAGGCCAGCGTGTCCCCAGAAGCAAGTCCCCAGAAGCTCTTCTAAGCTTGATTATTTTTGATAATCTCCTACCAATGAGGCCAGCAAGTCCCCCAGCAAGTCCCCAGAAGCTCCTCTAAGCTTGGGGTAAAACTCTGTGAAGTTGTAGAAGAAAAAGAGTAAAGGTAAAATTAATTTTGATGATATTCACCTGGTATCTTAGTCCATTCAAGATGCTTTAACAAAGTACCATACCTTGGGTGGCTTATAAAGAACAGACGTTTATTTCTCACAGTTCTGAAGGCTGGAAGTCTAAAATCAGGGAACCAGCATGGTCAGGTTCTGCTGAGAGCCCTCTGTCGGGTTGCAGATTGCTATTTTCTCCTTCTATGTGCACATGGTAGAAATAGGATGAGAGAGCTCTCTGGGTTCCCTTTTATAGGGCACTGATCCCATTCATGAGGGTTCCACTATTGTGAACTGATTACCTCCTAGAGACCCCATCTCAGGATATTATAACTTACGGGGTTAGAATTTTGACAAATTAATTTTGAAAAGATGCAAACATTCAGACCATTTGACCCTTGATTTATTATGTTTTAAGATGATTTTCTATTTATTTTATCTTTCTTTCTCTCTATCCATATATGTGTATGTGTGGGAATGTGTGTGTGTGCATATATGTGTGTGGACATAAGAGTGTGTATGCACATATACATTTTCTTTCAGTTGAACTATTTGCAAATAAGTTGCTCCTATAATAACACCTCACTCCCAGATCCTCCAATGGGAATCTCTTAAGAATAAGACATTCCTATGAATCATCACAATGTTAGTATCCCATCCAATACTGCTTACATTCAAAGATAGAGTTCATTTGTTCTAATTTAATTGTATTTTTGAATATGAGAAACATGGGGTTCAAAAGTTCAAAAGTATGTCTGTATATGTAGGTGTAGCCACAGAAGTATTGTTCCCATTCTTACCCTACCCCTATTCCCGCTCACCCCCTTTTTTTTTGAGACAGAGTCTCTCTCTGTTTTCCAGGCTAAAGTGCAGTGGTGTGATCTTGGCTTACTGCAACCTTTGCCTTCCAGGTTCAAGCAATTCTTGTGCCTCAGCCTCCCAAGTAGCTGCACTTACAGGTGCCTGCCACCACGCCCAGCTAATTTTCGTATTTTTCGTAGAGATGGGGTTTCACCATGTTGGCCAGGCTGGTCTCTAACTCCTGGCCTCAAGTGATCCACCTGCTTTGGCCTCCCAAAGTACTGGGATTTCAGGCTAGAGCTACTGTGCCTGGCCCCCCACTCATATCTCTTGGTAGCCCTTGTCACTACTTTCTGGTTTACCTTACCTAGTCCCTGTTTCTTTTTGTAAAAATACACGTGTTTATGTGTGAATTACCTTTCTCCTTTTTTTTTTCTTACGCAAAAGTACCATGTTATACACACACTTTAGATGAAGCTTTTTATTTTTATTTTCTTAAAAATGTATCCTGAAAATCACTCTCTAACAGTTTCTGGAGATCTTTCTCTAAATGAATACTCATTTGTTGACAGATAATACTCTTTAAGAAAAGGTATATTTGAGTCAGAAACCAGAATAGATGCATTATTATACTTTATACCAGTGATATGTCATTGAAAGTTTTTTTAAAGAAAATACGAATTAATTTAGATGTTTATTTTCAGTTAGTAATAAAACATTTTGTTTCTTTATGTATTACCAAATATCTTTCTTGCAGATTTGTTTCATTTACTTTTTGCATAATTCTATGTGTGATACAGTGTGAGTGTGCAAATATCAAAATTTTCTTGGTTATCCCATTTTAGCTGATGAGTGAATGGAGGTTCAGAATGCATAGGAGATTTTTTTTTTTTTTTTTTTTGCCATCACCCATCAGACCTTCCTATGAGCATTCCTCTACAAGCCTGCAATAACAAATGATTTTCAGTTGTAAGTGATCCCACATTCTATAATTTCATAGTTTTTCCAGTATAATTACTGTAACTATCTGCTAGGGGCATATGATCTTCTGTTCTGGACATTTAGAAGTATAGCTGTATTCTGTTCTGTACATTTAGAAGTATAACTGTCATTATGTTTTTGGCACCATTTCAACATGTGTGAAGAACCAGAAATTCCAAATTTCTAATTTTGTATTCCCTAAATCACAAAATGACCTTTTGTGATATCAGTAGACATGGGGTGGAGAGATAAACTTCAGAATCTGTAAGATCTTTTGCATGTTTTGATGGAGACGAATCTGAAACATTCTAAACGGGAAATTCCTTTTCTGCTTTTTAAATCATAAGATACACTAAAACATGAACAAGGTTACTCTGTTCTATATTAATGTCCCTATGATTTTTATGCCCCTTCACACAAACAAGAGCAGAGTTTTGCTTTCAGAGTGCAGAAGAGCTGGTTTCCTGAGCTAGAAACAGCTTGGGGAATCGGGCAGGGAATGGGGTGATCTGCCAGTTGCCCTTTCCATGCTGAAAGGAAATTTAAGATTCCTGAGTGGTGAAGTTACAAATAAATATTTAATAGATGTCCACTTGTGAGTAATACAGAAAAGAGTTGTTCTTGGAAAAAAGTTATTTTCTTCCACATTTCCAAAAGAAGATCAGTGTGTTAGTATGTTCTCATGCTGCTAGTAAAGACATACCTGAGACTGCGTAATTTATAAAGGAAAGAGGTTTAATGGACTCATAGTTCCACATGGCTGGGAGGCCTCACTATCATGGCTGAAGGCAAAGGAGAAGCAAAGACATGTGTTATTTACATGGTGGCAGACAAGAGGGTATGTGCAGGGAACTCACCTTTACAAAACCATCAGATCTCATGGGATTTATTCACTACCACAAGAACAGTATGGGGGAAACCAACCTCAGGATTCAGTTTTCCCCACCTGGCCCTGCCCTTGACATGTGGGATTATTACAATTGAAGGGGAGATTTGGGTAGGGACACAGCCAGGCCATATCAATCAGCAACCCCAATTTGGTTCAACAATAACATATGCTGTTGTTAATATTCAACAGGCTTCAAGCTAGGCATGGGAATGTACATTCCCTACTCCCAAGAATAGTCTAACAAGGGCTAAATTATGCACTGAAATTTGTATCTCCATAATACTGGAAACATGCAGGGAGAAACTGCTGGTGGATCAATAGGAATTTGACAAGGCAGGGTCTGGTTATCAGTTGCATGTGCTAACCACTAAAAATTAGCTAAGGATCAAGATGACCTCAGTATAAAGGGCATTGGGTAGCAACAGTTTTGGGGCCATTGAACTATAGATGTTATAGGCATTTCTTTTAAAGTCTTCCAACTTTTTTGAAATGGTTCTCAAAGCTGAATAGGCCTGGGAAATAAATGTCTTATTCTGCCAAATTTGCATTTTCTCTGTGCTCTGTCAACAGTTATGAAGAAGGAGGCAAGACTCAAGGAGATGGGGCTTGGATACAATACCAAATTGAAGACTAGCTAAAACAAATGGGAGGTGGGAGGTGGGGAAGCAGTTTTCTATAAGACACACCTACCAGTGTGCCATATCATTTACCATTGCCATGGCAACATCCAGAAGTTACTATCCCTTTCCATGGCAAGGTCTTGGCAAACTAGAAGTTACCATCCTTTTCCTAGAACTTTCTGCATAAGCCACCCCTTAATTTGTATGTAATTAAAAGTAGGTATAAATATGAGTGCAGCACTGCCTCTGAGCAGCAGCTCTACATGCATTGCCTATGGGATATTCCTGGTATTCAAGGAGAAGTACCTCTACTGCTGCTGTAACACTGCTGTTTCAGTAAAAGTTTCTGTCTGTCACAACCAACTCAGCCTTGAATTCTTTCCTGGGCAAAGCCATGAACCCACCCGGGCTAAGCCGCTGTTCTGGGGCTCACCTGTTCTGCATCAGTTAGATTGCCCTTGCTTATCTATACAGGCTTCTCTCCTATTTCAGTACATCAAGGAAACCTCACATGAGAACTCACTGAAAATACAACTGACATAACTTTATATGAGGGTAAAAGTATCCTTTTAAGAATCATTATTTCATAAGGCCTTTTTGACAATTACTATTTTTCTTTGTCTTGCTTTATTTTAGAGTTGCTCTTACTATGTCATTGAGACATCTGGTAATGTAGACTCACCCATTTTTAGGGTATCCTCTACACACACACACACACACACACACACACACACACACACACACACAACCCTTCACACATACCACCAAATAGAAAAGAAGGAAAAATATGTTTAAGTTTTGGGCTCATGATTAATCTTAGAGTAGAATGTGGCTACAGAATTCGTTTGTGATTAGGGAGATTAAACAGCCCAGTGGAGGTCATTTCTAGCCTGGGAATATTCACTGTGGTCCTTATTGTTTGGGAGCATGGACTAGCATCCTGTCGACTGTTCAGCACAGTTTGACTTCTTCCTTGAATCATGTGAATTTCATCTTCCTCTGACCTCATTCTTTTTAGCCATCTTTTTTGTTGAGTTTTGGATGAACACATCATTGCATATCTCCTTTAGCATACCAAGGTAAGATCTCCTAACATTTTATTGTGATGATTTATTGGGATTCTCTATACACAGAGAAAGAAATGAATCTTTCTAGAGGTACAGATCTCATATTCTGCACGTTCTTTACAGGTGAAGGTATTGTCTCCTTGCCTTATTGTTTCTGATCCGTGAGAATAGCCTTAGAACACTTAGGAAGACTTAAGCTTATTTCTTCTAACTCCATTCTCAGTGCTCACATTGGACCCATATTTCCCATCACACATGCCATGCTTACTTTTTATCATTGTGATTCACATCCGAGACCTATCTGCTACCAGTTCAGATAACAGACCTTAATTGAGTATCAAGTCTGTGCCAGACACTTTACTAGTTCTTATCCTAAGTTAACCTAAGACTATCTTAGAGATGGTCTGATATTTTATTGTCTTATATACTCACTTATAATTTAGAAAAGGAAATTAGCAGCAATGGAGGAATGAGACTGAATGCACCATGGACTGGGGATGCAACATGACCAAGATGGACAGTCCCTTCTGGACACCACAGTCTAGTGGGTGACTTTGCCAAACAATCAGGGGAACAATTAAAACTGATAGAGGGCTTCTGCTGAATGTGCCATTTTTATTCATGTTATTATCTCAAGTCTTCCTTGAGTTACTCCTCTATGTTTGATTAGGATTGCAGGGCACAGTTTTAATGTGACAGCATTTGAAACTTACACACACTAAAAATATAGATCAAATTGAATAATAGTAACATGGAACGACAATGATCCATTTTCATATAGGTGGTTATTTTTTTCAACTAGATATCACTGTGTCTTTTCTTCTTTCAGTCTCTGATTTCACTCTCAATTTCCCCCTTTCTTTAATACTGACATGTACTTTATTGGTTTATTGATTTGTCATCAACAAACTTGTTTATATTTATTGAATGGATATATCTGGCATCGTGATAGATATCCTAGGAACAAAAAAGACGTTTTTTTAAATGTTTGTAGCCTGATTATGAAGACAAAATTTACAGTCATGAAATACAGGGAATTTAATTGTGCAACAGTGTGTTTGTTTATCAAGTTAATGGCAATTCAAAGAAGGAAAGGACACATAGGAGCTACAGAAACTAGTGAAATATTTTTGCATAGTGGAGGAGTTGAGCTGCTCTTTTAATGTTGTGTAGAGTTGACATTTACACTGTCCACTATGGTAGCTGCCAGCCACAGGTGGCTACTGAGCACAAGAGATATGCCTAATTAGAATCAAGATGTGCTGTAAGTGTGAAATACACACTGGATTTTGAAAACATAGTATGAAAAAGATAATAAAAAATACCTTAATATTTTTATCTTGATTACATATTAAAATTATAACGTGCATATGTTATATTAAATGACATACATTATAATTAAATTTATCTTTTTACACTTTTAAAATATTGCTTCTATGTTAGGCATAGTGGCTTACATCTACAATCTCAGCACTTTGGGAGGCTGAGGCAGGCAGATTACCTGAAGTCAGGAGTTTGAGACCAGCCTGACCAATATGGTCAAATCCAATCTCTACTAAAAATATAAAAATTAGCTGAGTGTGGTGGTGAGCACCTGTAGTCCCAGCTACTTGGGAGGCTGAGGCAGGAGAATCATTTCAATCCAGGAGGCGGAGGTTGCAATGAGCTGAGATCGTGCCATTGCACTTCAGCCTGGGCTACAGAGCGAGACTGTGTCTCAAAAACAAACAAAAATATTGCTTCCAGAAAACTTAAAATTACATATGAATCTCACATTTTTTGCTCACATTGCATTTCTGTTGGATAGATACATATGCAGGTAAGATGGGGCATTGCAGATTAATTGGGTGGAGGGGCACATAAGGTAGGGGAGGTGGAAAGAGGCCTATGGTATGGGCATGTGATCACAAAACAAATTGAAAGTTGGGAAGAAGAAACTTTTTGTGCACATCATAGTTGACACAGCAGTATTTAAAAGTCTGTTGGATATTTCCAATGAGCCGTGGTTGAGCAGATTAAACATGTGCTTGATTCAGAGGTGAGGACCTGGGTCAGAGGGATGGATTTGGGAGATGTGACTTTTGCGGTTAAAGTTCTGGAGTGCATTTGAAGTTGCCCGAGGAGAAGTGCCTTGGAGTAAACCTATAGTGCTCTTGGTTTGTGAGCTCCTTCACAGGAGGTTTGCATCTATATACCTGTGCTTCCTGTTCTGCTTATGTTTGCGCTTTTGGGGATACCCCCTAAGTGGTTAGAGAAAATGAAGGAAACTGATTACCTCTTGGGAAATTTTCCCTTTCATCTTAGCACACAACTAAGCTGGTGTCTGGGGAGCCACGCCTACCAGCTATGGGTATGAAGAGGAGTCCGTGACAGATGAATGAAGAGACCAGTGTGCAGCAGTGCAAGGTGTGAATCAGTTTCATTGTGCACTGATTACTGACTTGTCTGAGTCTGTTGAGACAGAACACGGCCCCTCACCCCCCACAAGTTACTTGAAGCAGTTTATTACTTAGAGAGAGGCAGCAAAGGATGGCAGAAGCCTGGGATTCATTGTGAGCTGGTTGCTCGAGAAAGGGGCCTGGGCTGAATAGAGTCTCATCTGCACACACTCCACTTCCACTTCAGCCCAGGGAACTCGGAAAGCAGCCTGCCATTGATTTTATACCCCAGGGTAACTGGGCCTGCTGGGTTAAATCACTGAAGGACATCCTGTTTCCAGAGGGAGACTAGAAAGAGCTCAGAATGTTCTGGCCAGTCCCTCCTTGCTTCAGGATGGTGCATCCCCGCACATCGTACAGTTATTCTTGTCAACTATAGGTGAACAAAGCGGGTAGAACTAAGTTGGTCCAAGGCTACCTGGAGGACTGTCCTTTGCTGGGGGAACTTGAAGTCAGGCAACATGAGTGGTACCACCTGCAGGCGTGGTTAGTTTCTTGACCTAGGCTGTCTAGCACTGCAGAAAGATGAGAGTGGGGATGATCTCAGACAAGGAGATGTAGGTGGCAGGTCCTGAAATTGGGAAACATTCTTTACTAGCATTCCAATTTCTCATTTAATCATGAAAGGATACTAGAAGCTCTTCCTTTCCTAAGTCAACAATAGACTGTCTTAGGAGTGGTCTAATATTTCATTAACTGATAAATTACCTTATAATTTACAAAGGGAAATGAGGAGCAATGGAGTAAGGAGATCAAAAGACCCCTGTGGAGTTAGTGAACCATGGTTTTGAAGGGTGAAACCAAGAGCATTTTGAACAGTGATGCTTTGAGTGCACAAAGCCTTTCAAGGTCCTTTGAAGGACAAAATTCGTTTTGATGTTTATGTTCTGGAATGTACATTAAAATTCCTCCTAATTACTTCATTGACATACCTCATTAACAAGATTAAAATGATAGTAGTTAACATTCATCAGACACTTCATACGGGTCCTGGGTAGTAAGGAGGTGCCCTCAGTCTGCCTCTTTCTGTACCTAGGTATTTAACCAGAGGCATTTTGCTTAACCTCACTGTTCCTCAGTCTCTTCATCTATGAAATGGGGACAAAACCAGTACCTTGTTTGCGGAAATATATTGATCACTGTCAATCGAGAAAAATGACAAGGCGAGTCTCAATCATTCTAGGAGGTTTATTTGCCAAAGC
The DNA here is from genome assembly GCF_001604975.1 of Cebus imitator. Lineage (NCBI taxonomy): Eukaryota > Metazoa > Chordata > Mammalia > Primates > Cebidae > Cebus > Cebus imitator. The sequence continues at coordinate 8,549,815 of NW_016107350.1, read as the reverse complement.
TAAGGATGTGTGTTCAGGAGACAGGTCTATGCCTTTCTTTGAAGATCATTTTGAGGGCTCCAAATTTAAAGGGGGAAAGGGCAGGATATTGAGTAGTACGCAATTTTCATGTAAGAGGAGGGGTAGGGAAAAAGAGTCATTCGTGCCTTTGGCTCAGAAAATCTGTATTTTTTTTTTAATAGAATGACCTAGACAAATGGGAGAGAGGAAAAATGCAGGGAATCTGCATTTTTTACATAAGATGTGGACTGCACCTGTAAAGACAAGCTATAAGTTTATATTGCCATGGTGAAATCTTAGGGTAAAAACAGAAACACCTTAGGGTTAAGATCTTTCAGGTCATTAGGAAATTCATTGTGGGCAAAATATGGGGGAGGCATGTAGCATTTCATCTTGTAGCCATGGTATTTAGGAACCAAAAAGGGGGGGCAGGTTAGTGTGACCCACTTCCCAGCTTGACTTTTCCCTTTGGCTTAATGAGTTTGGGGCCTAAGATTTAATTTCCTTTCACATCACTAAACAAGCTAATACATGAGACACACATAGCATAGAGTAATTCCCAGCACAAAGTCGGAGTACAGTAAATGTTGGCCATTCCTTTGTGAAACACTTACAGTGGCCTCTGGAAAGAGGAGAAAAGAAAGTCTTGGAGAAGTGAAGTCAGAAGCAGGCAGATGGGTTGTAGCACTAGCATCAACCCAAGCAGAGCCAGAGTCTCAAGCTTGTGACTGAAACCACCTTGATTTAGTAAATTACACCATGTGGGCCAAATCCTGCTCCCTGCCTTTCTTTGGAAGGCCAGGGAGCTAAAAATGTTTCTTTGCATAAACATTAAAATCCTATTGATGATAGGAAATACTAACTTTGAATCTTCATTAAGAAAAATGTTATCCCCCCACCAAAAAATACTCAAATTTTTCATTAGTCAACTTGTATTACAAGCAATTGCCGTCAATTATTATTGTATTTGAATCTTAGGAATACAAATGTAGGAATTTGTTTTCTATTTTGTTACATAAGTAGCTACATAATACCCTTGATTCTGACTTTAGGCCTGCAAAGACTAAAACACTCACACTCTCTGGCTCTTTCAAAAATTTTTTGCATGATGCCACTCTAACCACCCTGCATATTGCCTTCATGCCTGTTAGATGCTAGGGTGTTTCCGATGGAGAACCTTTTGAAACCAGAAATCTGGTCATTGCAGTTGGGGTGCAGGGGACAGAAACTGGATAACCAATGTGAGGTGGAGGGGGATGCTTACAAATATAGGCCACGAGCAGCCATAGTACTGGTGCCTGCAAGGTACCTACAGAGATTTGGGTAGAAACCTGACCCAGCAGAAACTTCTGTACAAAAAAGCTTTGGACAGTATGTTGCTGAAGATCTCTTGTGCTAGAGAATATTGGCTATGTTGAAATACTGACATTCTCCCAGATTACACTTTTGTTTCCACCTCTCAGGGGTGTGTTAAATAAAAATGTCCTTCAAGAATGTAAGCCTAGAAACTTGGCAGGACTTGTCAAAAGCAACTTTAAGTATTTTTATTTTATTTTCCCTTGAAGGAGGCTTGGAAAACTCATTTGCATCCCTAAGCTGTGGGGAGATGGCTGGTGGCTGGAATGAAAATCATGTCACAAATGGCTTGTGGGACATATTTAATAGGCTCAGGTAGCTGAGCTGGTGTGATGGGTGACAAGGAGCCATGGAGATTTTGATTTTTGCCAAATAAAAATAGGCCAAAGGATGGACTTCTGGAAGGTGCTGTTGAGGCACCCAAAACTTTGGCCTGAAAAGAACCAAGGAGAACTGCAGGCTGTGTCATTCTCTTTTCTTTCACAAACACAAAGACGGGGACTCTGAGAACTCAAATCATCTCTTGCCAATCTGGTGAACAGCCAAAGGTAGATGCAGTTTCTTTGCAGATTTTTAACTTACATAGCCATCAAACTGCTTTAAACCTTTTTGTTTCTAAAACTGCCTTAAAAAGTTAAAACGAGTTCAGATCTCTTTGTGGCAACCCAAATTCTCTGGAACGCTCTGCTGAAAATGCCTTGCTCATCTGGGGACTGCCCAGAGGTAATGAGACCTCTGTTATCTCATCCCTCACCTTGATCCTGACTCCAGCGTGAGTCCTGAGTCCACTGGGCCATGGGCCTGCCCACCCCTGATTTCTTACCTCGCCTTTGGAGCAGCTGAAACGGTTCAAGACTTGACTTAAACAGTAGCATATGAGCAAATGTTGAAATCTAAATCTGGGCTTTTGGCCATGCAAAACAGGGTGGGAGTTATTATTTTTTGCCAATTTGAAGTAAATGGAAATCCATGTTTTTTGGATTGGGCGAATGAGGCAAAAAACCTCCTATTCGGAAGATCCTTCCTTTTGCCCCTCGGTATTTGTGTTATATTCAGCCCTGCCACAGAATTGTCATGTTACAAGGTGATGAGGGCTTTATTAGAGAAAATACTGCCTGCGTAGGCCTCTGTTGGTTTGTGTGTCCATAAATTTGTGTTCATTTACATGTCCCTTGCCTTTTCCGAATGTGTACTTGACACGGGAGCATCTACGTTGCCAGGGAACACCTTTTATTTAGCTGTTAGGCACCAACGTTTGAATAGTTCCCCTTTCATGGCAGAAAGCCTCTGTGCTGTGCAAAGTCCTTTTTATGAAGAATTGGAACACTGCATTATTGCTGCATAATTATCCAACTGGTAGTAACACTGGGAGTCTATAGTGTATTTATTACGTGGGATATTATCAAGAGCAAGAATTTTCCTCTTTCAGGCCTTGGAAGGGATTTTCAGCAGGCACAAGAGGAAACCAGAGCCTGGCGTCATTCAGTGGCGGCCCCGTCTCACACTGTGCCTTCATGGCAGCGTGGAGATGGATACTCCTGGCTAGGACTCCTGTGGTTCTGTATTCATTTATTTAAATCATTTTAACTGTTTTTGATATGGGATATATCTTTAGAAATTTATAGAACACATTAAAGATTTTTTTCAAAAGAAATCCATTTTATGCCTCTTCATTGTTTCTGTATCTGGAGGTGGTGTTACGTTTTTGTGTGTGTTTCTGAATATGCGTGTGGATATAGTGCTTTTCGATCTCTGCTTCTGTCGTAGGCTGGCACTGGGAGAAGCTTGCAAGTTCAACTCACTCTTGACTTATGTCTCCAGTGAGCACCCTTGTTTCTTTTATTTTAAAAGAGTCCCTTTCCTTCCATTCTCTTCTGTCTTCTTGTTCTTATATGGTCTTGTGTATTTCATGGTCTTGGAGGAATTTATAAACATAAAATAATGCATCCCGTTTTCCAAAGGGAAGAAGGATTGCTACTTGTATTTGTTGAAGGTTTTCTTGTCAGGCACTCTGACATACAGATTGTCTAGTTTGATGTTCACAAAGGTTTGTGAGCCAGTAATAGTAATCACCATTTTTTCAGAGTATACTACACTGTGCCCTATATTGTCTTAGAAGAGTTTTGTCAAACATTCAGCTTAGTTTCATCATTTATCATCTCATTTGATGAATGCTATTGGCCGCTTCTTCCTGTTCTGGTGGAAACACTTTTATCCTCTGGCCCAGACACAGCAGTCTCCTGGTCTTGCCTCTGCCTGTCTTGTGGCTCATACTCCTCTGTGCCAGTCACTGACTACTGGACACCTTCTTCTCTTGCCATCGTCTCTCCCTTGGCAAACTCACCCGTTCTCATGTCTTTCAGGAAGGCTGCAAATTGGTCTTATTGACTCACACATTTATATCCCCGGCCTAGACTTCCCCGATGGGTTCTATACTCATATACTCAAGGTGTCAGTCTCATCCTGGCTGTTTCCAAGACAACTCAACTCAATACATCCTAAATCAGACTCATAATTTTCTCCTCTGCATCTGATCCTCGGCCCTGGGCTATTGCAGCCGCCTTCTGCCTGATCCACCCATCTCCACTCTTGCGTCCCACAGTTCATTTTCCCCACTGTGGCAGGCATAATGTTTTCAAAGCCAGATCTGACCATGATGTCTTTTTATTTAAAACACATCACCGATCTTAGGATAAGTACCATCACAATCAAAATATAAAACCTGACACACACTGCCCTGGTCGTTTTGACCCCAGCCCTCCTGATCAGCTTCATTGCCTGTGGTGGTTTTCCTTCTTTCTGTGACACCCCGGCCCACTTGTCTTGTTTACCACGTGCCTTCTGTCCTCAGGGTCTTTGCAAATGATGCGCTCTTTGCCAAGAATGCTTTTCTCTTCCCTCTTTGCCTTATTGGCCTGTACTTAGATTCCCTATTGGACTTAATGTTAAGTCAGTGCCTCTTGAATACGATTGTATTGTATCTTCAACTTCTCCAGTTACTTACTGAAGTTGGAATTTTATGTTTATTCTTAGGATTAATTTATCTATTAAGGCTTATATCTTCTACTCAACCAGAAGCTCCATGAGGGTAGGGATACTGTCCAATGTTTTTCCACGCACTAGCTAGTACTTGGCAAAGAGCAAGCACTCTGAGGTATTTATTAACAAATGAATAAATCTGTTTTACAGATGAACAAGCTGTGGCTTAAAGAGCTTCATTCAACACTTACTCAGGTTTCTTAGACATACATTGTTTAGTTGTTAATATCAAAACTCCAAAGCAAAGGGGGTGAAAAAAAAAAAGGTACAGAAGGTAATTATGCAGAATACAAGGGGAGGAATTATAGCCAAGCCCTACAAAGGACTTGAACCAAGAAGAAAAAGCTCCCAGCCAGCTGAAGGGAGGCTTAGTGTGTGTCTCTTTCTGTTCTTTCCCTCTGCTCCTGTTCTTCTGCGCTTTCTCTTCCTCAGTAGGTGGGACTCTCATTTTTGTTTCTTTCTGTTCATCTTCACAGTTCTGCTTGGTTGAAATGGCCTTAAAGCCCTACTGTCATCACGTTCAAAGGAGCCACTGACCCAAGAGTGACCGGCAAAAGTGCAGAAAAGTTATTGTCCGATTCAATTCCTGGAAAAGAGAGAGAATTGGCTTTATATTGCCTCTGAATCATTTCTGCCTATTAGGTGTCCGTCCCAGACCCACTCCATATCCAGTCTGCCCTGAGGGGGCTAGAGCCTCCTGGTTTCCATCCTGATAGTGGGTTTGTTGCGGTGGGGAGGTGTGGGTGGGGAGCTGTCCTTGACACATCTTCTGTCTCAAGCTTATGTGATTCTTAGGTGGCAGAGCTGGAATGGGAAGTTCATGCTGTTTATATTCTTCCTTACTATATGTCTCCCCAGTTCAAGCAGATCTCTGTCTAATTCATTGGTGAACAGTGAAGTCCCCAGTAAAACTTATGCTTCGATTTAGAACGGTCTTAACTACCAATTGTAAACATTCCTTATTTGCCAGTCATTCTAAAAGTCATTCTAAATACTTTCTGTCCTTAGACTTCAAAATAGCCCAGTGAACTATAGGTACTGTTTTTTTTTTTAATCCCTTTTGTTAGATGAGAAAACTGAGAATAAAAGAAAGATGATTTGCTGAAAAAATTTGGCTAACTCTAAACCTTGTGCTTACAAATAAAATTTCAGCCTGACCTGGGAGTTTCTTACAAAGGGAGAACCTCAGACCCCACCTGAGAACGAGTGGGTCAGAATCAGCATTTCTTCTGCTGACCTGTCTGCATTTTCAAGGTGGAAGAGCACTGGGTTAGAATTCCTGGGATCAGATATTAATTGTGCTCTGAGTGAGACTGTCACAGGGAAGATGTTTCACATTATATCATTCCCCTTTCACTCATTTGTAGAAAGGTGATAAAGAATAATATGAACTAATGCACGCAAATATATCTGGTGCCTAGCAGGTGTTCTTAAGAGGGAAGTTGAGTCAGTAAGGCACATTTAGAGAAAAAGACAGAGTCACGTTGTGAAATATGTAAGTCCTTGGTGAAAATGAATATTGATTTAGCTTAGATATGACTCAAAGCAGTTGGACAGCATAGGCATTTCAAAATATATTCTCCTTGTATTCTTGCTTTTGAGGGTGTCAGACTCTGGAATATTGACAACAGAATGTTTTCCATTCATCCAAATTTAACTTATAGTAAGTAAACTTTCCATTGGTTCTTCTGAAAGTTAAACACACAAAGTCACACGTGTGTGCACACACAGACACACACACACCCCACAGAACATCCAGTTAAAGGAAAAATACCAGTTTCTTACTTCTGGTACTGAGGGCTCCCCTGTTCCTTAGAAATCAAAGTCCTGTGTTGCAGCCCCAGCCATAAAGCAAAAGCACAGCTGTATCACGGTGTGGGTGTGTGGGAAGCAGCCATCAGAGCTGGTAGCTGTGGAACAGGTGGGATCACTTTGGCTGTAAGTAGTAGTTGGGCTCGCAGTCTTCAACACAGTGGGGCTTTTTTGGGAACCTTCCCTTGCATCCTGGGTTGGGCAGTGGCAGCACAGTGGTTCCTGGCTGAAGGTGTAGGTCTTCTTGGCTTTGCCCCATAGACATACTTGCTGTTACACAATTGTGTTCAGGAGAAAGAGTCAGGAAAGGAAATTGGTTTTTATACCCTTTTTATCAAGAAAATATCGTTCCCCAGACTCTGAGCCTCCTTTCTCCTTTGTCCCATTGCAGCCCTCTGTTTAGGACTGATCACAGTCTTAAGAGCTCTCTACTGGTACCTAACAAAATTGGGGACTGGTTAGTTGAGAAGGGTAGATGAATAGATAAGAGGTGATAGACAGAAGAAAGATAGACCAACAGGGCCTACAGAAAGAGAGATTCCTTTTTACTTGATATAAAAATAATATATGATTTCTAGGCATTTTACTCAAGGTTCTCCAGAGAAACAACCTGTAGGATCCATTTATCTATCGGTCATCTGCCATCTGTCTATCGTCTATCCATCTCTCTATCTCTCTATCTCATCTGTCTATCATCTATCTATCAATCATCCATTTATAATATATTGTTTTTCATCTATTATCTATCATCTATTATCAGTCATTATTACCTATCTTCATGTATCTATTATCTCTATCTATCTATCTATCAATCATGTATCTATTTGTCTTTATTTCTGTCTGTCTCTGTGTCTATCTATCGACATATAGAAGGAAGTTTACTATAAGGTACTGGCTCATGTGACTGTGGAGCATGGGAAGTTCCACAATCTGCCATCTGGAAATTGGAGGCCCAGGAAAGCTGGTCATGTAGGTCAAAGTCCTGAGAACCAGAAGTTCCTAATGGTGTAACTCGCAGTCCAAGCACAGGAGAAGACGCGTGTGTCTGAGCCCAAGCAGCCAGGCATAGAGTGAGAATTCAATTCAGTCCTCGCCCTTGTTCATTTCAGGCCCTCCCCAAGTTGGATGACACCCACCACATGAGGAGGGCCACCTGCTTTACTCAGTCGCCCTTTCAAATGCTGACCTTTTCCAGGAACATCCTCACAGACATACCCAGAAATAAAGTTTTACCAGTTATCTGGGCATCTTGTGGCCTAGTCGAGTTGACCATGGAATTAACTGTCACACGAGGCGTGGGATGAATCCAGAAGAGTAGAACAGAAAGCAGAAAGGATAATTAATGCTGTATTTACTACTGTCATAACATACATATATGGGAGTACTCAGAACAGAATTAGTAATTTGTTTTTAATTCAATCAATTTTTAGATTCCATCTTCTCTATTTATGACTGTGCGTGGTTCTGGACAAATCTCTTAATAAATCGTAAACTGAGAATGTTGCCATTTTTTGACTGTGGCAAATAAAAAGGGAAGTAAGGTATATCAACCTTGTTTCGGAACTTTACCCGATGGTGACCAAGGAACAGCCACTATCTCTTTTGTTTAGAGCTAGAGTTTAAGTGGTGTTTTAAAGCCAGAACCAATAGTCAAGATGAAAAGTGATTAAAGGAGCCAGATTGTTAATTCAACCTGAAATACATTCATGCACAGGGACCTTGTATTTATTAGGCTTTATTGGCCTTGCTGTTAAGTCCTACAAAAATGTTAAGTATGGAAGTGACACTGTAATATTATAATTAATAAACGTTTAATTAACAGTCTCCAAACTGTACCTGAACTCATCATGTGGTAATATTCATATATAATTATACTTAAAGTGAGTTGTGCGTCATTTTAATGTGGTATCCTATGGCATAAGACTTCTAAAAGTAAGCTGAGTAAGGCGAATGAAGATGTTACAATGACCCTATTACACTGTTTCATAAAAAGAGCCCGATTTTACTTTATATTAGCTGTTCCATTAGTGCTTTGGACATAAGAGTTGTTTGGCATGCTTTGCCAAGGGTAAGGAGGCCTGAAGACTACAGAGATAAATGAAGGGAAGTTGTCGGAGAGCCTCATGCTTCAGCCTCTCGAGCAGGCTCTTGATTGCTCTTCCTGTTGTATCAGTGGAAACCCAGGAACCCCTGTGGGGTGACATGACTTCCGGGTGATGAGTCAGTGGGGGAGAACTGAAGTCCTTCCAGTTCTCCTGGCTCTCTGACCACCTGGTGAATAGTCCTTGTATTTAATTGTGCTGTGAATAGATTAACATAAAAATCTTAAGATAGTGTGATACAAATTGTATGATTTCACTTATATGAATGAGGTACCTAAAATAGGCAAATTCATAGAGACAAAAAGTGGATTCAAGTTACCAGGGGCTAAATGGCGGGGAGGATGAAAGTTACTGGTTTATGGGTACAGAGCTCCTGTTTGGGGTGACGGCAAATTTTGGAAATAGTGGTGATCTTACATAATTTTGTGAATATAATGTATACCACTGGATTCTACACATAAAAATGGCTAGAATGACATGTTTTGTTATATATATTTGACCACAGTGTTTAAAAAGTAGGAAAGAAATACAAAAGAAAAGAAACCACAGTGGAATATTTTACTCAGTGGTGATCTTATTAATAGCACCATGAGTGGTTTGCAGGGCCTTAGCTGTTCTCCTTTGGAGCCAGAGAGGATTGGGTTGATTTTTCCTTTGCTTTCCCAGAGGATTAATCTTTACTTCCCTTTTCCTTAACACAGAAAGAAGCATCACTCAAGCGCAATTTCTCTTTCAAACCTTAGAGCATAGGGCATGGATTGTGGCTCGTGATTGTCATTTATTGCTGCTGGGCCAAGGGGAGCCAGCCAAAGGAATCACACAGGTGCCAGGCCACATTTGACTCTAAATGGCATATGTGGTTTCTGAGTACCCAGCTCGCTGTGCCCAAGGGATTTAATTTGGAAATAGGCAGTGCCTTGCCTCTGGATTCAAAAATAAACCTGAGGTTCCTAAATAAACTAGAGCTGTGCATCAAGATCCAAGCAATGCCAACTTCTTGTAGGTGAGGCCACATAGGAAGCCTTTTGGGTATTTGGTATTAAACTCACATTGAATAATGTCCAAGTAAGATTCATTTTATAGAGAATTATGTTCTCCCCTCATATGAGGTTGCTTTTCTATTCTGTGGAGTCTCATACATGAATCAAATTTTCGTGTGCCCTTGAAGGTATCCAGAGTTCTTGCAGTTAATGTCATTAGCCAGGAGCATGCACTCTGCAGCTGGGCTGTTGGTGCTATATCCTGGGTGCTTTTCTGGGAGCCATGTGATCTCCACAAGGTACTTAACACATCATGAGTTGTGATAGGAATCAAATGAGTTAATACAAGTAATGAACCCAAGATGGTGCCTGGCACAGGCACAATCAATGTGAACCATCATTACCACTAACAGTAGTAGTACGTTTGTTTGTTTGTTTAGACACTGTATAAGAAGCAAGGTGCAGGCCGGGCGCGGTGGCTCAAGCCTGTAATCCCAGCACTTTGGGAGGCCGAGGCGGGTGGATCACGAGGTCAAGAGATCGAGACCATCCTGGTCAACATGTTGAAACCCCGTCTCTACTAAAAATACAAAAAATTAGCTGGGCATGGTGGTGCGTGCCTGTAATCCCAGCTACTCAGGAGGCTGAGGCAGGAGAATTGCCTGAACCCAGGAGGCGGAGGTTGCGGTGAGCCGAGATCGTGCCGCACTCCAGCCTGGGTAACATGAGTGAAACTCTATCTCAAAAAAAAAAAAAAAAAAGAAGCAAGGTGCATTTTGGGGAGAAGAATGCACAAGAACATAAAAGATGGAAACTAAGGCCATATCAGGAAGACATGAAATGTTTTCTAGAGACTGTTTAGAGGAGACACATGTCTGAAATGACTGCAAACTCTTCAACCAGTTCCATTCAGTTTAGTCTAAAGTCATGTTGTGTAAGAGTTATGGTCCCATTCAGATAAAGAGGCATGAGCTGACAATGAAAAATAATAATGTGATAGACTGTCACTACTGTGTGCATATATATGGATGTGCATGTGTATATGTGTGAGTGTGTGTGTGTGTTTTGTGTTAAAAGGTCCCTGAACATGTGGTATAATTTCCTTATACTACATTTATAATTTATAAATGAAGAATTGGTATCAGAGAACTGAGTGACTTGCCCTGAGTAATATTCTCTAAAAATGATCCTGAAATCTCTTATAGGAGACCATTTTCACTATTCTATGAACTGTTTTTCCACATAATGAACTAGGGACAAAACACTTTATTTTGCAAAGTTCCTAAGAAGTGAGACTATACCTAGTATTTGATGAAGCAAAACATCTGTAAAAAAAACAAAAAAGAATACAAAGAAGATTAGTGGAGTTAGGGCAAAGATTTGTAGTATGTGTGTAATTGAGTTGGCAATAAAATGCCTGGAGGTATGAATGATTACTCTGGGGATTGATTTTAAGAATTAAAGTCGCTACTGAATAGTGTAAGGCAAGGCACCATTCAGCAATGCACATTAGTGTTATGTGTTTCTTTCTACTTTGCTTGGGAATGAACTGTCTCTCCTCATTGTAAATTCATGCGGAACCTGGTTACACACAGTGACTTTCACTATTTGACGGTACCCCTGGCACCTACACTTACGGCATGGTTGTTAGGTACATGCCTCAATACTAGCATGTAAGCACATTGAAGTCATCTTACAAAGATCTGTACCTTCCCTTAGACCTAGACAATATCTTGCACGTTGTTCTTGTTCAATAATATTTTATGAATGCGTAATGAATGAACATGCAGTAAACAAACTTTGAGAACAAATTGATCCATACAGTTATAGGCAGTTGATCTTTAATAGCACTTACCCAAATGACCTTAATAATACTAATACTATTATGGCATATGTGGCTTAGTATTATTATTAGTAGTAACATTACTACTAGTAGTCATATTATTAATAGTAGTAATATTACTAATAGTAGTCAATATTACTAATTAGTAGTCACTAATATTAAGTAATTATTGGCAATTTAGTAATTACCAATAATTAGTAAATAGTAATATTATTACTAATAATTAGTAATACTAATAATATTAGTATTATTAGTAATATCCAATAATATTTATTGTTCTCGCTGATTCCTCTTGACCTTACTGATTCTACTTAAGAAGGGCGAGATTTCTTTTTTTAAAATGCTGCAATAATTAGTTCAAATGCTTATCTTGATAATTGATAGTAGCCAGTGAACTATAAGTTAAAAAATATATAAATCAAGTGATTCTTGGAAACCAGTTTCCTCAACCACTGCAAAAAGGAGGAAGCATTCAGAACTACAAATGGTTGCAGATTGACCAGCCTTCTGGGCTCTCAGCAGCTCATGCACGCCTCTGTCTCAGAGTTTTTTCCTTCCTGCTGAATTAATCTCTTTTCAGGTGCAACTTCCTGACCAGATAATAGACTCCTTAAGTGAATTGTGAAATTCAGAAGCATGTTTATTACACATATCAAGTCTGAGGAATAATAATAAAATGAAAAACTGTATGCCAACGACCCAGCTTAAGGAATGGAATGGTACCAGTCTCTTTCAACCCCTTCTATTCCTCTGCAATTCCATTGTCCCCACTGGGTCGTCTCCATCATGATTTTGCTGTGCTTGTTCCAGTTTTTCTACTTACATGTGGATTATAATGTTAATGTTGCAGATTTGGAGTCTAATGCAAATTGACTCACACTGTATTCTTTTTGGTTATCAAAGAATTTTATATTACATATATTTAAGGTGTACAATGTGATGTTTCATTATATGTATATACATAGTGTATTGATTACTAGGGTCATGTAAATTAACATATACATCATCTCACATATTTTTTATGTGTGCTAAGAATTTCTAAAGCAAAGAGTTTTAAAGTGTTAAGAGATCTAAGGAGTTCTAAAGTAAAGAGTTTCTTAGCAGTTTTAGTATACAATGCAATATTATTAACTGTAGTTCACATACTGTGGTTAGATCTCTAGACTTCTTCATCTGCTATAATTGCATCTTTGTACCTCTTGACCTCTATCTATTCCTTCTTCTTCCACTTTTGGTAACAATGTTTCTACTCTGCATTGCTATGTATTATTATTATTTTTAAGATTCTACCTATAAGTGAGATCATGAAGTACTTGTCTTTCTCTGTATGGGTTATTTCATTTAAATAATGTCCTCTAGATTAATACATGTTGTTGCAAATGCCAGGATCTCCTTTTTAAAGGCTGAATTATATTGCATTGTATAAATGCATACCACATCTTCTTTATGGATTCCTCCATTGATGGACACTTAGGTTGTTTCCGTATCTTTGGCTATTGTCAGTAATGCTGCAATGAACATGGGAATGCAATGTCTAGGGAGTGATTTCATTTCCTTTTGGGTATATACCCTTCAAGGATTACTGTGTCATGCAGTAGTCCTATTTTTAATTTCTTTAGGAATCACCATGCTACTTTTTACAGTGGTTGCACCAATCTACATTCCCACCAAGACTGTACAGGTGTTCCCTTTACTTCTCACCCTCACCAACACTTACACCTTTTTGATAACAGCCATCCTAAAAGGTATAAAATGGTATCTCACTGCAGTTTTGATTTGCATTTGAGTGATCACAAAAGATTCCAAGTAGTCAAAACAACCTTGAGAAAGAAAAATAAAGTTGGAGGCATCACATTTCCTGATTTCAAATTATATTGCAAAGCAATAGTAATCAAACCAGTATGGTACTAACATAAAAGCAAACACATAAGCCAATGGAATATAATAGAGCCCAGAAATAAATCCAAGCCTAACCAGTCAACTAATCTTGGACAAGGCCACCAAGAAAATACAATGCAGGTAAGAACAGTTTCTTCAATAGATGGTGATGAGAAAACTGGGTATTAACATGCCAAAGAGTGAATCTGGGCCTTATCTTACACCATACACAAACATCAGTTCAGAATGGTTTAAAGACTGAAATGTTAAGACGTGAAAATGTAGCATTCTTAGAATAAAATATAGGGGAAAAACTCCGTAATACTGACTCTGGCAATGGTTTATTGGACATGACTCCCAAAGCACAGGCAATTAAAGGAAGAATAAACAAGTGAAGTTACATCAAAATAAAAAGCTCTGCCCACCAAAGGAAGCTATCAACAAAAGGAGAAGATAGCCAATGGAATGGGAGAGAATATTTGCAGACACTATGTCAGATAAAGGATTGATATCCAAAATATATAAGGAACTTATGTAACTGAATGGCAAAAAAAAAAAAAACCTGATTATAAAATCAGCAAGTGACCTAAACAAATGTTTTTCCAAAGAAAACAGAAAAATGGCCAACAGGTATACGAAAAGGTCGCAACGTATTATTTTATCCCTCACTTTTTTTCAGTTGGCATTATATTTAGGAGAATTGCCCATGTTGAAGCCTGTAGCTATAGTTCTTTCATTTTCATTACTTTTAGCAATTTTTTGCTTGTCTGTCTTCTTCCCGTCCTGTATCTCTCCCTCTGTCTCTCCCTTCCATTTCTTCTTCTTCTCCTCCTTCTTTCCCTTCATCCCTTTCTCATCCTCCTTCCCTCTTCCTTTCAACACATATTTATTGCATTCTTTCCATGTGCCAGACACTGTTCTAGGCTCAGAGGACAGACTCGGCAGTAAGTAAAACAAGGTGAAAATCCCTGCATTCATGGGACTAAAGTTCCAGATGGAGGCACAGATGTTAAACAAAATTATTAACATATTCATACATCAGCCATTATGAATTGTTATGCAGAAAGTAGGAGAGGAAAGGGATTAGTGGAGCCTGGTGTACAGGGATGGCTTTCTACACTAGAAAGGTTGGTTGCAGGATATAGCAGAACTTATTTGCCTTTTCTTCTGCTGACAGACGCTTAGTTGTTTCCTTCTGAGGCTATAACGAACAATGCTTTCCTATGTATTCTGCTGGAAAGGTGCAGAAGTATCTCTGAGGTGTATTTTCCTAGTAGTGGAATTTTTGAAATTCCTAGAAAAAGCCAAGTTGTTTTTCAGTGATAATGATTTATTCCTCTTTGCATCTTCAGTATTTAGTATAGTGCTTGGCACCAAGTTGGGCTAACACTTACTTGAGTAAGTGGAACTTTGTTATAGAAACAAAAATAGAGGCTGGCACTGTATACCTACTTCATGCTCTGATTTTTTTTTTTTTTTTTTTGAGATGGAGTTTCGCTCTTGTTACCCAGGCTGGAGTGCAATGGCGCGATCTCGGGCAACCTCCGCCTGCTGGGTTCAAGCAATTCTGCTGCAGCCTCCCGAGTAGCTGGGACTACAGGCGCGTGCCACCATGCGCAGCTAATTTGTTGTATTTTTAGTAGAGACGGGGTTTCACCATGTTGACCAGGATGGTCTGGATCTCTTGACCTCGTGATCCACCCGCCTCGGCTTCCCAGAGTGCTGGGATTATAGGCCTGAGCCACCGCGCCCGGCCTATGCTCTGATCTTTATACATTGACTTTGCATGGAAAGCAGAGACCAGTCTTTCATTTTTTTTCTGTACAAAACTACTCTTAGGAAATGCCTTCTGACATTTGTTGAGTTTATGCTGGCTGCAACCACTGGGACTGCTAAAGTGTCTTTCACAGTAGAGGAACACTGGAGGTAGGGTCTAGCTGTTTATTGCAAGTATTTCTCACTCTCCTGTTTGAAACAATTCTCAAGGAAGCTGAGTTCTCTTTAGATAATGCCGTTTCTCCATTCTTCTCTGCTCCTGGCTCCTAATGCTTGCCTGAAGAGCTTGCTGTTTCCAGCTTCCTCTATGCAGGCAGAAGTCTCCACTTGAACTTGCCCCTTTGAAAGTTCCTGTTGGGCTGATGTTTTGGCAAGCAGAATGTTTCACTTAAAATTGATCCTTCCTTGCTTGTAGAAAATGCATCTAAGGTACTTAGGGAATTATTTGGGCTTGGGAAGGCTCGATGCCTCGTAAAATGAAGCCCTGGGCTGAAATACAGTTGAAATATGTCAAGCTCCAGAGTTGTGCCTTTACTTTATAAATATTTCAAATAAAAATGGGTGCTTATATCAAGTCGCTCTGTGTATGAGTGTCTCACCAGGTTTTCAGATGTCCAGCCTCAGCATTTAAAATAAGTTCATGTTTTACAAAGCCCTTTTAAATGCAGTCTTTGGAAACCATTCTTCCTGGTTAGCACATGTAACAGATGATTTGTGAGTGTGTTTTCTGCAGTCCTTCTTTCTGGTATATATTGACCATTTAGTTACCAGCTAACTTTATTAAAAATTAGGATAAAATATTCTTCCTATCAAAGAGTTCTGGAGTGTCTATTATGAGAGTCCTGTCTAGTACCCTTTACCCTCCATTATTAAAAAATTCATAATGTACATTGTTGTCATATTAATGCAAAACAATAGAACAGATTTTATATTTTTTTGCTATTTTAGTATAGTCATTCTTACATTTTGTTTCTAGCTTTTAAAAATAATTTCCACCTTCAGTTGAGTGGATAGGACAATTATGATGTCAAGAATATGTGTGTGTGTGTGTGTGTGTGTGTGTGTTTGTGTGTATACAATATGTTTAGTGAACCCCATTCTAGATTTTCTCAAACAAGGCAGTAAAACTAAATGGCTGTGTTTATGGGATTTATTGAATAAATATATGTTAAATAGATATACACGCCTAATATTAGCAATAGCAAGAAATGAAAAAGGAGTAAAAAAGAGAAAACAAACCTTGGACATTTCAGTAAAGAAAAAATATTTATTATTTCACTTCTCTATGATGTCAGTTTCTTCTTCTCTCTCTTAGTTTGAATCTGGTCCAGTATCCTGGATGCCAAATGACTTCAGGAAGGTTTCTGACACTAAATCCACAGAAGTCCATTTAGCCAGAGTTGTATGGTTGGATATACAGTTTTGTGCACAATATGCCTGAAATACATTCAAAATGTTATGAGGTTTGCTATTTTGGCTCCTGTGCTAATGATGCACAGCACTGATATTAAAAGCTCCACTAACAGTTATGTGTTTTTTATTTTAAAATAAAGAAAACATTTTAAATCTTTCAGCCAGTAAAAATGCTACAATGTATTTGTGTGTCTTTTTTTTTAATATAAAGATAAGGTTTTAGAATAGTAAATAAAAACAAACATTTATAGGTGTTTTCAATATGCTGCTATTAAAATAACAGCAATAAAAGTATATTTTCCCATTTTAGAAAGAAAAAGGCATGTAATCATTCCCACTAAAATGAATATCACTTGGCTGCATCTTCCTGTCTTTCTGATACAATTTTTCCATGCCATAAAAATATGATTCGCTTGTGCTTAAAATAAGTTTGTCAAGTCTCCATGAAGAAAATATCCTTTGAAACCTAGACTGTTTCTAACATAGCACCATGTTTTTACAGTAAAAATGTGAGGAAAGGAAATACTCAAATGAAAGGAAACCTTCATCCTCATTCAGCCAAACTAACGCATGGTTGGGTTAAAGGAGAAAAGGGAAAATGGGGTCTTTGTTAGAGACCCTCCAGGTCATGTTGTATTAGTCAGGGTTCTCTGGAGAAACAGAACCACTAGTATATATATCTCTTCTCTATGTATTCTTAATTATGATTCTTTATATATAAATTATATATATAAATTCATAATTGTGTGTGCCAATTTCTTACCGTAAATCTTGCTCTCTCTCTGTGTGTATGTATCTATATATACTATATACGTATATAGTATATATGTATATAGTATATATATGTATATATACATACATATGTACATCTACATATATCAATTTTACTCAGTCTATACATTTACATATTTATATGTACATATACATATACACATAAATATATACATATATGTATGTATGTATATCTTTCAAAGGTTAGATAGATATACATACACACACATTCGAATGTGTGTGTATGTATATCTATCTATCTAACACACATACAAATGTGTGTGTATGTATATCTATCTATCTATCTATCTATCTATCTATCTATCTATCTAATGCACAATTATGGAATCTAAGCCCCAATATCTACAGTCAGCAATATCTGCAGTCAGCAAGGCTGAAACCTGGGAGACCTGGTAGTTTTAGTCGGAAGGCCAACAGGCTTGAGATCCAGGAAGAGCCAATGTTTCAGCTCAAGTTGGAAGGCATGAAAGAACTGTTGGCTCAGTTTAATACAGTCAGGCAGGAGGAGTTTCTTTAACTAACAGGAAGCTCAGTCTTTTTGTTCTATTCTGGCCTTCAACTAATTGGATGAGAGTGACCCACATAAGGGGGGACAATCTACTTTACTCAGTCTGTGGATTCAAATGTGAATCTCATCCAAAAGCATCCTCACGGGAACGTCCACATAATGTCTGAGCAAACACCAGGGCACTCCATGGCCCAACATATAACATAAAGTGAATCATCACACATGCAAAAAGAAGTGTTTCTTTTTTTTTAAGAATAGGAAGAATAAAACATAGATGACAGGAGATTAATGACATTTGCAGGAGTCCGTCCTGGAAAATTCACATCTCTTCTATATCCTATATTGAAAATAGATAAAAGATGGAGGAAAATGCTTTAGTGATTAGACACTTTTAGGTTTTAGAGAAGAGGGTGGGGTTCAAGCTTGCTGTTGTCTTGAAAGACAATTTGGATGGGAATATACTGAAATTGAGTGGACTTTTCCCCATCTGTGCTCCGTTGTTTTTTACTGGAGCCTAAGTCATAAAACTGGACAAACTGCCTTCCAATTATAAGTTCGGTTGGCCAAGAAGCACTGTCTTCTTCTGTTTTATTTAGGCAGGCCAACTTAAGAATACCAAACAACAGTTGCGTAATCTTCCCCAAGGATGTCTGTAAAGCATTTAATTCATTTCGGTCAACTTGAGTCACGACCACGTGCAGTGCACTGAGCTAGGCGTGATTGCAGAGGCATGACTCAGAGCAGATACTGGGGAAAAAGGACCTTGTCTTTTTTAATGTGAACATGAATTTTGGGGCCTAACCTTCAGTTCTAACACCATCAATTACACATTATACAAGAAGCAAAGTTTTTAGAAGTGTATTTTATCGCAAATGAATCAATAATACGAAAAGCATTTGAAAAAGCAGATGATTACTTTTCTTCAACCTTTGAAAGATTCAGACGGCACAGATATCTTCGCCTGAGTTGTGTGAAATGCAGGTCTTACATTGTATTTAATGCCTTTCTGGACCTATTTATGGTGACTTGCCTTCTGCTTGGGGACTTACAAATCACTTTTGAAATAAAATGTTGCATTTGGACATTTAGAAAGATTGCCAGTGAAGGTTTATTGCAGAGCTATGTTGTATTCCTCCAAGTAAGACAATGAGTCACACAGGATCCTATCAACGGGGGATCTCAGAGAACAGTCATTTTTGTCAAAGGGATGTGCATTTACAAAGCAGATCTGCTCATCTGCTTCATATGATATTACCGCAGTCACAATTTTGGACCTGTTGCACCAGGAGGGCACCAGCACACTGAATTTTAACTCTTCTAGCAGCTCATCAGTATCATTTATGGGAGATTTTTCCTACAGACCAAAAGACATTTTTAGACATATTTCATTCATATTTGGGCAAACAACCTGATGTTCCTGGCCCTGTTTCCTGATCTGTAAGATGAGGGAAGTTATTTTAGTACACATTAACTTCGCTTCCGATCCTATGCTATGATTTTATAGATAATTAATGACAGCTGTACTTCTAGAGTTCTACTTAGTTCGTAAGTTTTAGCCATATAAAAAGAGGTCTTTCTTTTCTTCCATGCTATAGAGAATATTAAATGTTTTTGAAATTTTGCTTTCCCCTCCCTTTATTCTTCTTCACAGTGAAACAGTGTGACTTGAATTGAGTTAATAATTGGAAGAGTGAGTGCCTGCTTGCACATCAGCATTCAGTTACCATTGCTTGGGAATCTAGATAATTTTCACTGAGAACCTTTTGCCCTTAAGCCTGTCTCTTTCTTCTTCTTGTGAGAATTGTGCTTTTCTGCTGAATATACAATGAGCAAATCTGAGATAAAGGAGGTGGCCAGGGCCTGTGGCTGTTTAGCTGTATGCAAGACACAGACCTGGGCCACCTCATCCTGTAGCAGCCCCAGTGTGTGTGCCAGCATTAACGGAAGTACCTTTCAGGCTGATTTTCTGCGGCTTCACACACGCCTCAGCCTGGGCTGAGGAGACCAGTCGCCCCTCATCGAATGAATGTGTGTACTGCTTCCTCTTCAGGTTTCTAACTGTGCTTTAATTTTTATGAATTGAAATGGTGGCTCATGCGTGTAATCACAGCACTTTGGGAGGCCGAAGCAGGCAGATCATCTGAGGTCAGGAGTTGGAGACCAGCCTGAGCAACATGGAGAAACACCGTCTCTACTAAAAATATGAAATTAGCTGGGCCTGGTGCCACATGCCTGTAATCCCAGCTTCTCAGGAGGCTGAGGCAGGAGAATCACTTGAACCTGGGAGGCACAGGTTGCGGTGAGCTGAGATTGCACCATTGCTCTCCAGCCTGAGCAAAAAGAGTTAAACTCCATCTCAATAAAATAAAATAAACTTTAAAATGTCATTGTTTGAACAGCTAAACATCTGTGTTCTACAAGTGGATTCAAATCCCCAAATGAAACTGAAATCATAAAACGTAACCAAGAGTTTGACTCTGCCACTTAAGTCAATGACCTTTAATTTTTTTTTAATTTTCTAAACAGTGCCTCCTCACTAGCAGAATAGAAACTGTGAGAAATGACCTCAGTTAGTCATCCTCTCTTTAAAATTCTACTAGCAACAATGAAAGGGGCTTTTGTTGGGAATCTCCAAAAACCTCTAAACCTTGTCCCTCCAGGGTCTTGGGAAAATGAACAGGTGTAGGATGTCAAAAGATGAAGATGTTTGCTTTAAGGCAGGCGGCTGGAAATAGGGTTAGAGAAGGTGATTTGAATCCACTGGCTTTTCCCCTTTACAAATATGTGAACTAAAATGATTTGACCAGGTGAGAGACATTTTCTTGGGAAGTATTTTCCCAAGAAAATATCACTGTGTAATGAATTTCAGTCACTGTTTAAATTCATATGAGTTGGTAGCATGGCATTGTTGAGCAGATGACACTTTGACAGAGTTGCTGTGGGTGGGTCTGGAATTGCCCCGGGTCCACCTCAATACCATCAGGGGAAGGGTGCTTGGAGCTTTTGGGGTGAGGTATTTTCTGTCACTGGTGGACATGTGCCTTTTCCATGATGCTTTTCCATTGCAGTGGGGTTCAGCCGTGCTGTTATGGATGCCAGTGTCCTTGTGGAGGGCAGATAAAGTGGCTGTGTACATCATCTGGGGTGGCAGTGGGGTGGTTCAAACTGTGGCAAACTAGCCTGCACACACCCTATCTCTTACCAAGTTCTTAATGCACAGAAATAGCCCAGAATTATCAGAGCTTCCAGGTTCCCATTTTCAAGCAGGTCTAGAGATCTGTATTTGTACATGAAATATTTTTTAAATATTTAACTTTTAAAAAGACATCCAGTGGGCTTAACCAAAAATGTCTGTAAGTCACCATGTTTTTGGCTTCGGGTATTCGAGCTCCTGGGTCCATCCAAGAGCCATGAGCATTTAGTATCTGAGTATGTTTGGCATAGTCATTTAATCTTCCTGAGGCTAGTTTTTAACCATCAGAGTTGAAATAATGATAACTTGCTCTAGAAAATTATGAGGATAAAATCAGAGAGGGAAAATGGAGACAATTTTTAATTGCAAAGTCTTTTGGTGATTTAAAATGTTGCATGCAAGGATAAATCATGCTCAGGTATGGAGGAGCTTTAGCAGAAACACCCAACTGGTTTCTGCTAAAAATAATTTTGTGCAGGGTTCTTGTCATGTACTTTGCAGATATGTTCCACTGGCTGAAAGGTGCACTGCCCTCAAATGTGCAGGAACCCACCTAGCTCCTCCACTGAAATACCACGCTGAGGCTACTCACCAGCAGCTGCTGTCACCTTTGACTCTGAAAAAGCAGGTTGTATCTAGATTGTGGACCAGCAGACATAAGAGCCTCTATGTGCCTCCATGTAGGAATTTAGAGCCATGACTCCAGTTGTGGGCTTTGATGGGGTAGAAATGGGCCGTGTCATGCTGGCTTTCTACTGTTGAACATTGATTCAGAAAGCAGATGGCTTAAAGAAGGATTAGGGTGAGGATGTGGAGGCTGCAACCTATAGTCTGCCTTCTCCCTTCATGCCCATGGCCAAGCAGTGATACCAGTATATGCCTCACCCTTTGTGCCTGCTTTTCTACAGTTAAAGGAAGACCTCTCTTGATTTATGTTAAACCAAGTTTACTCCTGTAAGTGTAGAATTTTTCTTTGTTAGGAGGAGAATCAGGAAGGTTTGCAGGGAATCTGTCTCACTCTGGATTTTAAAGAAGCCCTGTCAGATCCCAGACCCATCAGGCAAGGTTAATCACCGGCCCTTCTTTCAGATTGTGTCCTGCGATTTGTGGGCACATCTCTGTGATTTCACTTTTTTGTGTATCACTGGTGTTTGTCGTCCATAATAGACTGTAAAATCTTCAAAAATTGACAGTACAAATGTTATTTATTTTTAATTCTAAGGCCCAGCAAGCAGCTCAATAAATGCTGGCTCAGTTGCACTGAGAGACTCCGAGCCTTCCATGTCTTTGAGTCTCGAGAGGATATAGAGTGTCTACAAAAGGACATGCATTCTTGTTTAGCGAGCTAGAGAGAGGGGGAGGCAAGGAGTATTACATCACAAAGCTTCAAAGAATCTTGCCAATGAGATGGTCAAACCAGATCAAATAAATAGATTCTTTTAGCCCTTTTTTTATTTTTAAATATTGCATTTTAGATTTTGGGGTACATGTGAAGAACATGCAGGATTGTTGCATAGGTACACACATGGCAGTGTGATTTGCTGCCTTCCTCCCCATCACCTATATCTGGCATTTCTCCCCATGTTATCCCCCCCCCACTCCCCCCCCCCCACTGTTCCTCTCCTATTTCCCCCCAACAGACCTCAGTGTGTAATGCTCCCCTCCCCCTGCCCATATGTTCTCATTATTCAATACTCACCTATGAGTGAGAACATGCGGTGTTTGATTTTCTGTTCTTGTGTCAGTTTACTGAGAATGATGGTTTCCAGGTTCATCCATGTCCCTACAAAGGACATGAACTCGTTGTTTCTTATGGCTGCATAGTATTAAATGGTGTATATGTGCCACATTTTCCCTGTCCAGTCTGTCGTCGATGGGCATTTGGGTTGGTTCCAAGTCTTTGCCATTGTAAACAGTGCAGCAATGAACATTCATGTGCATATGTCTTTACAATAGAATGATTTTTAATCCTTTGGATATATACCCAGTAGTGGGATTGCTAAGTCAAATGGAATTTCTATTTCTAGGTCCTTGAGGAATCGCCACACTGTCTTCCACAATGGTTGAACTAATTTACATTCCCACCAACAGTGTAAAAGTGTTCCTATTTCTCCACATCATCTGCAGCATCTGTTGTCTCCAGATTTTTTAATGATCGCCATTCTAAATGGCATGAGATGGTATTTGGCAAAGGGCTAATATCCAGAATCTACAAGGAACTAAAACAGAATTACCAGAAAAAAGCAAACAAACCTGTTCAAAAGTGGGTGAAGGATGTGAACAGACACTTTTCAAAAGAAGATATATATGAGGTCAACAAACATACAAAAAAATGCTCATCATCACTGGTCATTAGATTTTTTCCCTTTTTAAAAAGAACTTTTAAATTTTTTATTTTTAAAATTATTATTATTATTTTTGAGATGGGGTCTTGCTCTGTCGCCCAGGCTAGAAGGCAGTGGTGCAATCTTGGCTCACTGCAACCTCTGCCTCTCGGGTTGAAGTGATTCTCCTGTCTCAGACACCTGAGTAGCTGGGATCACAGATGCCCATCTCCATATCTGGCTAATTTTTATGTTTTTAGTAGACACAGGGTTTCCCCATGTTGATCAGGCTGGTCTTGAACTGACCTCAGGTGATCCGCTTGCCTTGGCCCCAAAGTGTTGGGATTACAGGCATGAGCCACTGCCCCTGGCCTTCAGACCTTTTGAATCACAAGGAAATAATAGGTTTAGTTGGGTAAAAGAAAAGTAGGGGGAAACTATAATAAGTCTTTTTAATGATCGTGATGTTGGTCAAAGAAGGGATTTTATAGGGGGAATCACTCAGTTTTACAAAGAAAGGCAGCATAGAAGTCATACTCTGGAAATTTCTTTGTCTTCCACAGAAAAAAGATGTTCTTATAAAGTCTTGTAAGCAGTGACTTCTGCCAATGTAAAGCAGGTAATTTCTGTTATTAGGGAATGCTTAGGTCACCTAATCAGATGCTTTGCTTTAGCTAGTCAGTACTCAGGAGTAATGTGAGGTCATCGGTACAAATTAATAGTTTATCACGTGGTCCTTGACTTATACTATCATAAATGTAGATAAGTGTTAATGAACATTTGTACCACTTCCCTCAGCTCCTCCACTGAGAAGAAAAATGGTAATAGCTGGAAACTTTTGAGTTGTATAAACATATCATAAAGTTGATATATAGAACTGAGCATTGTTCTTGCATTCAATATGTTGCTGAGCCAGAACAAACCCCTAAGTTCTTTTTACTTCCAGGAAACTCTTTTAAACTTCTGAATGCAATTCATTTTCCCAGAAATCCTTTGGTAGCTTTCTATTTTCTATACCTGTCATTATTATTAATTCAAAGCCATTACAAATATCTGGCAACTCTTGCAGGTGCAAAATCTATAATAATATATGTTTTTTGAAATTCAGAAATACTTTATGAATGAATAAACTCTACCATCTCCAGAATGGTTTATAATAGTGTTGACTTAAAATTAAACTTTAATGTCTCCACCGTAAAAGTGCAAAGGGATAAAATATGTTTTAACCACAGAAATGCTTATTAAGCAGGAATTTACCAGGTTCTATAAAATAATACGGGTTCAACCTACTATTCAATGTAAGAGAAAGGCATTTTTAAGGATGAAATAGATTCAAATCCTAGCAGGCTTTGGTCATGTACTTTATTATTTTATGTAGAAATTTACAGCGATACAGTGAATACTAGGTGCAAATATTTCTGCACTACTGAAATTAGGTTGACTAAAAATAAACCATTTGTAAACATTGGTAAACAGTGAAGAATTGAAGTAACCCAGTAACTTCATTATTCATGGGTATACTGGACATTTATATATGAATAAAGTTCTCTTTGCTTCAAGGTAACGTTTCACTCTATGCTGGTATTTAATATTAAATGGAAAGAGTGAGAGAGTAAGCCTACCTATGTGAGATGCTTGTAAGCCTGTAGTAAGTATTGCACTTGGGCTTTGGGCTGGAATGTTCTGGTAGCTACCAACCTTAGATCATTTGCTTTAAATATAATACTAGGGCTTTTTGGTGTAGGAGTTGGAAGTATGGAAAGTAAGAAAACAACATAAAAATGAAATTGATCTGTTGGAAGCATGATGGATACTCAACTGGTTGCTTCTATCTCTTAGCCATTCTGACTTGAAATCTTTGTAGTCATTTTCGATACTTTAGTTATCAACCAGTACAGTTTTGCCTCCCAGGGGACATCTGGCTATCTGGAGATATTTTTTGTTTTCACAATTGCGGGTGAAAAAGTAGGAGTGCCGCTGGCATCTGGTGTCTAGTGAGTAGAAGTCAGGGATGACGCTAAACGTCCTGAAATACACAGACCAGCCTCCACAACAAAGAATCATCCAGTCTCAAATGTTACAGCGGAGAATCCCTGGATTAGAAAAAGCCAACTCCAAGAAATCACATTTTGTTTCTGTCAGCCTGAATTACAGAGTATTCCAGGTTTGCCTTTAACTTCTGCCATGAAGATGTGTTTTCATATAAACTTACCTCTTCTTGTGCACTCATATATTTACTTTTATCATTTGTGTTTGCTTGCTTTCTCTTTTCCTGTAAATGTGAAACAAATCTAGAGTTTGATTCTTGGAGGAGCCCAACAGGGTATTGAAAAATCACATGAACGAGAGTGTTTTCTTGCTTCTTTTTGGTTATAATAGCTTTCTGGTTTTAGTGATTAGAAAAGTCATGTCTCTATGAATTCCCTTGTGTTAGAGGCATACGTGGTTGGCCATATTATTTTAGACTAGATGTTTCCATTCTGGTGGCTTCATATTGTAAGTCTGTGGTAATAAGCAAGTATTCCTTGACTTTAAAACATGTTTTTGTTTCTTTGTTCTTAGTTTTTGGACTGCTTAGCAGAGCATTTCAATTTCCTATGAAGAATGACTGTTAACTGTAGCTTTTTCTTACATCTTATACCTCAGCTATTTTCAAACTGGCGTGCAATAACATAAGCAGAGTGAAATGTATTAAGTGTGTGTTTATGTCTATTGAGAAATACGGTGTAATCTGTAGCTACTTTTTCCTTTTCTGTTTTAGCACAGTGTGTCTGTCTCATTGTGCATTGTTCTAGGGAACAAATAACTGTAGTTTCCACAAAGAACAAGAAACCTATCAACATAGGGGTAAATTATTGGCACGTGACATTCCCAGCCTTCGAAAATACATTCTCCATTCCCTGCATTAGTCTGCACTGTGTTTTTTTTCGTGTGTGTTGAATTTATATTATTAAGTGGTAAGTGAGTTTAGCGATTCATTAAATAATGTAAAAAATAATGGTTGCCAGAGAATTTCATTCCTTTTTGGGGGGCGGGAGGGGGTGGGTGATGGAGTTTCACTCTTGTTGACCAGACTGGAGGGCAGTGGTGCAATCTCAGCTCACTGCAATCTCCACCTCCCAAGTTCAAGTGATTTTCCTGCCTCAGCCTCCCAAGTAGCTGGGACTACAGACATGTGCCACCATGCCCTGCTAATTTTATGTATTTTTAGTAGAGACAGAGTTTCTCCATGTTGGTCAGGCTGGTCTCGAACTCCCAACCTCAGGTGATCCACCTGCCTCGGCCTCTCAAAGTGGTGGGATTAGAGGGGGAAGCCACCACGCCCAACCGAGAATCTCATTCTTAATGTTGTGTATATTTTAGCATTAAGCTGGGTTTATAATGAACCACTTTCACAGAATATGAAAGGAGATGCCTTATGAATCTGAGCAAAGTTTTCTAGCAGAATGATAGTATTCAAGTAGCTAGAATTTATAAAGAGCAAGAAGCTATATCTTTGGAAGTAAGAATAATATTTGTGTTCTTACTGCTCAGTATAAGGCAAAATTCACCAAGCAAAGAAGCAGTTGATAGTAGTGGTTTGCTTAACTTAACAGCTGGTGTGGACCACTGACATTGAAGATACCTTTAAAAAGACCGATTTTCTATTTTTGGCCCTTAATAACTCGATGAAACCATAAAGTTTAGGTGAGGTAGTTGGCTGCCTGAGGTTTGGGTCATTAGCTTGAATGATCATTCCCAGGTGTTTATACATCTCATTACAATAGTCATCCACCATTTTTCTGCCATTCTGATTATCTGTTTATCTGTCTGTCTTTCCATTATTTTGCAGCTGCTCTAGATATTTGTGTACTGGGTGTTCCCTATCACGGTGGTGTGAATATAGCAAAGATGTAAAAAGTTTTTTAAAGTAAAAGCTGAGTTGAATTGAAAAAAAATAGTATCAATTATTTTGCCATAAAGGCTTTATTAAACATGAAGATTCCAGTGTCCTGAGATTTTATGTGAAATCTTCTGAGAAGCAGCCTGGTTAACAGTACCTCCTAGGAGGCTTGCTTCATTTTAAACAGCCTACCATGAAATGACTTCTGACAACTGTGGCTCTCTCGCCATTCTTCATGGTCCAGTAACTAGCAGCGTCCCATCCTGAGACCTGTGGATCAGCGTGGTCTCTGTCGATGTTGTCCACATCCACGTAGCATTAATTATCTACACCATAGTATCTGGGTTCTTCAGGGAGTGGCCTCCATTGGCACCAGGGGCAGGAGGGCATTTATTTTCTTCCCCTTGTGAGTATGAGCTTCCTCTGAGTGCCACTGTCTTATCAGATAAGTCAGGTAATTACAGAAACTTTCTATGTGATACAGAGTGACGGCTTTCTATTTAACTAGCTGCATTGCTTCATTGTTCAGTGCAGCTTCTGGAAGGGATATGTCCTGAGGGACACAATTATTTTCAAATAGATTAAAATATATTCTAATTGTTTCGTTCTGATTCATATAATGAAAGATTACTGTTACTACAAAGTGCATTGTGTGTGTGTGTATGTGTGTGTGTGTGTCTATTTATAGATTAAGGAAATAGTACTTTGCAGGCCTTGAGGTCTAAAGATACCTTTTGATACAATTTGTGTTCTAAAGTTGTTAAGAAAAATGAACTCAGAGGGTCTGGTTAAATATTTTGAAAATATAGTTCATTGTATTTGTCAGCCACTGTCTGTCTCCTAGGAACTCTGCCTTCCTGCTTTAATCTGTGGTCATGTTTCATCCAAACCCCATGCATTATATGAATAATCATAGGTTATTGGGGTTGATGTCCATGTTCCCTAGCTATAATTATAACTTTATAATCTTGTTTGTTTTGAAAAGATTGTTGCATATTACAGATTGACATGGAGCTGTTCTTCTGCAGCACCTGTGGGTTTTGTTCTTTGGATTCTGAGTCCTTGTTTATGGAATGTGTGGTCATGGATGTAACACGGGAACACAGGGCTGTGCAGGTGTTTCCCTTGGCTGATAGGAAGGCTGCAGTTTGTCCAGAAAAATGTAGATGTTAACTGGCCATCACCCATAACATAAAATGCTTCTTTATTATACTGGGAAAGTGCCTAGAGATATTCTTGTGAGAATAGAGAAATTTCTGGAACTTTCTGCCAAAAACAATCTGATAGAAAAGAGAGGAATGGAGAACAGTATGCAGTTCATGTTTTGAAATAAGTAATGGATTTCTCAAGATGAGGCACAGCAATGCCTTGAAATGAAATCTCCTTTGGGCAACAACTAAGATGTAGTTCCCAATAGGCAGAGACGTGATCTCAGAGAAAAACAGTGGCGCTCGTACCATGGCACGAAATAGCAAAAGGACATGGGAGTGGTAAGCCTTGTGGTTTTGTATTAGTCTGGTGGACTTTGAAACTTCTGAATTATCTTAGGGAAAGTCTCAACACACTAACCCAAAGATACGGCTTCAGGTGTGGTTCTGGAAACCTGAGGACACGAAGTGTCTTCTTCACCCAGTGTGTTTAGCATTGGAGCCCTCATGGGATTTTCATGACCCCCCATGATGGTACAAGAGATTCAGGATACTTTTTATAACTTGAGCAGGAAATAGCCCAATCACCATGTGTTTAAAAGTAAAGTTGATACAATTTCAGTCCCTTCTGAAGCAAATACAGGTGTACTAATTCTGCAAAATAAAACCGTTAAACATTTCCTGTCTCATCCCATGCCCCTCCAAAAAAGAATGTTGGTGGTTAAGTGAACTTGAGATGGAGTATCTTTGGATTGGATAAGTGTTTATATATGGCTTTGTCATCCATGACATGGAACAGCTTGATGAAAAATTAATTATTTGACTGTTTTAGTCATTCATGGATTCCAAGTGAGCCTGAATGTTTGCCATCAAATAGATACATATAGATATGCAGCTTTTGCCAACGTGCATTGCTTTTTGGTGGACATTGATGTGCTATTTGGAGTGAGATTTACAGTGTCATGTTCCTTAACTTTCATCTTTCCAGATCTCTTGGTCTCAATGCCTTTAGACTTACAGGTTCCTAAACACATGTGGGAGGTTGACAAGGTAAGAGAGGAAAGTAGTGCTGTTTCTTACCTTCCTGGAAACATGAAGGAAGAGGTTTTCTACCTTCTTATGTGTATCCACATTTAAGACTTGCTCCCCCAGGCAGTATTTGGCCATAGACAATATGGGAAGTAGATTTCTGGAGGGGAATTTGAATGTATTACTGTTGGGCTTGGTGAATAATTGGCATTGTAGAGGGACCTGGGGCACCAGGTTGCTGATTTTCCCACAGGCCATAATTTGTCCATGAGTATGTGGCTTTAGATATAGTCCATAATTCCTTATTCAGAAAAACAGTATGTCTGAGGAGAAATAATGAAAGTTATAAAACACAGATGCTTCCCTCAACTAAACAATGTTGCTTTGTAAAAGTGTAAGAAATCATCTTTCCAGACAAGACTATTCTGGTCTGTTTATCATTGTGTGGCAGTGTGTTCTAGTTACTTTTGCCACATTCCAGACAACCTTAAAACAGGGACTTAAGCAATAGATGTTGTTTTATGATCTCTTTCAGTTCTTGTGGGTCAAGAATTTGAGAAGGTCTTGGTGGAGGGATCTGGGGCCCGTCAGTGGCTGGAGCTGAAATGCCAGAACTAGACAGGAAAGCTTTCCCTCTCTTTTGTTCTCTTTGTCTTTCTCTCCTCAGGGTGTCAGGCCTCTCTGTGTGGTCTTTCTGCGTGGGCTAGCTGAGCTTCCTCATAGAATTACTGTCTCAGGGCAGCCAAGCTGCTTACATGGCAGGAGAAGCTCTCATGAGTTGCTTATTCTAGTGAAGCAGCATTGGCTTTTATGACTCAGCCTGGGAGGTCAGACAGTGTCACTTCTGGGCATGTTATTGGTTCCTCTAGACTGAATGTTTGTGTCCCCCCAGCTCATGTGTTTTGGCTCTAATCCCCAATATGATGATAATAGGAGGTGAGTCTTTGGGAGGTCATTAGGGTTAAAGGAGGTCATGAGAGTGTAGCTCCCATGATGGAGCCAGTGTCCTTATGAGGAGACCAGAGCGCCCCCTCTCTGCCATGTGGGGATACAGCAAGAATATTTTCCTCTGTAAACCAAGAGGAGGGCCTTCACTAAGAACCCGACTCTACTGGCACCGTGATCTTTAACTTCCAACCTCCAGTACTGCAAGAAATAAGTGTTTGTTGTTTAAGCACCCGGGTCTATGGTATTTTGTTATAGCCCAAGTGAAATAAAGACTCTAGTTAGAAGTGAGGGATGAGCCTGCCTGGATCCAGGAGAGGAGAATCAGACTCCCTCTGTGGATAGGGGCATGGCAAGGTCGAGGGGCCATGTGAAAGAGGGGATTGTGTGTGGCCATCTTTGGTCAATATGCCACACATTGGCTTACAGTTACTTAAAAACAGAGTTTTAGTGTCTGTTCCTTGATAAGCAAACCAAGAAGACACACTCTTTTCGTCTTTAAACAAATCTTGCACTATTTGACTCATTTCTTTTGTAACAGGCAGATCCCAGGCCATGCTTGCCTGGGAGAAAATATCAAAGGCAACGTGAAAATAAACCTCTGGGTCCAGGAGTGCTGAAGGTGCCAGAACAGGAAGGGAGGCGGAGGGCCTGAAGATATCACAGCCTTTCCTCCTGGTGTGTGTTTCCAGACCATGCAGAGTCCTGGCTGCTCATGATCTATCTCAGTTGCAGAGGTGATCAGAGTCCTGGGCTTGGAGAATGTCCCAGCGACCCTGTGGAGGCATGGCTGGAAGGGGCATGGCAGATAGGAGGTTGTGATCCACTCTGAGCTAGCCAGGTGACCCAGCAGAGGCCTCTCTCCAGATCCAGGGATCAGGAGTTACGCCAACACCAGTCATGGTTGATGGGTTCCAGTACCTGGGGACAGATGCTGCTAGCTGATGAGTGGGAGCCCACTTGCTTCCTCACATATAATTGAGGTCACACTTAAAAGAGCATCGTATGTGAACAGTTCACAAAAGTCATATTGGAAGCCAGTTCAATATATTGATCCATTTTACCTTGAAGCCTACTGAGTATCACATTAGGCATGTCAAATATCATTTTAAATGATCAGATCAGCAATTCTCCTGCTGGCAGATTTACTGGCTATTTTTTATTATGTCTTTTAAAAAATCAACTCATTTCAAATTAAACCATTTCCCAGGAACTTGCAAATACATGGAAGACTAAATTCAAATAACGACTGGCTGATGCCCACCACCCATCCTCCATCTCCCCACCCCTCGTGGGTGGCCTGCAGCACAGTCAGGCCAGTCCTGCCTTAGCCTCTTGCTGCTGCCATACAGTGCTGCTAATGTTGGCTAGTGGGACCCTCCACTGTTCCTCTGTGCTGTGTTTAGCATGCTGCCTTTGGGAGAGAAAATGGCCATTGGGGTCAACTGGAACCATAGGAATGGGGGAAAATTGTAGCAGTTTTTGCTTGCTTTATGGAACCTTTTCTCTTTGCTGTGGAAATTTCTCCCAGAGTTGAAACACTTAAGTCCTACTCAGCTGACTATCCTGATGCAGCTGCAAGATTCTCAGACTTCGGACTTATAAGTTAGACTTTCTTGTCTGTTGGGCTGTCTCCTTCTTTTCCTCTGCTTGTTTATGTGCTTGTACAAGCATTAGTGAGTGCCATGCAGTGGCGTGTGCATTTATGGGGTGGGGAATATGGATTAGAGGTAGGAAAGCAAGTTGGTTTCTGTCAGACACTCAGCTCTCTCCCAGAAGTCCAGACCCCAGAATCTGGACATAAACTCCCTAAACATGGGCTTGCTCTGACCATACTCTTCACATAAAATAGATTACAGATAGATAAAATATATATATATATATTTTGAGACAGATTCTCACTCTGTGGCCCAGGCTGGAGTGCAGTGGTGCAATCTTAACTCACTGCAACCTCCACCTCGCAGGTTCAAGCAGTTCTCCTGCCTCAGCCTCCTGAGTAGCTGGGGTTACAGGCACACGCTACCACACCTTATTAATTTTTGTGTTTTTAGTAGAGATGGGGTTTTTCCATGTTGGCCAGGCTGGTCTCAAACTCCTGACCTGAAGTGATCCACCCACCTTGGCCTCCCAAAGTGCTGCGATTATAGGTATGAGCCACTGTGCCCAGCCCAGATAGATGACAGATTGAAATGCATGCAGTGAAAATTGAAGAGGTACTAAAAGAAGATAGGCATAAACTTTTTTCTACTCTGGATAAAAGAAATCTGCTTAGTATCAGGATATGCTGAATCACAGGAAGCAATGGATCAGTTTGATCTTCTCTGTTCTTATATGACAGAAAAAAGGAAAGAGAAATCTCCTATATATTTATATAAGGGTAACTACATGTATATCACTCCATACCTGTGGAATTATGCCATTCATGACCTTGTTTCATTCAACAGTGTCATAGACAACATTGTCATACCAATGAGAACATCAGGACTTCCTTGAGATGTCAGTGACAGTTTACTTGACCAGTTCCATGTTATTTTTCCTCATTTCTTCACTCATATAAATGACTAGATAAACACCTTTGAGTGTAACATCTTTAGAATGTGTGCAATTTCTTAAGTTAAATTTTGGGAAGTCTTGGGTGAAAGACTCTGCTTGGTTTACATTCAATACATGATGTTCAATTGTCCTTCATTTACATGCTACTAGAGTCTACCAGGTGCTTGAGCCCCCTCACCCTACTAATGAAATTTCAATCTTTCCAAATCTTTTATAGTCTCACTAACAAAAAAGTTGCCTTTAATATTCACTGTTATCATCATCGAGATATTGTTATCATCATCGTTATCAGTGTTACACTTCAGTATGGCTGGAGAGGCCTCAGGAAATGTACAGTCATGGCAGAAGTGGAGGCAGGCACATCTTACTTGGTGGCAGGCAAGAGAGAGCAGGGGAAACCTCCACTTATAAAACCATCAGATCTTGTGAGAACTCATTCACTATCACGAGAACAGCATGGGGGAAAGCGCCCCATGATTCAATCACCTCACACCAGGTCCTTCCCTTGAAATGAGAGAATTATGATTCAAGATGAGATTTTGGTGGGGACACAGAGCCAAACCATATCAGATGTTATCATCGAGAATGTTGGTGAATTTCCTGATCCTGTCCTTGGCTCATTTTTTTTGTGAGGATGTTATATTAGTCTATTTTCATACTGCTATAAAGAACTTCCCTGAGACTGGGTAATTTACAAAGAAAAGAGGTTCAATTGACTCACACTTCAGTGTGGCTGGAGAAGCCTCAGGAAACTTACAGTCATGGCAGAGAGGAAGCAGGCATGTCTTACATGGTGGCAGGCGAGAGACAGCAGGGGAAACTGCCGCTTATAAAAACATCAGATCTTGTGATAACTCACTCACTATCACGAGAACAATGTAGGAGAAACTACCCGCATGATCCAGCCACCTCCCAGCAGGTCTCTCCCTCAACACCTGGGGATTAAAATTTGAGATGAGATTTGGGCAGGGACACAGAAACAAATCATATCATTCTGCCCCTGGACCTTCCTAAATCTCATCCTTTTTATATTCAAAACCAATTGTGCCTTCCCAACATTTCCCCAGAGTCAAACCCATTGCAGCATTAACTCAAAAGTCCACAGTCCAAAGTCTCATCTGAGACAAGGAAAGTGCCTACTACCTATGGGCTGGTAAAATAAAACACAAGTTAGTTTCTTCCAAAATACAGTGGGGGTACAGGCATTGGGTAAACATACCAATTTCAAATGAAAGAAATTATCCAAAACAAAGGAGTTATGGGCTCCATGCAAGTCCAAAATCCAGCAGGGGAGTCATTAAATATTAAATCTCTTAAATGATCTCCTTTGACTGTGTGTCTCACATCTGGGATGTGCCTATGCAAGGGATGGGCTCCTGTGGACTTGGGCAGCTCCTTCACAGGCTGGCGTTGAGTGCCTGCAGTATTGCCAGGCATGGGATGCAAGCTGTTGGTGGATCTACCATTCCAGGCCCTGGAGGATGATGGTCCTCTTCGCACAGCTCCACTAGACCGTGCCCCAGTGGGAACTCTGTGTGGGGGCTATGACTCCCCATTTCCCTTTCACATTGCTCTAGCAGAGTTTTCCATGAGAGCTTCACCCCTGCAGCAAACTTCTCTCTGGATATCTAGGTATTTCCATACATCCTCTGAAATCTAGGTGGAGGATCCCAAACCTCACTTCTTGGGTTCTGTGCAACCACAGGCTCAATACCATGTGGAAACCGACAGGCCTGGGCTTGCACCTTCTGAAGCAATGGCTTGAGCTGTACCTTGACCCCTTTTAGCCACAGCTGAAGCTGGAGCAGCTGGGATGCAGGGCACTAAGTCTTGAGGCTGCACAGAGCAGCGGGGCCCTGTCTTGGTCCACAAAATCATTTTTTCCTCCTAGTCCTCCAGGACTGTGGTGGGAGGGACTGTGGTGAAAATCCTTGACATGCTCTGGAGACATTTTCCCCATTGTCTTGGAGATTAACATTTGGCTACTTGTTACTTATGGAAATATCTGCAGCTGGCTTGAATTTTTCCCCAGAACATTTTTTTTTCTACCACATGGCCAGGCTGTAAATTTTCCAAACTTTTATGTTCTGCTTCCCTTTTAAACATAAGTTCCAATTTCAGACCATTTCTCTCAAGTTCAAAGTTCCACAGATCTCTAGGGCAGGGGAAAAATGCCACCAGTTTCTTTGCCTAAGCATAGCAAGAGTGACCTTTTCTCTAGTTCTCAGTAAGTCTCATCTTCATCTGAGACCACCTCAGCCTGGACTTCATTGTCCACATCACTATTAGCACTTTGATCAAAACCATTCAACAAGTCTCTAGCAAGTTCCACACATTACCACATCTTTCTTTTTCTGAGCCCTCGAAACTGTTCCAACCCTCTGCCCATTACCCGATTCCAAAGTTGCTTCCACATTTTCAGGTTGCATTTATAGAAGTACCCATTCCTGGTACCAGTTTACTGTATTAGTCCTTTTACACACTGCTATAAAGAACTTCCCTGAGACTGGATAATTTACAAAGGAAGATTTAATGGACTCAAACTTCAGTATGGCTGGAGAGGCCTCAGGAAACTTACAGTTTTGGCAGATGTGGCGGCAGGCGTATCTTACATGGTGGCGGGCAAGAGAGAGCAGGGGAAACCGCCACTGACGAAACCATCAGATCTAATGAGAACTCATTCACCATCACGAGAACAGCATAGAGTAAAGTGCCCTCATGATTCAATCACCTCATACCAGGTCCTTCCCTTGAAAAGTGGGAATCACAATTCAAAATGAGATTTGGGTTGGGAGCACAGAGCCAAACCATATCAGATACTGATTCTCTAGTATTGACTAGTAACAATTCATTGTCTACATGTTATTAATATTTTCTGTAATTTTTTAAAAAGTCAATTTTTCAGACCATAGTTTTTGGGTAATTTTCTATTTTTTCCCCTATTTTATTTCTCCCTGTTTATGCTATATTTTGAGGTTTTAAAATCTTTTTCTGTTTTCTTCCTATGAAGAGATTTTACTTTATTATTAAGTCACACTTATGCACAATTCCCTATATAATTTAAGCATTTCCTAATATGATAATAGAAATTTCTCTAATTCAGATTAGAAAAAGTTTTATGTCTGTATTCTTCTGGTGCTCCATCATTTTTCAGTTCATGCATTTTAATCATTCATTTATCAGGAATTTATTTTAAAAAGTAAGGTAAGGTCTAACCTTATTGTTTTTTATAAATTGCTAGCTAGTTGTCCCAAAGCATTGATTCACTCATCCGTCCTTTATCCTGTTGATTTGAAATGCCACTGTTAAAATAGACTAAATTTGCGTGTAGCCGGAATTCATCTTTAAATACTTGGGTAGTTTTGGCCAGGCATGGTGGCTCACACCTGTAATCTCAGCATTTTGGGAGGCCGAGGCAGGTGGATCACCTGAGGTCAGGAGTTCGAGACCACCCTGGTCAACATGCCAGAACCCAATCTCTACAAAAAATGCAAAAATTAGCCAGTTGTGGTAGCGCATACCTGTAATCCCAGCTACTCAGGAAGCTGAGGCATGAGAATTGCTTGACCCCAGAGGTGGACGTTGTTGTGAGTTGAGATCACACCACTACACTCCAGCCTGGTAAATAGAGTGAGACTCCATCTTAATCAATTAAACAAACAAACAAAAAACTTGGGTATTTCTCATTGCTACTGGAGCAAAGACCTCTGTCCTTAAGCCGCCTTTCAAGGCTACCATGGTCTGCTTTCTACACACATGTTGTCACTGTTTTCTCTTGAGCTTTCTTTATCTGTTGAACACATCATGCACCTAGCTTGGAGTGTAAGCCTTTGCAATGGCTGTTCCCTCTGCTTAACACTCTTCCTGTACCCAAATTCCTCTTTGGCCTTCAGCTTATTTTGTAATCATCAAGGGTAGCCTTCTTTGAGTTTTAATCTCAGGTATGGTTTTCTTTCTTCATTTTTAATTTTTTAATTACACTTTCACAGAATTACATTCATTCTCTAGAGTCCTGAGTTATAACTTACACATTTACTAGTGGGCTAATTTGATTAATACTTCCATCCTTCCGTAGACTGGAAACTCCGCTTTGTCAGGGACTCTGCCTGATTTTCCTTACAACGGTATCCCCATCACTAGCTAGATAGTTTGCATTTGATAGCTATTCCCTGGATGCCCAATGAATAAATTAATGAACTAACATACAGTCTTCTTACTGCTCTTCTTTGAGTGTTAGATAATGTTACCTGATTATGTGTTAAGACATAGTGAGATGGGCTGAGCTAAAGTTTACTTCCGGAATATCTCTGAAGAAGACATTTGGGATAAAGTTTGCCTGGGTCTTGAACCTCCTTTGATTTCTAATTCTGGGTCAGACTCAGATGATTTCTGTTCTGCCTCTTGGGCCACATGTGGCAGTGAGGTTTCAGGGGGTCTGTGTACTCAGGCTTGGTTGGTTTTAGTGCATGGGAGTCACCAGCAACAGCTCATCTCGTCTTGCCTGATATTCACTCCGTTCTGGAGTGCCTCCATTTGGTTCATGCATTGTGAGATAGATATTTTAGTTGCCAATGCTGGATCTTAGCCTGAAATAGTGAACTTCCTGGTCTCTTGCTTTTCCTGAAAAAAAGAAGAAAAGCAAGAAAGGACGATCATCAGAGGATCCTGTTTTTATCTTAGAGCCAAACGATGATGGACTGGAACCATTTGATTGGAAAATCCAGAGTGAAAAGCAGGGTCCTGGAAGACTGTTTAGTGCCCTTGAGAAAAGTAATTCTTTTAGAAGAAGTAGCAATCTAATTTGCCTGCAATCACATACTACTAGTACAAATTAGTTTTGTGGAGTCATCAACATATGTGCAGCAAAGCTTCAATTGGGATCCCTTTGTTCAACTACTCTGCTGCTAGGGACTGCAAATAATCTATGATTTATAATTAATTATTAAGAACAATAATTTCTGTTTCCTCTCCTTAACTTAAAATGCAGATCTGTTTAAGCAGTGGGATTTGGGAGAGAGAAGGATCGCCCTCTGTGAAGTTTGAGAGCCTCCAACACATTCTATAAGAAGGCGACACATTTATAGTTTGCATTAGATGAAAGGAAAGACCGAAATGTACACTGAGGCCAAACCATGAACCTAATTGTAATGCATGGTTACTCATTGCCCATGCCTTTAAGGTGAGAGGAAGCCAATTGCATGTATCATACAAAAGATAATATTTAGAAATGATGACAAGTAAGAGTCATGTTTGTTCTGGGGATAGAGGAGCCACCTACTTACATGGAAAATTTGTCACCTTACCACACCTGGAAGATATTTTGCAAAGCAGAGAGAATGAACTGTTCAAAATTAAATTTCAAAAGTGCCAATGGTCATCATTAGCTAACTCACTATACTATAAACATAGTAGTGTAAGTTATATTTTCAATTGTGTTTTTCTTTGGGGTTTTAGTAGAGAAGCCTGAGCTATGTTGATAGGAAGAAGGGAAATTTATACTCATTTTTCTTCATCCAAGACTCAGATACCATTAACCCTAACTCCATCAAGTTGCTAGTTGTGCCTAATAAATCCTGATGCCTTGTTAAAAGTGATTTAGTTTTATGCTAGAGTTGTATCATATTAAATATGTTTTTTTCAGACCCACTGGTATGCATTACACATGTGCATGTATCTTATTAAATGGAAATCAAATTCTTGTTCAAGGCTAGTCGCACAAATGTGATCTTGGTTTTAATTGTTAAATGCCAGTGAATGGCTGTTCCTGGAGGAAGCTTCCCTTTGGCTTATTTTAAAGTAGACGATGTAAAAGTGATTAACTTAGGAATCAAGAAAATATGTGAAACTACAAGGCCTGGAGCCAGTCTCCTTAGTAAGATCCCAATAAGCCCTTAAAAATATGTGCTGTCGTTGCAAAGCTCATTTTTCCAAGTTGGGCTCCAATATTTGGCTAAGAACTTTCTTTTCTTTCCATGTTTGCTCTACACAGAATCTGGGGGGTATTAAGATTGATGAGGGAATCAGAGCTTGAGGTTTGGGAGCCAGCGTTAGCACTTCTGGGTGATGACAAATCATGTCTTAACTCCCTCCCTTTTTTAGATTTTCTCCCCTCCCCTCCCCTCCCCTCCCCTCTTCCCCTCCCCTCCCCTCGCCTCTTCCCCTCCACTATTCTTCTCTTCTTTCTTTCTCTCCCCCCTCAGCTCCTTCTCCATCTCCCTCTCCGTCTCTTTCTCCCTCTCTCTTTCTCTTCCCTTCCCTTTCTCAATCTGTCTCTCAATATCTCTCATCCCTTCCTTTTCTTTTCCAAAGCACAAAGTGATAGGTTGGAATGGAAACAGAAAACATAACTTTCATGAAGTGTTCCCTTCTTTAACCTCTAGATGGAAAGCCGAGAACAAGGTTATTACTTTTGGACATTTTACTAGGAAGCTATGATGGAGAAACCTTTTATTACTACCCATGGTTGAACCAAATCTCTAGCTCATGTTTCAAAAAAACTATTCAGAATTCCATCTAAAGTGAAAACAATGAAGAATTGTCTACAGTCCAGGGATAGCACCATTATACATATTGAATTTACTTTCTAAATAACTGAGTCTTTCAGCTCTCAATCTAAAACTATACATAGAAATCAGGTTAAACGGTCAAATCAATTCATGACTGTAAATCACCTTGGTAAAAACACTTTAAAAAATTCACTTGCCATTGGCTTTCATGAAGAGAGCTATCTGGAGAATTTTAAGAGACTAGAGACCGTTTAAATTTTCTTTTTAGCCATTTATCTGGTTAACGTTTACACCTAAAAATAGGTTGCCAAGACAGATCTTCAGGAAGATTTCGAGACGTATCTCATCTGTTTCTCTCCATCTCCAGGATAATCACCTGTGCCAAGCCACCATTATCACTAGAATGGCTTCTATTGCCTCACTGATATTTCCTTCGGAACCTCAGGAGTCTATTCATTACTCAGCAACTAGCTTCATCTTTTAGAACTAAAACCTGCCATTTGTCCTGCTGGAAAACCAGCCTGTGACTTCTACATTCATATGGACCGCAGACACAACTTCTGTTGGTCCTTTTGGGTTTTGCATGATTCATCCCTTCCCTGTATCTCCTCACTTACTGGAACACATTGGGCTGCTGCTAAGGTCAGGGCCTTTGTGTATTGCAAATCCTTGGCCTAGAATGGGCTTGCTTCTTTACTCTGCAGGGCTAACTACTTCTTATTCCTTAGGTTTCAGCCCAAAGATCCACAACTCAGCAAAGCCTTCCACAACCCCTTTGTCTAAGGAGGGTTCCCTTTCATTGAGTGGTATCCCATGCATTTTCTCCAGGCACCAGAGAGGATTTGAAGTTCCATGTTTATTTATTTTTTGTTTCCTAATTATGTACTCCGTGTCTCTGAAGGTGGGAATCTGGTTTCCTTTGATCACTATTGTAAACCTCAGCTTGGGCATTGTGTGTGGGACAAAGTATGTGTAGTTATTGTTCAAGTGTCCTGTGAGTTATGTGTAGTCTTGTACCCCTTTTATAGATGAAGAAACTAAGACACCTCAAAATTAAATAATTTTCTTAAGGTCCCAGAGCTAGTAAGAGATAAAAACACTATTTATTTAACGTAGAGTGAATGAAACTATGAATGAATTGATGAATGTATTTTTTTCATCTAACTTTTGCCCTCTAGAGATAATAGTTTTAAAGATTAAAAAAGAAAATCTTAAAGTGGGTCAAATAAAAGAAAAATTCATTAAATAGGATATTTTTCTAGCCAAGGTAAAAGCTCTTCATATCCTTTAATTTCTCCATCCCCAGCTGTTTAGCATATGTTTTTGTTTTTCAAACTTTTTTTCTGGTTGTTGTTCTTAAAAACCTTCCAAATTCTGGGATCCTTGACAAAGCCTCACTGTTATGCCAGGTTGAAACTCAGCCACCCATATTTGCTCATTTTGCATCAGATTTACTGTCCAGCAGAGGCAAAACTGGGGTCACCAAGGTAAAACTAGACTTTTACTTTACAGCAGTATGTCTAGTGTACAATTGAATCCAAAGATTTATTGCTCAACGGTGGTAGATTGTGGAGGCACTGTCCAGTGATTTATTTACTGTCAGAACTGAATGGTCACGTTTTTAATGTGGATGCTGTCATTCCCCAAATAAGCTATCACTTTGAAATATTTCAGGCTGATTTTACTGCACATTGTAAAGTACCGATGTGTAAATCAGTGACTTTGCTCATCACACAGAGAAACTGTGGCACAAGACAAAAGCCATGTTGTAATTTTTTGTTATTGAGGCAGAGTTTCACTCTTCATTGCCCAGGCCATAGTACAGTGGCATGATCTCCGCTCACTGCATCCTCTGCCTCCTGGGTTCAAGTGATTCTCCTGTCTCAGCCTCCCGAGTAGCTGAGATTACAGGTGCGCACCACCGTGCCTGGCTAATTTTTGTATTTTTTGTAGAGAACAGGGTTTCACCATGTTGGCCAAGCTGGTCTCAAATTCCTGGCCTCAGGTGATCCTCCTGCCTCAGCCTTCCAAAGTGCTGGGATTACAGGCATCAGCCACTGTGTCTGGCCACCACGTTGTAATTTTGACTTATTAACAGGTTGTATGAAATAAGGATGTTTGTATTTTTCTTCCCAATTGTAACATGTATCTCTGACTTCTCTGCATGATCTGTTTCCATGCAGGTTATGGCAAAATTATTAAACTATGAGTTTTTGAAGATCTACACCATTATATCCTTACTTTGTTCAAAATATGGAGATTTTAATCCATCTTCCTTCTTTTTTACAAACTCATTTTCATGTTCCTTCTGATACAGCTAATCTGATCAATGAGCTATTGTGGATTACTGAAGCCCTTTTCCTGAGAAATTTCAGGTGATTTCTTGTTGTAACTAATAGGATAACCTACAAAATATATTAACAGAGAAAGAAAGGTGGATATACAAGAGGAAGAATAGTGAGAAACTCTATGCTCCTAACCCAGCTCCTGATAACCTTGGGGATAAGGGGGATAAAACATTTGTTGTCTGTATTTCTGCATTGACACTATGGATGCAGTGAGGGGTACATCATGCTGTTTGATATGGTTTGGATTTCTGTCCCTATCAAAATCTCATGTCGATTTGTAATCCCCAATGTTGGAGGAGGGGCCTTGTGGGAGGTGATTGAATCAAGGGGGTGGATTTCCCCCTGGCTTTTCTCATGATAGTGAGTTCTTACAAGATCTGGTTGTTTGAAAGTGTGTAGTGCCTCCTTCTCTCTCTTCCTCCTTCTCCAACCATGCAAGTTATGACTGCTTCCCCTTTGCCTTCTGCCATGATTGTAAGTTTCCTGAGGCTTCCCTATCTATGCTTCCTGTACAGCCTGCAGAACTGTGAATGAATTAAATCTCTCTTCTTTCTAAATTACCCAGTTCCAAGTATTTCTTTATAATAGTGTGAGAAGGGACTAATAGAGTATTTGTGCATTAAAGGGCTTGATGAATTGCATGATTTATTTTCCTATTAGTTCTTCAAATCAGAAGAAAAGACTTTGGAAGTTATTCTTTTAAGAAGCCTGAAAGAGAGGGTTCCTTGGTGGGTCACATCAGGCCAGTGCATAGCCCAAGTAGCTGTCTTTGTTTTCTGGATTCCCCTGTTGGTTTCCCAAGCCAGTGTCCTCAGTATTATCATTGGAAGTGATGATGCATAAATGAGATTCAGGCAGGGCTGTGGACACTGTGGGTCCACATGTTTCAGTAGGTTCTCCATCTGCTCTGTAGCTAATGAATGCTGCTGTGAATAACTGGCTTACACTTGATCCTGTGTGTTTCCAAAAACAGTGAAGATTGAGACTTCATTCACCATCCCATGTTCCTACCATCCTTTTTCTTAAAAGAGTGATTTTTGTTTTCAACCTCTCTTAAGATACCTTTGACCTTGAGAGTCAATGATGTTAGAAAGATATGCTTGGAAGAGGGACATGGAAGAGAGGAGAGAGCTGTGGAGTCCTGGTTGGGCCTGATGTTTTCAGTAAAGAACGGAAAAGGAGTTTGAGAATTCGGCAAGCCTGGGGAGCGTAAAGAGGAACATACCCTCTTCTGGTGTCTGTCCTCCAGGTGCAGGCATGATACATAGAACCTCATGTCTCAAATTGCTCACGCATGACAGCCTGGGCTACGTTTATTCCTCTGAACACTTGAGGACTCCGCTGCCTCATATGTCCAATCACAAATTCCTGGTATTTCTACTGGATTTATATCTCTTGGATATATTCATTTATTTCCAACCTCTATAACAGCTTTCTAACCACACTCACAGCCTCTACTTTTACTACCTCCATTCCCTTCTCTAAGCTCGACCTAGCTTTCTGCAATCTGATATACCAGTCTGCTTATTATAATCCTTCAAAGGGTCCTCATTGCTCCCCGGATAGAGTTCAAGTTCCATACCGTGCACTGCAAGACTTCAAGTTTCACCACTATCTCCCACCTTCTTATCCTCTTTTATCTGTCTTCTCTAGCCCCCGTAAAGAATCTGTGGTTGTTGAATGCTAAGTGTTCCCTTTTGCTTCGGGGCCTCTCATTCCCCTTGGGATGCATGTTTCCTGTTGTCTGACTTTCCAGATCACCTTACTGCCCCACCAGGTCTGAGCACCATGCCTTTATTTATAGCCATCGTTTTGGTGATTACAGTAATCAGATTAGTCCTCTCCTGGATGTCTTGAGAGAAGAGATGATGCCACTGTTAGGTTCCCAGTTCCTAAGGCCTACTCAAAGCAGGGACCAGATCAATATAAATTACTGAGTCACATAGCTTTATTGGGGAAAATGCTTCTAGTTAACCTAAAAGTTGTGCTTTTATGTTCTGTCTCTTTTTCCTTTCTTTTTTTGAGACAAGAGTCTTATCCTGTCACCCAGGCTGGAGTGCAATGGTGTGATCTTGGCTCACTGTAAACTCCACCTTCAAGGTTCAAATGATTCTCTTGCCTTAGCCTCCCAAGGAGCTGGGATTACAGGCGCCCAGCACCACACCCAGGTAATTTTTGTATTTTTATTAGAGAAGCGTTTCACCATATTGGCCAGGCTGGTCTTGAACTCTTGACCTTGTGATCTGCCCCCCTCGGCCTCCTGAAGTGTTAGGATTACAGGAGGGCACTGCACCCAGCCTCGTTTGTATTTTTATAGGATGAAGAATTCTTTATAAAGAAGGCAGATTTTTAACTGTGTAAATAACAAGCCTGGGACTACAAGGACCATAGCTTGCCCTTTTGATTCCCGTAGCATTTCAGAAAGTCAGATCTGGTTTTCTGGGGCCCAGCATCTCCCCAGACTTGAGTGACTGCAATTCGATTTTGCCCATGGGCGGTAGCAGATTGTGACAGTTTTTCATTATGCCTGGATAATTTTGCAGGTCACGGAGCTAGGCATTCAAGTAGAAATTGCACCTTATAAAATGAAAATAATGCTCTTGTTAAAGGGCTTGGGCACATGGGAAGGCTAAGGGTCCATGGAAGGCCTAGGACCAAAGCCCGAGTCAAGAAGTGGCCGCTTCCATTTCACTCCTTCACTTGATAGGGACAGGAGCTCAAATAACATCAGTCCCCTGTGCCCCAGAACTTGTGATGTGTCTTGAAATTTGTGAGGAATCAGGTTGGCCTCATTAGCCATCTGCCTACTGTGGTAGGAGGGCCTAAGCCCACGACACTGAAGCATCTTGGAGACACGTAATAACCTCTGAGCTGAACCAGTGTGCATTGGACACCTACTGTATTCATGCTCTGAGAAAATGGGGCTCAGAGAACTTAAATCTCTTACCTAAAAAATTCTAGATTGTGGCCTAGAATTTAGGCCTTCTGCCTGTCCATCGTCTGCC
Organism: Cebus imitator; assembly: GCF_001604975.1. Taxonomy (NCBI): domain Eukaryota; kingdom Metazoa; phylum Chordata; class Mammalia; order Primates; family Cebidae; genus Cebus; species Cebus imitator. The sequence continues at coordinate 8,505,382 of NW_016107350.1, read as the reverse complement.
CTAGCTTTACATTCTTCACCCACAAACATCATAGTCATGTGTTTAACTTTTGATGAAAAAGCAGCAGCATGGAGGTGAGTTTTGGAGTGAGATGGACCTGGTTCTGATTTGGGATACAGTTGCTGAGAAATCATGCGCAAGTTAAACTTCTGTGTTCCAGTTCTCTAACCTTGAAAATGGAGATAATAACGCGTAGCCCATAAGCTTGTTGTGAACATTAAATGTCAAATTATGTATATAAAGTGCCAAATACACAGCCTGACACCATCACAAATATTCTTTTTTTCTATAGAATGCTTGAAAACTACACTATTTTGCAGTTTAAGTTTGGGCTTTCCATTTAAAATGTGAGTACCCCTGAGAGCCTCAAGGAAATGTTGTGCCATTTGTCCCGAAGTGTGTTTTATAATAACTGATTTGAAGACCTGGCTCATCAGAGGGAGGAGGAAATTTGTCTACATATCTAGTCCAAACCTTTAGTTTTTGGAGTTTTTTTTTTTTTCTATATAAATTAAAAACTGAAAATTATATGCTCCTAACGTTTAGGTCAGCTTAGCTCCATGGAGAGAAAATAAATTTTATTAGTGAGAGGTCATTATTTGAAGAGTTTAATGGATAGTCTGCTTACTTCATTAGCCTAGAGCTAAAATTTTGTTTGTACTTGAAAATGAAAAGCAAAAAAGTAATGATGAAAAGACAGATTCCAGGATAAGACACACATATCAAACACAAGGGAAGTGTGATCCTCTGTCAGCCGCTGTATAGTTAGGCATTTGGTTGAATACTGGGAAATAACTTAAGGAGAGGTAGTCTTTCTCTGCTTGTTGTGGAATTCTAATTAAGTTTTCTGGTGCAAAGATTTAGATTAGCATTTAGTAGCTGATTTTCCTAAGACTTTTGTAATAAGCTAAATAATATAAGAGGTAGACATAAAAATGTACAGGTTTTGTTGTTTGAAATCTCTGTAATTTGTGTAACAAATATTTTTTATCACCTTTTGTAGTTGGTGAATTTGCTGTCTTTATGCTGAATATATGTTATTTCTCTAAATATACTCAACTCACTATGTATGGCACTATATACTCTAGAGAAAAACTCAGTGTACGTACCTATGTCTTGGGCACTATCCTATGAAGTTTAGTTATTTTCATACTCAATGGCAACCTTGGAAGCTAACCTCAAAGAAATGTTTGTAATTATTTTGAACCATATGAGAGTGTTCATTCTGACTGTTTTTAACCCATGAAAGTGGCCATTTCTTATGGTTCACCATAATACTAAAGATTCAGTCTACTCATTTCTTTCCGTAGGATAAATGACTTTGTCCAGTGCTCACAATATGTTCTATATACATTAGACATTTAGTATTTATTTGTTGGTGGAGTTTATTTGAGTGATTAATTAGGTAAGTTTTTAAGGCATTGCCTCCACCTCTACACCATGCAGTGAAAGGGAAATATTTTCCTTTTGAATGAGGCTGAGAAGGCTAAACAGGAGGTTTCACAACTTGGTTTTCCAGGCTTTTCATCGAACGTGGAGGGCGGACATATGGTAGGTCAGAGAGGTCAAGAATTTGGTAAGGCATTTGAAAAGTAAACAGCTGAAAAGGTTAAAAGTGTATCTGTTCTGATCTTGGGCGGTCCAGGCCAGAAAACTCTTTGAAACTGTCTTTCCATTTCTTATGCGGTGGTGAGGGAGGTATGTTTTGTGTGAATGATGGGAGTACCCATTGGCCTCTCACCAGACAGTCTGAATTCCTGATGTGTGTCGTCCAGGGCTAGGAACAGGAGCATGATTGCTATTCCCTGCTCACACTGGGGTTGGAGGTGGGTGACTGTGGGCTTGTCCTTGGTACTGGAGATGCAGTGGGGCTTCAGGGACCTGAAGAGGCTGCTGCTCGAAAAGGGGCCAGTCCAGAATGGAGAGTCACACAGACTGCTTTGGAAATGTTCCAGGAATCAGGTTTTCAGAGTTGTAGACTGCCTCTTTGCATACTAACCTGTACTGGTGACACACTGTATTCCAGCTGTTGCTGACAATGATACCAGAACGACCTCTCTTTGCATGTTGCAAAAGTTCTTGATTACAGTAGAAATGCTGTTTCCACCCTGATTCTCTGTGTGTCTATTCCCGTTGCTAAGTTCAGTTGCCTTGCTATGCTCCTCTGTGCATATGTGGAATCATAGTCAATCTTACATTTAAAAATATATGTCTGTATGTGACAAGAGGTTCACCCTGACTTTTTTGTTTCCCAGTATCTAGAGCATTGCCATTAGCAGCAGTAAACTTCTCCCATGGGCTCCACGTGTAGTCTTTTCGCCAGCTGCAGTGTATATGAGACTATGATCCCAGGGCATGTAAGAAGATAGGAATGCAATGCAGTGAGAAAATATACATAAAAACAAATTGGTATAATCCCAAGAGTACTATAAGCGTCAGCTGTGATTATTACTACATTAAGTGCCAAATGACTGTAAATGGTACAACATTCCAAGCGGGGAAGGGATCTTAGAGACCCAGAAAGACTGCTGTGGAGGAGTTGAAAATGGATCAGGAGGGGAAGAGATGTCATTCTAAGCTTGGAAGAGTTGAAACAGGCAGTGCTGCATATGACGAGTGGAGGGAATTGCAGGCAGATCAGATTGGCTGATGTGTAGGGAGGAAAGAAGTACCTGGAGAGATCAGGTCTGAATTCTTTAATTTGATAATTAATTCAGAATAAATTATTTAGATTGCAGTGCTGATATAGGGATTTAATTTTGAAGTATTATACAACTGTATTAATCCACACTCTTGCAACAGTATTACTAGGTAACATTTACTGAGCACTCACTGTGTGCCAGGCATCCAACTGGTGCTTTACATGTGTTAATTCATAGAAAATCTGGGACCCCATTTTATAAATAAGGACACTGAGGCAGAGAGTTAAGCATTTTTCCAAATTCAAGCAGATAGACAGTAGCAAAAAGATTTGAATCTAAGTACACTTACTCCAGCATCTGTGCTTTTCAACCAAGACTACAATAAAAATCTAAGGAGATGATGTGGTATGGTGGTGAGGTCTCTGACGCATGGAGCTTTTTCTTACAGACTCTGGGACAGTTTTACAGGCCTTACCTTAGATTCTCCCTGTTGTCGATGAGAATAGTCCCATGGGTCCTATCTCAGTGGGTAGATGGGGATTTGGCGGAATAACAAGATTGCAGCATACACTCAGTAGGGCTGCTGTAATAGTTAAGGGGGCATCACAGTCCTAATCTTCTTGCATGATAGAAGGCAAGAATGGAGACTTACAGATATTAAGGGATTGTTCCAGTACACAGTTGGGATTAGAGTGAAGGTCTCTTGTCTGTAAAAACAAGGACTCTTGACTCTGCTGCATGAAATGAGTTAAATCAGAATGAATGGGCATGCCAAAACTGGGCTAAGGTATGCTTGGGAAATAACAAAGAAAAAGGCATTTTTTAAAGTACATTTTGCCCTTAGATAAAAAAGCATGGTGTAATTAATTTCTGTATGATATGTGTAGGGTCTTTTTTGTTTTTAATAGATGAGTAGTTATTCAGCACTAGTTACTAATTCTTGTCTCCTTTTTAAAATACGGATTTTCTGGCCAGGTGCAGTGGCTCACGCCTATAATCCCAGCACTTTGGGAGGCCGAGGCGGGTAGATCACGAGGTCAAGAGATCGAGACCATCCTGGTCAACATGGTGAAACCCCGTCTCTACTAAAAATACAAAAATTAGCTGGGCATGGTGGTACGCACCTGAAGTCCCAGCTACTCGGGAGGCTGAGGCAGGAGAATTGCTTGAACCCAGGAGGCGGAGGTTGCGGTGAGCGTAGATCGCACCATTGCACTACAGCGTGGGTAACAAGAGCGAAACTCCGTCTCAAAAAAAAAAATACGGATTTTCTTCATATTAAAACAAAAATAAATATCAACTCAGAATTTAGGTAAGCCAACAAGGCAGGAGGATTGCTTGAGCCCAGGAATTCAAGACCAGCCTGGTTAACATAGTGGGACCCTGTCTCCACAAAAATAAATAAATAAATAAGAATTTGGTAAGATACTTGAAATGCTTGAATTAAATTAAGAAAAAATTGATAAAATTGTGCATACCATATATTCCTATTCCTAACCCACAAGGGCAGTGCCTGCATGAACCCGAGTAAAAGACTGACTTTATTTCCCCTGCATTCTGGGCACAGAATACCCCAAGGAGGGGAGAAGGGCTGAAGGTTGAGTTGATCACCAGTGGGTAATGAGGAAATCAATCATGTCTATGTAATGAAGCCTCCATAAAACTCCAGAGGGCTAAGAGAGCTTCCAGATAGCCAAATGTGTGGAAGTTCCTGGAGGACGCTGCCCCCAGAGAGGGCATGGAAGCTCCATGCCCCTTCCCACATACCTCTCTCTGTGCATCTTTTTATCTCTATCCTTTGCAATATCCTTATGGTAAGCCAGTAAACCTAAGTAAGTGTTTGCCTAAGTTCTGTGGACTATCCTAGCAAATTAATCAAACCCAAGGTGGAGGCCATGGAAACCTCATTTTGTATACAAGCCAGTTGATCCGAAGTTTGAGTGGGCTGGACATGTGATTGGCATCTAAAGCGGGGGCAACCTTGTGGGACTGAGCCCTCAACCTGTGAAATCTGACACTATCTTTAGGTAGATAGCATCAGAATTGAATTGAATTCTAGGACACCCAGCTGGAGAATCTGCTGCAGAACTGATTGATTGCTTGCTTGTTTGTGGGGGAGAAACCACTATCCGCACACATTTTGGTGACCATAGGTCATAGAAGAAACTATGTTGTACTGAGAATACGGAATAAGAATATAGCACTTTGCTGTAGTGTTTTCCCTGGTAGGGATAGAAGGGAAAACATTTAGGCCCAAATACTTGATTGTACCTCAATTTTATAAAAGATATATAGATCTTGAAGCCAGTAAGATTATTCTGCCTGTCCCAAGCCCTGTGCATGAAAACATCTCTCTAGATATCATATAAAAAAATACCATCTCAAATTCCTGAACTTCTTACTTTTTATTTTCATGAGTTGAAGCCCTATAAATCACATTCCAACAGAGTTTTACAAGAAGGTGTGTGAAGAAGGCCTAGAGCAGGGGAAGATTTTAATGTGTAGATTGAAAGCTTCAATCCCTGGCCCTGTTCTTCCTTTAGAGGGAAGAGTAGTTCGAATGTTCCCATCACCTTTATGGATGAAGTGATGCCTTCATGCTAGAAGAGTTTGGGAAAAAAATTCTAGGGAATTTTACAGTTATTAATCAAGTGTCAGTGCATCAAGAATAAGAATGAGAAAAGGAATAACAGCTACCCCTGGACTATTTGATCTACTTTGGCTCAAAGGCAAAGCTATTATGTTTTCAAAAGAGAGGAGAGATTAACTCCTAAGTTATTATATTCAAGAACTATTCCAGTTTCAGGCAAGATTTATTTTGCTTAATGTGTCTTCTTTTATAGAAGCCAGACCTTTCCATTCACTGGCTCCTGCAAACCTTAACTTAGGTTATGACTGCAATTTATATGATAAAAGGGCTGTAAATGCAAAATTTAGGGGGGAATGATTTTTTTAAAAATACATAAAGCTTTGAAAAATACACCGTAGATTATAGGTGGAAGCTGAATTAAAGTTTTTCAAAGAGGAAAGAGACCTACCAAGTCATCTGTTTATTACCCAGAGTACCCTAAACTATTTTCCAGCCTTATCAGATTCATCATGCGGCTAAGTATAATGCTTCTTATTTTTACTTGGTTGTGCTTATTTAAAACATTACAACCCATCACTCTTAAAATTATTACTTTATACTTATTCAACCTTTCATAGAGTCAGTCTCTAAAATTTAAAAAATGCTCTTTTCATATGGAAAAAAAGTATCTTACTTTAGGATGAGGATTTTTTTCCCCTTGAATTCAAGATACAGCTTTGGTAAGCATAACATTGCTGCAGTTCACCATTCACCATCAGGTGCAGCAGACAGACTGTCTTTTCTTGGTTCACATAACTGAGAAGTCCAGTGGTGGGGTGGGTGTTGGGACCCATTGAACAGGTAATGGCTCAGTGATGTCCTTACCCGATATTTTTTTGCCATTGTTTTGTTTGCCATGTGCATTTTTATTGAAATTGTTGACTCCCCTTGTAATACAGTGTGGCTACCAACAAGGCCTATGATTGTACTCAGAGAGGGAAAGAGCACACATCTCTTTCTTTACCAGTGAACAACTTTGGCCGTTTATCTGCCCACACTACCCCTCCTTGTCTTCCTGAGCAATCACTGGGCAATGAGGATGGGTCTGTGTTGATGGGCTTAGGGTAAATAGAGCTCCTCAATAGAACTGGAGGTGACATCAGTCTCACCCAACCATGTGGCAGCAACACAAAGTTAGGGATAAAATGGATTCAGAGGTGAGGGCAATTGCTGCATTCAGTGTAATCTCATAGCTTCTCCTTCCTACAAGCTGTAGTAGGAGAAAGATTCTGGTTATCTGTGAGGTACTCTCTAGCTGCCATTCATACTTTTTCTGTTGCTCTGTGCTCAGCGGTGCCTATTGGTGGAAGTGACCACTTTTACTCCTATTAAATAGAATTGCAGCTTCCCACCATAGGCCAAAGAAAACCTCCTGCCCCAAAGACAGTGGAAGAGACGGAGGAATATAATGATGTTCTTAGGGGCCATAGCAGGTAATAAAATGGGGACCTTCATTTGGGGACTAAGAAGATCATATTAGATTATTGTATTTAAAAGTCACACACCCAAAGAGAAGAGATAGCAGTGAAATAATCCAGTTATGCTTTGATGGCTGAAATATACATATGTGGATATATATGTGTGTATATGTGTGTTTATATATGTATGCATGTATATTTTTATGTGAGTGTGTGTACATGTTACACAAAACACACAGAAAATTTCAATTTAGGAAGAGAAAGTTGGCTAAAAACCCTATCTCCTCCACTCTTCCACTTGACGTTTAGGTCTTTTTGGATCATGGTTTAGGATTGTAAAGTGCTTTGTAGTTTTGCTAGAAGGCTGATGACATGTGGGGCAGAGAGAAGTGAAGAATGTGAGTGTGGAAAGCTGAAATGGGTCTTGAAGATGATCTCCTTCAGTTTTCCTTTCCCCAATCAGAGGTACAGGAATAGATGCTGAGAAGTATTTTACTCAGGGCTTCCTAGTTATTAAGGGAGTAAGTGTGAAATTGAGCTGCAGATTTCACTTTCTCTATTTCAGTGCTTAGCTATATTTGGTTTTCTGTGGTAGGAAAACTTGTTTGTTATGTCAGCTGAAAAATGACAAGGTTCATACATTGGGAAAGGAGAGTTTTATTTCTCAGAAAGGGTTGCAGCCTGTAGGGTAGCCATTCTGACAGGTGGGGAAGCATAGCCTCTCGTCAGAAGCCAGAAACAGATGTGTCAAGGATGGGAAGAATAACACAGGGATTTATTCTGAATGAGGTGGCCAAATACACATATTCAGTCAGCTATAGGAGCAGTCATGAATATTCATGAAAGGAGAAACATGCGCATGCCCGACTGCGCTTCATGCTGCCTCATGGGAACGTTCAAAAAATGGGAGCATTCGGGTGATCCAAGAGTGGTGTTTTTCAGCCTTCTATTTTCAAAAGTTGAAGCAGAGGACAATGTGCATCCTCTGTAGACTGGCCAGAATCACTCTGTGGTCAGTGGTCTCTTACCAGGAAGGAATGCTGGTGAATTGGCTTGTCAGAACCACAGAAGGGAGGGGCAGCATCAAGTAGTTGGTTGATATCAGTGGTGCAGTCTTTTGAAAAGGCTTATTTCTCTTTAACCCTTGGGGAAGAAAGTGAGGGAGGGTATAACAAGGCATACCCACCCTCCCTTCATGTCATGGGTGAGGAATGAGCTTCCAAGGTTTTTCTGGAGTCTCCTTGACCAGAGGGGGGTCTGTTCATTTGGTAGGGGGCCTTAGAATTTAATTTTTATTTCTCAATTATAATTCTCTTTACCAAAAAGGGCTGTTTGAATCTTTTCTCATTTCTTGATACGGAATTTTGATAATCAACTTTTGCTTACGATTCTTTGATAAATGGGCAATGGGATATGGGAAACATAGTGGGATCTTAAAATTGTTTTGCATTAAATAAGATTTAAGATCTTAAATATATAATCCCTTTTTTTCTTGTACTGTTGATAGGATTATGCTATGCATGAAAAGAGGAGAATTGATAACTTTTAAAAATTTATTATTCAGAATGTTCATTAATTTATTTAAACTGATCTTCAGTGACAATTAAGGTAAATATGCTTTTAATGAAAACCCTAAAAATCAATGAGTGATAGTAAGTTACCAAACTCTATAACTGTCTGTCTTTTACCTGGGATTGAGCCACATAAAGCTACACAGGCTCAAAGGATAATGCTGTGCTTCCTTTCACTACATTCTCTGTTGAAAGGCAATATTGGTATTTTCTCCACTCCTTCCGTACTCCAGAAATCCTGCAAGAAATAACCTTTGTGGCCGAGATGGCTTGATCATGGAATTTTGTGTGACATGGGACGTTGAATGAATGAATGAGTAACTTAGAAGAGGCACTTATGGATTTATTGACACCAGAGGCTCTTGATGCCAAGAAAGGAACACATGGCTTCTAAGGTGCTCCCAGATTGTGTGGAACCACTGATGAACTTTAGAAAGAACACTGGTCTTTTATTGTACGTCCAGATTATGCAAGACACAAGTCTTCATGATCTGTGAGATCTGGGAATTATTGGTGCAGATCTGAGATCTGGGAGTGGTGCATGTTATTAGCATAAAAATGACTTTTGATTGACTTGTATTGCAATAGAAATTCTTGTGTTAATGTGTGTACCCTTAGCCAGTCCGAGGCTCTGATCTTCTCATTATTCTCTTCAGAAAACCAGCTGTGAAGCACCATCTGTCAGCAGCTGCTGCAGCATCTGTCTCTGTGTCAGATGGCATCTGTGTTAGTTCTTGCATAATTGCCTAAAGGCCTGTAGGTGGGTGTGTGGGAAGGGGAGGCTCTGACCTGGTGCCTTTCATGACATATTGCCTGCTCTTTTAGGCTTGGAACCACTCATGCTGGTGTGCCAAGTGCTTGGTTTTTCACAAGCTGGGGGACTCTTTGTGATTTCTAGCATTCTGTGATACATTCAATCTTACTTGCTCATCTTTCTTTTCCACCCATAATAATACTGCCATACAATGAAACTTGAACAAATGATCATTTGAGAGACTCAGGGTAGGATTTTGTGCTTTCTATTTAATTCTGCAGAAAATAGTGTTGGGAGTATCTGCTGGGTTGAAGAGTGTCCTTTTTTTCACCCTCCAATTTATGTCCTTCCTGCAACATCAGCATGTGACCTTATTTGGAAATAGGGTTGTTGCACATAAAATTAATTTTAAGATGGGGGCATACTGAATAGGGTGACCCCGATCTAATATGACTGATGACCTTATAAAAAGAGACACAGAGGCACACAGAGGGAAGTTAGCCATGCGGTGATTGAGGCTACACCCGGAGTTCTGTTGACCCAAACCAACAAATGCCAAGGATTGCTGGCAACTACAAGAAGCCAGGACAGAGGCATGGATCAGAGTCTCCGTGGAGCCCTTGCAGGGAGCATGGCCCTGTTGGCACCTTGATTTCAGACTTTTAGGTTCCAAAACTGCAAGATAATAAATTTTTATAAATTTCAACCACCCAGTTAGTGGCAACAAACACAGAGTACTTTAGAGCGTGTCACCACGGGGATTCTGTAGGTAGTGGGAGGTTCTACACAGAGCCCTTGTGTAGGAACTCTTTTGTGTCTTGTTGGGTGGCATGGATTTGAGTGGTGCAGGTGGGGAAGGGATAGTGCTTATTACAAAATGTTGTGGACCAGGGCTATTCCATTAGGAATAAATTTCTAGTTTATTCAGGCAGTCAGTTACTTCTCTTATTTCAACACATTTAACATATATGTACTAAGTGTCCGTAACATACCCAGCACAGTCCTGCTATCGGATGTAGCAGGGGCCAAGGCAGGTATGGAGCTTGCCCTCATGGAGTTGACATTCGAGTGCTTGATTGTTTCCAATCCACCTAAATATCTTTATTACCATTATTTTAAAAAGCAGCCATACTAAACAGTAATGAAATTTTGTGAACAAAGTAGCATTTGGATGTTGGTCAACACTTTGACCTTAGACATGTATCTTCAGATCTCATGTCCTCCTAACCTGCCCTCAAAAAGAAGAATAAAATACTCTTAAAAAAGAAAACAAAACAGGTTTGAGGATGGCAGTTGAGGACCCTATTTGAAAGTTAATCATATAGCATTTAAAAATATTTATTTTTACTTTTACTTTTTAGAGACAAGGTCTCTCTGTCACCTAGGCTGGAGTGTAGTGGTGCCATCGTGGCTCATTGCAGCCTCAAACACTGGGACTCAGGTGATACTCTGGCCTCAGCCTCCCACCTAGCTAGGACCACAGGTACACACCATCACACCTGGTTAATTTGTTTTAATTACATTTTTTGTCAAGATATGATCTCCCTATTTGTCCAGGCTGGTCTTGAACTCCTGGCCTCAATGATCTTCCTGCCTCAGCCTCCCAAAGGGTTGAGATTACAGGCAGGAGCCACTGTACCAAGCCTCATATTGCATTTATGCTTAATTCTATTTATCTGTCTGTGCTTTATCTCCCTAGCCTAATATAAACTGTCTTTTTTTTCTAGTGCTAACCATAATCCTTTGCATGTAATACATTTAGCATGTATTTGTTGAATTAAATTGAGTTATTGATTAAGAGTATTATTAGAGAGGATGATTAATAGCTAATTGATTATTTGTTATATGTGTATACCATTCCAAGCAATTTGCTTATTTACTTCAATTTTTTTCATGATACTTCTATGAGGCTATCTTGACTACTACCCCATTTTACAGATGAAGAAACTGAGGTATGGAGAAAGTAAGGAACTTCCTGAAGCTCAACCAGCCAGTTAGTAGTAAAGCCAGAATTGAGGCCTAAGCCTTACTTCTGGCTTCATGCCCTCCAGGGTGGTGCATGAGGCATGCTGAAGACTTTCAGCCTCCTGCTACCTTCTCTGGATTTAAGAGGACTTTGTGGGGCCAGGCGTGGTGGCTCATGCCTGTAACTCCAGTACTTTGGGAGGCTGAGGAGTTTGAAACCAGTCTGGCCCCCATGGCAAAACCCTATCTCCACTAAAAATACAAAAGTTAGCTGGGCATAGTGGCATATGCCTGTAATCCCATCCTTCTCAGGAGGATGAAGCACAAGAATCATTTGAACCCGTAAGGCAGGGGTTGCAGTGAGCTGAGATTGTAACACTGCACTCCAGCCTGGGCAACAGAGTGAGACTCTGTCTCAAAAAAATAAAAGGGGGGACTATGTGAAAGTATTATCCTTTTCCTCTTTTTATTATTAGCTATTACAGCCTCTAGGAATAATGCACAATAGACTGATTTTAATTGAGATTTTTGTCTAAGGAAACCCTTCTCCACCAAGAAAAAGCTGGTATGTGGAATGACTGCTGATCAACTTAGGTGACTTCTACTTTTTTTTTTTTTTTTTGAAGACAGAGTCTCACTTTGTCACTCAGGCTGGAGTGCACTGGTGTAATCTTGACCCACGGTAACCTTCGCCTCCTGGGTTCAAACAGTTCTCCTGCCTCAGCCTCCCAAGTAGCTGGTGTTACAGGCACCCACCAGCATTCCAAGCCAATTTTTGTATTTTTAGTAGAGACAGGGTTTCACCATGTTGGCCAGTCTGGTCTGGAACTCCTGACCTCAAGTGATCCACCCATCTTGGCCTCCCAAAGTGCTGGGATTACAGGAGTGAGCCACCGTACCCAGCAGATGACTTCTATTTAGTTTTTTCTCTTCGTAGCCTTTAGCTAAGCTGAATTGACTTAAATAATTTCTATCCTTCAGGGCCCTGTGTGTTTAGAGTAGGAATTTCCATTTCACGTTATGGTTTTGCTTGTGTGATGTTGAGTGGGACAGTCCTTCTGGTTCTATCCATCTCAGTTGAGGCTGCAGCTCTGGCCTTTCCCACAGAGAAAGTGATGAGTCCCCATTTAGGTAAGTAGGAGAATCCCCCAGGCATCCACTGGCTGTTGAAGAGTGGGGCTTTGCTGCAGGTGTGTGCTGTGATCCTGTGAGCTGCATCTGCTCTGTTAGCATTTGTGACGTCTGCTGCTTTGTTGTTCCAAATTCACTGTGGTCGGTAGCACCGAGTATATAGCCCTGCTGAGAGGTAACATTATACTCGGTGGACTCTTTTCCCTAAACCCGAGATCTCTGCCTGTCCTGGGCTGCAGCAAGGTTGTAAATGGCCCTCAAGGAGCTGCTGACTCAGCAGTGTGGGACTGTCTCCTTTCTCTCCTGGAAGACTGCTGCGTGCCTTGTTCCTCTGCTCCAGCCATAGAGCTGGGGATCTGATTTCAGCTGGAAACAAAAAGCACTAGAATTTCAAATGTTACAAAAACCACAAGCAGTCAAATTCCAGCACTTCGTCATTGCAGCAGCATTCACAATAGCCAAAAGGTAGAAGCACCCCGAGTGTTCATCAGCAGATGAATGAATAAAGAAAATGCAGTATTGACACACAGTGCAATATTAGTCAGCCATAGAAAGGAATGAAGCATGGATCTATGAAACAACATGGGTGATCCTTGAAGAGATTTTGCTAGGTGAAAAAAGCTAGACACAGAAGAACTAATATTGTGCAATTCCACTTACATGAAATACCTAGAACAGGCAACTTCATAGAGATCGAAAGCAGACTAGACATGACTAGGCGGTGGGGGATGGAGGAGTGGTGAGTTACTATTTAATGGTTTCAGAAAGCTTCTGTTTGGGGTTATGAAAACATTCTGGAAATAGTGAAGATGGTTGCATGCACTATGAATGTAATTAATGCCATTGAATCAATACCCTTACAGCAATTACAGTGGCAAATTTTGTTTTATGTACATTTTACCACAATTTGAAAAAGAAATTAAAAATAGCAAGTACCCTAAGCCAGGTCTTGCTTCTCAATGATGGCTTCATTTTGTCATTTGGCAGTGGAGCAAATACTCAAATATGTCCTTGGCTTTCTTAGGACGTAAACCCATGAGAATGACAGCATCTTAGGGGAAGAGACCCTGTCCCAAGTCCAGTGCTAATGTGAAGTATGAGCTCAATCATTGTATAATATATATGTACATCTGATTATCACATAATATACCTTAAATATATAATTTTTATCTATCAGATAATTACTGTAAAGTTACAAAAAGAAGAGGCTGACAGAATTGACTCAGCTGGTCCCATGTAACAGACATGGTTATTTTTATGAGGGCTTCATAGTTTATCCTCTGACATATACTACCTCACTTGAGGGCTATTTTTTCTATTTTAGGTTTTTTTGATTAGTTTTCTTTTTAGAGGTTAACTCTGACTTGTTATCCTAGAAGGCCTTTGTTATGTCTTCATGCTGTGACTCTAGTAGAACACACACATGTGCACACGTGCACACACACATACAATGTTACATGTATGAGCATAGGATTATGTACATTATCATGCTTGCATAAGCACACAGCAAGACAGCAGGGGTGGCAGGAATTCCCCACTCTATGTGTGGGCAATGAGATCATGGACTCTGGTGATTTTAAAGAATTCATTTGTGGACTGCACTCCGCATCATCCCGGTTACAGACGTGGGTATCTTGCTCGTTGGCCCTCAGGCCACTTGTTAGGTGGTTTGGTGCAAAGATAGTACCAGTTACGACATTCAATGGCTTGAAAGGAAGAAAGGAAAACATGACTTGGCAATTTCCCTTCTGTTTCGTTTCCTTTCCTGCTCTCTCCTTCCTCAGCCCCTTCTTCTAATCTTTTCTGGGTGGAACAAAGAATACCAGAAGCAAAAACAAAGGAGACTGTCTCATGGTTTTTGCTCACAACAAAATGAAGCAGAGTGCTCAGGATTCTCTGCCTCCTCATCTCATCCCACTTGAAGGGCTCCACCCCTGGAGAAGTCATCTATTTAATCTCTCTCCTTTGGCTTGAAAGAGCTCATACGCTTTTACAATATGTATTCAGTTTCTTTCCAAAAACTAATATGCATCTGGGCCAGGAATTAAGCCAGATCATTGTTTGAGATAACTGATGTTATATTATTCTGTAGGGACAGACATTGAACTGTGGATCAAAGAAGACAAGAAATTATTTCAAGATACCAGTCGGGAAAATAACAGTGAATTCAACCCATAAATATGATCCACTGTTCCCTTGATCTAATTCTGAGATCTTGAAAAAAAATTCCCTTACCTTTGGTATGGACATATAGTATGAAATCAGCCTTTCATGGTGCACCAGCAGCAGCTTGAAAATAAGACAGTGGAGAGAAGCAAGAAATAAGGGGCTGAGGCCTCCACGTGGGTTCGTGTACCTGCGTGTGGATTTCGTGTTAGAAGCCTGCAGCTATAATCCATGTGACAAATGCAGTGCATATGATCTGGAATAGAGATTATGAATCGGTTTTGAAAGAGATGTCTTAGACTCTTAAGAGTGTTAGTAACCATAGGACCCCATTGATTTGTTTTCTATTACACCCTTTTTCTTGCTTGTGTTATAATGTTAATAAATTAGTTGTCTTGTTTTAAATAGCTACATTTGCAAAATCAACCTGAGCACTAGAAATGAGAAAAGAGAAGAAACTTAGTTTTGCATAGTACATGGGGGAATTCTTAAAAGAAACTTAAAGTCCCTCACTGAAAGGACTCCCCGTTAAATGAACATTATCTTCAAACATTAGGAAAACCTGGCACGCTCTAACAGACAGCCCAAAGGAATGCATGATAGGAAGAAAAGACTAGGACGTTCTTCTGCTAACATTCCTGAGTTAATAGTGTGTCCCATTTGACCAAAATGATCGATTCACCAACTGATCTCAGTGATTCAGAATTGTATGTGTGTATATTAGCCTATTACAGATAACATTTACCAAACTTAGTATGTTCACTTTCCCTTGCTTTGATATTTGTTTGTATTTGATACCTAATTGTTTGTTCATTTGTCCCCCTTTGGGTCTTTAGCCCACTTGTGAGGAAATTAAATAAAGTACAAAATTTTACCTTACTGAATCCAACCAGCACAGTTCCAATGTACTAATGTTCTCTAATGGGGGTTTAGCTGTTGGTCAAATAAACAAACTTTCATGTATGTAAAGCAGTTAGCAAGAGCGGATTTTTCCTGGGTATTTAAATTATGCATAATTTATGTGCATATATAAGATTTTATTATTTATATAATTATTTTAAATTTTATTTCTTAATTTCTGTTATAAATTGAAGAAATGGGTCAATATTAATAACTCACAGAGTGGGTTCTCACTGGCATTGGTCATGGCTTAATGCTTTACCTTCCAGAGCTCATTTTTTTCTCATAGCAGCCTCTCCCAAACCTTGCAGGGTGGGTGTTGTCCTCCCCATTTTTGGTAAGGTAGTGGCTGTCTTTTGTTTGTGTGTGCATATCCCTATTTTATAGCTGAGACAAGAGGGCTTAGAAAGTTTGGAAGATGCTTCCCTGGGCACGGTGCTTGGAAGTGTTAAGCTGTGGACTTTAAATCCATGTGGGTCTGTTGCTGTGATGGTTAGTTTTATGTGTCAACTTGGCCAGGCTATTGTACTCAGTATTTAATCAAACAGGAATCTAGACATTGCTGTGAAGGTATTTAGTTACATGATTAACAGCTACAATCAGTGGACTTTAAGTAAAGGAGATTATCTCTGAAAATAATAATATGGATGGGCCACATCCAATCACTTGAAGACCTTAGAAGCAAATCTGAGGTTTACTGGGAAAAAGAAATTCTGCCACAAGCTTGCACCCTCAGCTTCTGTCTGAGTTTCCAGCCTGCTGGTATAACCTAGATTCAAAACTTGCCAGCCCCAACTATTGTGTGAACAATCCAATTTTTAAAAATTGTATATTCACACATGCATACACATACATAATCTCCACTGGTTCTGTTTCTCTGGAGAACCTTGACTGATGCAGACATCAAAGCATGGGGATTATGATCCCCTATACAGAAGGTGAAAGCCTTTTATCCCTGGGTTACTGGTGATGAAACAAGCCTTAGAGTTTTGCAGACTTGCACATGAGCATAGGTTTGATGTGGAAATGGTTGAGGTGGGGTTTGAACCCAGCTCTGCTCCAGAAACAATGCAGTTTAACACTGTAAACCACAAATCCTCCATCTCTCCAATTGCACACAAAGCAGGCAGCCCTGATGGATTATGTAACAGTGGCTGACGTTTTATATAATCCATCTATAGCATCTCACTCAGCCCTGATGGATTATGTAACAGTTGCTGAATGAGATCTCACTCCACTGTGTTCATACCCTAAGGCACACGCCCAACAGACTCTTCTTGACTTGGGGTCATGTCAGTGGCCCCATGAAACACAGGTGACCCCAGAAGCTGCAACCCAAGACGCCCCTGAGCTGGACTGTACTACCCCAGCAGCTTGATGTAGTCATGGTTCTAGCTGGCGGCTGAGCAGTCTGAAAGCAGGTGCTCTGCAGCGTCCTTAGCATAGGAAAGTGAGGTGACAGCAATTCTACCGCCCCAGCGTCGCTCTATTAGTCTGTTTTCACAGTGTTGATAAATATATACCTGAGACTGGGTAGTTTACAAGTAAAAATAGGTTTATTGAACTCACAGTTCCATGTGGCTGGGTAGGACTCATAATCATGGGGGAAGGCAAAAGGCACATCTTACATGGCAGCAGGCAAGAGACAGAATGAAAGCCATGCGTAAGAGGAAACCCCTTGTAAAACCATCAGATCTTCTGAGACTTATTCACTTTGGTGAGAACAGTATGGGAGAAACCACCCCTGTGATTGAGTTATCTCTCACAGGGGGTCCCTCCCACAATCTGTGGGAATTTTGGGACCTACAATTCAAGATGGGATTTGGGTGGGGACCCAGCCAAACCATATCACTCTCCCTTAACCAACACACCCTCTTTTTTCTTTTTTCTCAGAAGAAGCCCAGAGAGGGGAAACCAAAGTCCAATCTGGCTGCTCCCCTCCTGTGTCTCCCTTGCCCCTGGTCCTTTCCAGTGTCACTGCAGGGTGGCTTCCCGTGCTCTTCACACCACCTCCCTCTTATCTGGACTTTCTGTATGTACAACTGCAGGGTCTAATCTGAAAGGTCTCACTCCTGATTTTCTTAAAGGGCTGAAAATATAGGTAGTTCCTTCCTTAGACAGTAGCTTGACTTGCAAGAATATCATCATACTACAGACTTCTGCTTTTGAATATTAGAAGCTGAATATTCCCCTTGTTCTTTCCCTCTGTGTTCCTTCTGTAACATTTCTTCTCTAAGTACCACCCTCCCCCTTCCTTCTCTTGAATTCAACAAGGAGATGGATATTGCTTTCAGAGCAAGGCAGAAGAGCATATCATGGTATCCAGCATAGGAACCTCATTCTACAAAGATTTGTTGGGTATTTATTAGGTGCTCACACTATCCTAAGCACGCAAACTGAATTGTTTTATTTAATTGTCACAATAACCCTATGAGGCAGGAATTGACCCTCCACCTTGAAGAAACTCAAAAACTACAATACAGAGGGTCTAATAATTTGCCAAACTAGCCCAGGCCTCTTCACTCCAGATCCCCGATGCTGCCTATCCCTGTCTACACAGAATCAGGCCGCAAGCTGCAAAATCACACATAATCAAGATAATGCAGCATCATTCCTCATTATTTGTGGATTTCATATTTGAGAATTTGCCTACTTGCTAATTCTCAAATTATGTGTAATCCCAAATCAGTCCTTGAGGCAGTTTTACGGTAACTCACAAATACGTGCAGAGCAGTGAAAAATTTCAGTGGCTCATTGCCCACCATCCCAGATGAGGCTGAAGAAGGTGACACTCCACCTTCTGGTTTCACCTCTTCTGCTTTGCACAGTGTTCTCTTTCGGGTCCATCTGTTGCCACATTTTTTTTTTTTGTTTGCCTTTTGTATGTTTTGTTGCTGTTTTCTCTGTTTAAGATGACTCCCAGGTGTAGTATTGAAGAGCTATATAGTGTTCCTAAGTGCAAGAGGGCTGTGATGTCACCGATATGTGTCAGATAAGCTTTGTTCGGACATGAAATACAGTGCCATTGGCTTTGAGTTCCATGTCAGCGCATCAGCAATCTGTGTTAAATAAGATGTCTTTAAACATAAACACAAAAAGTAAATTAACATACTGGTCAATTGATAAAAATGTGACCAGAGGCTCACAGGAACCTAACCCCGTTTCCCTTTAGGGCAATGATTTTCTAATTTAGTGTTTATGGTTACTATATAGAACCTAAATATCTCAAGTAATGAGAATCAACTGTATTGGCCAGCCATGATGGCCCTTGCTTGTAATCCCAGCACTTTGGGAGGCCAAAGTGGGAGGATTGCTTGAGGCCAGGAATTTGGGACCAGCTTGGGGCAACCAAGTGAGACCTCATCTCTATTAAAAAAAAATGCTGGTTGTGGCGGTGCACCTATAGTTCCAGCTGCTTGGGAGGCTGAGGCAGGAAGATCACTTGAGCCTAGGAGCTGTACTCTGCAGCGAGCTGGGATGGTGCCACTGCACTCCAGCCGGGGCAACAGAGTCAGACACCACTTCAAAAAATAAAAATAAAACCAAAATAAAAACAGTATAAAACTATGTTTATGTCTTTATTTTCTTGATTTCCTTAATTCATTAATTAAATGCTCAGACATTTTAAAATGTTTTACTTACCAAAGGACATATATTTTCAGTGGTAGTGTTACTGCTCCTAAGGGGACACAGTCCGCCCCCCTCAAGAAAAGATGTATTAAGTAGAATCACATACTTAGTACGTAAGAGAGATAGTATATCTGTGGTGTTGCGATTTGATTGGGGGTGAGGTAATTAGGGAAAAAAAAAGTCTAAACGGTTTCCTTGGAGGGTAAAATAATGAGGAAATGATTGAGAAATACTGTCATAGGGTGTGATAACTATTAATAAGAGAAAGTACCTAAAGCATTTGTTAGAGTGCTCAGTGCAACATGTGAACTTAGTGTTAGCTATTATTCTAAATAACATTATTATTTCTTTCCTCAACCTTTTACGCTTTCTTCGTAAATGAGCAGTTTTTAAATTGGAGTTTGCAGCCCTCTGAGAGATCAGCAGACATGTTCTCACATGTTTCCGAGAATGTTCTCTGAAATGTGTTGCTTTATTTTGTGCTTTCATTTTGACGATAATCTTAAAAACAGTGAACTGTGTACTGGTTCCCCTTTATAGGAGAGTCTGCTGTGAGCTTTATTGTCCAAGTTTCCCCGTGTTGAAAGGAAGGCATTCTACTCCAATGGTTGTAGATGGGTAAGCAATAAAAGAGCATTCTTATAAAGGTGCATGATACAGTCAGACTAAGTGAAGGCAATTTGATGTTATCTTTTGATGGGAGGGAAGGGTTCCCTGAGTTCGATTAGAGGAAAGTGATGTGCGGGTTGAGTCCTCATGCAGCTGGGAGTGGCACGTGCCTGCCAAAACCAAGAGAACATTGGCTTTAGCAGCGAGTACTGTATTTAAATTTTGAAAGACAGTTTAATCTCAGCAAAATAACATCATCAATCATGTTAAACTAATGCTGTTAATTTGAATGTTGTGGATTTTATTGTTTTTGCATTTAATTTGTTATTGTGTTTTAGTTTTATTGTTGAATCAGAGCTGGAGCATATGGAGTTTATTTCTAGTTTTCCATTTGTGCATCACTAAAAAATAATGTAATAAAAATAATTTAAGTCTACATATTGGTGTTGCACAATAATGTTATTTGTCTTATTAAATGGAGTGGTTTGGATTACTGAGGTTTGAGGAGTAAAGTAATGGACTCAAAGAATGATAGACTGAGCTGCTAGGAATCATTTTTCCAGCAATTTCCCCTACCAGATAATGGGCACTGAGCCTGCAGGGGGAGAAGTGAATGTCAGAGGTCAGAAAGCAAGGGAGTGGTAGACTGGGGTCAGAGGCCAAGGGACATACTTCTAACTAGGGGCCCTGTCTGCCATGTCAACCCACCTTCAAAGACGAACCATGGCAGATAAATGGCCACAGCTGCAAGGCCACAAAGGCTGGTTAGACAAAAACAACTGGAGAATTACTGCATTGTTTTGGTTAGCTCTGAGGGTAGAGGTTGTGGAAGGGGTGGGGACAAAGTGAATAACAGGTTTGTTCAGAGTCAAAGTCCTGATGAGCAATGGGCCATAGTGGGAGGTGATGGCCATTTTTCTGAGTTCCCTGATATTTCCATGGGGCATATCACATCACCTGAGGCAGTCCCTCCTCAAGTGATATTAACCATCAGCCTGGATTGTTCAGTGATTTTCATCATAAGCAAACAAAACTCCAAAGTCTAAGGAGTTCTACTCTGTATGAATTTAGACTGTCAGCTCATGCTGCCTAAATAGAGTTCTGTACTATCTTAGTCCTTTCGAGCCAGTATAACGAAATACCAAAGACTGGGTGGCTTATCAATATCAGAAATGTATTTCTCACAGTTGTGGAGACCCACAAGTCAAAGATCAAGGTGCCGGCAGATTTAGTGTCTGGTGAGGATGCACTACCTGGTTTATAAGAACTGTCTTCTACTGTGTTCTCATGTGGCAGAAGGGGGTAAGGAAGCTCTGTGGGATGTCTCGTAAGAGCACTAAGCAGAGCCCTCATGACCTAAGCCCCAACTCCTTATACCATCACCTCGGGGATTAGGATTTCAATATATGAATTCTGGAAGGACATAAACATTCAGTCCATTGCATTTACCACCGGGAAGAAAAGACTATTGGAAACTGATGTTTCTCAACTGCACGTAAGAGTTTTGATCATCACTTGTGGAGCTAAAAGAATTCATCTATGGTATAACTAGCTGGTCATTAACAATAGCTTTCTAATGGCTTAATAACAAAAAACGTTACCACAAATTTAGCAGCTTAACATAGGAGCATTTATTATTCCACAGTTTCTGGAATCAGAATTCTGCATTAGCTGGATCTTTTGTTCCGGTCTCAGTGCTGCAATGAAGGCACCGGCCAGGGCTGGGTGCCCCTCCAATGCTCACGGTCCTCTTCAGTGCTCACCTGGTTGTTGGCAGAACTCATTTTCTTGTAGCTGTAGAACTCACGGGCACTTGTTGCTTCAAGGCCAGCAGGAAGGGTCTCTCTCCTCCAGGCCCTCTTTTAACTTACTCACCTAATTAGGTCAGGCCCACCCAGAATAATTTCCCTTGTCAATATTAATTCAGTTAACTTCTTAGAGACTTTACATCTGCAAAACGCCTTTACCTTCCCCATAGCCTGTTGGTTAGAGGCATCATAGATTCGGCCCACCCTCAAGGGGCGGAGATGACACAGACGTGGCTACCGTGAGGGCATCTGAGGAATCTGTCCACTAAAGTCAGTAGGTTTCTCCATCACTGGGCAGTAAAGTGTGGTTCATATTTACAGACTTTCTTTTTTTTTTTGAGACGGAGTTTCGCTCTTGTTACCCAGGCTGGAGTGCAATGGCGCGATCTTGGCTCACCGCAACCTCCGCTCCTGGGTTGAGGCAATTCTCCTGCCTCAGCCTCCTGAGTAGCTGGGATTACAGGCACACGCCACCATGCCCAGCTAATTTTTTGTATTTTTAGTAGAGGCGGGGTTTCACCATGTTGACCGGGATGGTCTCGATTTCTTGACCTCGTGATCCACCCGCCTCAGCCTCCCAAAGTGCTGGGATTACAGGCGTGAGCCACTGTGCCCGGCATATTTACAGACTTTCATGTGACATCTGAAGAATGTTTAACAGTATTTATGTATATGATTATATGAAAGTTTAGAAGAGTCAAACTTGAGCTAAGCCTTGAGCTAAGATTATTTAGACTAGGGCTTCTCACCCTTGGCACTATTGACATTTGGGCTGGATAATTCTTTCTTGTGGGGGCCGCCCTGTGCATTCTAGGATGTTTAGCAACATGCATGGTCTCTACTGGCTCGTTTGTGACAAACAAAAATGATACCAGACATTGCTAAATGTCCCCTAGAACAGAAAAATCATCTCCAGTTGAGAACTGCTGCATTAGAGAAATGAAATGTTTTCTGTTGTGTTTTTTTTTTTTTTTTGAAGGAGGACCTATTAAAACAGGGAAATCATTTTTTGATGTGATGCAGCTATTTGGAATTAGCATGCTCTTGCTCCTCTGGTTTTGCCAGAGGAGCTTTGCTTATTTCCTTTACTGAGAAATGCATAATTTAGAGTTGCAAATAAAAAATTAATGCAGGAGATGTGTTCCCCACATGTACTTTCTTATTCACATCTATGCGAAAAAGAGATTATGTTATCATATTTGACTATGTTTTATAATCTAGTCTGAGTTTATAGTCAAGCTATATTATAAGAGGACTTTAGTTCTACTATAACATGGATCAGATATTTCCCAAAAGATATTTAATGCATAAGGCAAAAAAACTTAATAAACTCTGTTCTTTGTATTATAGCTGCTTTCTTGGAAACTAGCGATATGGCTTAGTGTGGGACCGAGTGGAAGGCACGATCCAGTTCTGAAATTACAAAACTCAAAAGCCGCTCATTCCTGTTTTTTCCAGGCAAAGGCAGCTCGAGCATCTCATCTGACGTGAGTTCAAGTACAGATCACACGCCCACCAAAGCCCAGAAGAATGTGGGTACCAGTGAAGGTAGGCAACTGTTCTTCATTATCTCTCTGCTTTCTTCACAGGGCTGGCTAGTTTTGGAAGAGAAATATAGTGTGGGAGTGTTGGTTCTATTCTCTTGAGTGGGAGCATATGAGATCCTTAAAAATAAGGATGTTCCGGGTGTCCTAAGTTTTTTTTTTTTTTTGCTGTTGCACTGCAGTTATGTACATGAAAATTGATTTGACGGGATTCAGATGCCGCAATTATAAGGCAAATGTTGTTGTTTTGTGAAAATGGAATAGGCTGAATTAAGGGAAGGCTTTACAATATCATCTACCTTGTCTTTAAATATAAAAAATAGTATAATTTTAAAATCCTTTTGCTGTAGTTGAATGTTGCTAGTGAAACTTTCAAAATAGGCACACCTGGAATTCAGGATTTTGACAGTGGGAATATCATAGTCATGTTATTTGTAGAACTTGAGTTAATCTCCAAAATTTGGGAGTAGGAAAATAAGAGTTTCTTAAAAAATTATTATTTAAAGAATATGTGAGAAGTCCTCCCTGTTACGCCAAAGAGTGGTCACAGTGATATTCTTGATGAAGAATTTGTATGTGGTAATATATGTCAGAGTTCCACTGCTTTTCAATATAGAAACTTTTGAGTTATTACTTACTTGAGTGTGGAATTAATTGTTTCTATGGTAATTATTTAGTGGAAAGTTGACCCACTTATAGAATTAGCTCTTTTTATTTTAATATTAAACATGATTAAATGACTTTCTGTCTGGAAATGGGTTCTTTCTGAACTAATTGTTGGAGGAAAGTCCAGTTTAAACATCCATGCCATTGATAATGAAAGACCTTGAGCTGTCAGCTATTTTCATGATATTGTATAGCACGTGCCTTCCTAAAGTGTGTGGGATGTTGTGGAAGCACACTTCCAGGTTTTTGTTTCTGAGATTTAATTTCTGTTGCTCATAATACTGCGTATGTACTCACGGGCTGACATTGGCCATCTGAGATCCATGACTTATCTCTATCTGCATTATAATTTGTGTGTTGTATGTGGTTTATATCTGCTGGTGTATGTCTTCTCTTCAACATGCTTTGTCTTAGTGTGCTTCAAGTAGCACAGAATTACTTACTCTGGGTTAATTGTCCCCAGAACAATGTATCAATAGCATTTACAACTGGATTATATTCTCTTGTACTTAAAAGCTTAGCGCTGTTTGATGCGTTTCACCAACATCATAAGGCTGGCAGATTGGAGTGGTCTCTTCAGTGTACGGAAGCACCAGGTAGCAATCCAGTTTTAATTTTCTGCCTGTTAATTCAGGCATGGGCATTAGATCAATACTGGAATTCAGTTAAGGTAATGTGCAAATCTCGTTAATTGATTCGAGACATTTACTTTTTTTTTTTTTTTTTTTTTTTTTTTTTTTTTTTTTTTTTTTTTTTTTTTTTTTTTTTTTTTGAGATGGAGTCTTGCTCTTTTGTGCAGGCTAGAGTGCCGTGGCACGATCTCAGTTCACTGCAACCTCTGCCTCCGGGGTTCAAGCAATTCTCCTGTCTACAGGTATCTGTCACCATGCCTGGCTAATTTTTGTGTTTTTAGTAGAGATGGAGTTTCACCATGTTGGCCAGTCTGGTCTCAAACTCCTGACTTCAGGTGATCCACCCGCCTTGCCTCCCGCAAAGTGCTGGGATTACAGGCTTGAGCCATCGCGCCTGACCCGATATTTACTTTTGAAGCTTTCATTCTTAGGAGCCAGAATGGAAATCACTTAATTTTAATATAGTGCAATCCTCTCTAGTCAGAAATCTGTTTTGCAAGATTATCAGTGTTTTCTACCATTATTTTACAGTCGCTCGTCACTATAACTTGTCTAATTTGAATGGCTATGAAAATAGAAAGTTAAAAGCATGTTAAATAATCTGTGTTTTAAGCTCTCTTATTTTTTTCTTCTTTTCAAACTAGAAAATACAAAACTATATGAGCTGTGTGGCAGGGGTTGGAAGAGGGTATCCTGTGGGACCTCATGCATTTAATAATGTCTGCTTTTTCTGCTTCCAAAGGGGAAAAAAAACTCTAGGGACTTTAAATTTGGATTTTCTTTTGCCCTTCCCTTATGAGTAGGTGCAGGCCCAGACAATGTTTTATGCATTTTGTCACAATGTATTTTCTGTTATTCTGAGAGCAGAATCAAGAGAGCAAAATAGGAAAATGTTGTGTTCATATGGAACAGAGTTTTAAGCAACTGGGCTAAATTAGTAAGGAATTAGCTTCTAGCTTTTGAGTGGAAGAGCCCTGTCCCTATGAAAGATGCTGCCCATTCCCTTGCATAGCTGAAAAATTGAAAAAGAAAGTGTTATGTTCTGCTATTGTGTATCTGAATCCTTTTTGCTATAGTTTTTCTTTTTTTAATCAATGAAAAGTTAAAATGTTAAAAAAAAGTAGATTAGGTGTGGGCACTCATTACATGAAAATGTATTTCAGGGATGTTTGCCAGGGATGCTTGGTGTCCTATCACCCAGCTGGTTTTTCACGATGGATCCAGAGTAGCCAGTACTAATTTCCTCCACACACAGGAGGAGACAGTCTCGGGAGGAGACCGTTCAGGATGAGTGATTAGGTCAGCATTCTCTGACCTCCACAAGGTGGATCTCAACTATGGTGCATAAAGTTCTCTCTCACTGGAAGACACCTAGGAAACCACTGAGAAGAAACAGAAGGCAGGCACTGACTTCTCACTCAGACTGTGAAGCGGAAGAGATGAGTTATCCCATATTACCGGGGAACTATCCCAGTGGGTCTATAGTAACTTCAGTCCTTGCCTCCTTAGAAGAATTCGACTGAGGGACATAAAGCAGAAAAAGAAACAGGGGCAAGTTTCAGAGCAGGAATGAAAGTTTATTTATAAAGGCCTTAGAACAGGAAAGAAAGAAGGTGCACTTAGAAGAGACCCAAGCGGGCACCTGAAGGTTAAAGAGGAAAGGTCAAGTGCCCAGTTTAATGGGGATCCTAGGACTTTTATAAGCTGGCCTCTTTCATGTGATTCTTCCCTTCGAGCGGTCTTTCCGCATGCGCAGACTCCTCCTTACCTGTGGGAACTGAGCACACGCAGTGTTTAGGGAGTTGTACGCATGCGCAGCTGCGTCTTTCTTCCTTTTCTGGTGGCGTGTACCCGGAAGATCACACTTTGTCATTTTTATCTCTCCATATGCATGCCGAGGAAGCTGTTTCTCTCTGGAGCCTGCATTCAGTTAACACTTTTAATGTTAACAGGTGTGGACCATCAGGAGATTGTCTCTCCCTGGTTGTGGAATTACAGTTTTTAGAGAGAAATGTCGTCACCGACACTTCTAGCTGGGGTGGGGTGGGAAGCCTTCTGCCCTGTTCACACCTACCTAACTACCTGTAACAACACTGCAGAGGAGCCAACCTAAAACTGCTTCTTGAATCCTCTTCCCACTGTTTTCTAGAACTATGTTTAACCTTTAATGTAAAGAAAATATTGGGTGAAATTGGGCTTTTCAGTAGCCATATTTGATTATGGTTATTTTCTTCAATTCCTTGGTCTTCTCATGATTTTCCACCTCTGAATTCACCAATATCACCTTCAGGGAGCACAGGCAAGATTCTTAGTTTAAAGGTCTGAATGGTATTGATTTTTTTTAATGATATATATTGTGAAGCGTAATAGTTTTCCTGCAGTCTTTGAAAACCATGGCTGGGTTGGAAGCATTTTGCAGTAGTGTTGGGCTTTTCCCTGCTGGGATGGATAGGGAGGATTCACATTGCCTCCCTGGTTGGTGGTGTATGTGTGTGTGCATTTGTGTCTGACATCTACATAGTAGCTAACCACACAGGTGTTGTCATTTAGTAGGAAACACATAGGCAACCAACTTCTCCATGCGATTGTGCTGGTAAATAAAGAGAGGACATGGGGATAGAGGGATAGATGAATCAGAAGGGCCCTCACATAACCTGCACTTAACCTGGGCTACAGGTGGGAATGGGAATTAACTGTAAATGGACAGGAAGAATCTTATTGGGGAGATGACAATGTTCTGAAATTGGATAGCAATACAGCAGCACAGCTCTGTAAATATAGTAAAATGCATGGAATTGTACACTTAGAATGTTGGGGCAGCTACCACTTCTGCATGATCTTCAGACTTATATCAGTCATCACAAACTATTCTTTGAAAATACATCTTGTAATTCTGGGGAGAGATCAAGATGAGTGGCCAGCAGACCCATTCCGAGGGGAGGATTGGCTGGTGCGTGGAGCAGGATTGCAAGCTGGCCCAAAAACTTCTCCTTAGATGCTACAGCTCTGGGGCGGAGCTGGCCTGAAAGTGATCATAGTGAGTTCCTGGACTAGTGTTCCCAGCCGGACACGTGGTGCCTGGTTAGAACTGACTCAGCTTAGTAAATATTTCCTGGAAAGTTCTGGAAGAAATGTGAGATTGTAGAGTCATGGGTTTCCTAAACTTTTTTTTCCTTTAGTTTTTCCTGGATAGTCTTTAACCTCAGCTCCAATTTTATGTGTTCTAGCACCCAACCCTAATGATAAAGACATTGAATTTATCCACTCCAGTATGTCTGTTTCTTTGCTAAGGACTTACGACTTTCCTGTCTATCCAGTGCACCAGCTAATCCACTCTGCGTCATAGGGCTGTTCCCCTATGCACAGTGGGCACACTTTGGTTTTAATTCATGAGAGAATGGCATTTTTGACCCACTGGGAGTGTTCCATTCCAAAGTCTCATGCCAAAGTTCAGGGCATCTTAATTTTGTGACTCTAAAGCCACAGTGTTGTAAAGAATTGGCAGCCAGCAGGGCTTTCTCCCTGATAAGTGGTGTAGACATTCTTTACAGCCCATTCTATTTCTTGTGACAGTTTAAGTTTCTAATTTCCTGACACTGTAGGGGGGTTGGGGTTCAAGTGTAGAAGCTGGAAATTTTCCATTTTTCCCAACATAATCTACATTCCAACATTGTAAGACACAGCTAATTCTTTCCAGTTGTGTTACTATTCTTTCTCTTTCATATTTTTCAGCCTCATTCATGGGATATTCTCTCCTATACTGGAAAGAGAGGCCTTTGACCTTCAGTTATGGAAGTCACATGCAGCCCATGTTCGGAATAGAGCATGTTGTGTAGAATCAGTTGGATTGGGTTAATCAGGAAGAAGCTTCCTGAAAATAGCAAGCTTTTTTCATAGAACTGAAAGTCACGAGGCTATTGCTCTCCAGGCGGGTGGCTCAGTCTTTTCTGAAGCCGGGGGAAGGCAAAACTGTCAGTTTAAAGGTCAAATTTGATTGGCTGATGAAGAGTCAGCTTCAGCTAGCTGCTCTTTAAACAAGATACAAATTCAAATATTGAACCCATTGACAGCACAGGTTATTAATATGATAGGCTGGTTCTGTACATTGGTTATCAAGCCAGACAACCATGCAGTCACAGGATTTTCAGTTACAAAAGGGTCTTGTCAATTTTCAGATCCAATACACTCATTTTTATAAATACCTGTAGCACAGATTAATGAAAGGATTTGCTTGTTTTATTTTTATTTTTTGAGATGGAGTTTCACTCTGTCATCAGGCTGGGTCATAGTGGCGCTATCTCGGCTCACTGCAACCTCCACCTCTCGAGTTCAAGCCATTCACCTGCTTCTACCTCTCAAGTAGCTGGGACTACACGCATGCACCATCATGCATGGGTAATTTTTGTATTTTTAGTAGAGATGGGGGTCTTGCCATGTAGGCCAGGCTGGTCTCGAACTCATGACCTCAAGTTATCTACCCATCTTGGCTTCCCAAACTGCCAGGATTACAGTCTTGAGCCACTGTGCCCAGCTAGGGTTTGCTGATTACATACCTAATAAATTGTCAAGCAGGAGTTTGATGCAGTATTGTTTTAATCAAATTAGACAAAAAATACCCTTTGCCATTTAATTCTCTTTGTCTGCCTGATTTCTAGCTATCTGTTTTGAGTTGGTTGTTGAGAATAGTTTGAGAGAGGTTGTTAAGCCCAAATTCTTTGGTCCGAGAACATTATTACCAGTAGGAGAAAAGGATCTGCTCCATAGGTAGAAGGTTCTTAACCTGCTTGAGTAGATTAGCTGGTTACCTAGGGATGGAAACACTTATGTTTAACTCAGCTCATGATTTTATAATAGTCTTTCAATAGATTCAGTTAATACCACTGTGTGATATTGTCTAAATCCTTGCAAGGAGGTCATTTTAAGCGTATCATTGGAGGCTTGTGAAATTGATTTCTAAAGAACTGAAAGTTATGAGTCTATGGTGGTGATATTCTTTCCATGGAATCTAGAATCACCAATTGATAGTCATGCGTTCTCGTGTTTTCATTGCCTAAATTAGATCAATTGTAAATAGGATTATTTCGAAGATGCCCAGACATCTGGCTTTGCCTTTGCTCTCTTGTCTTTATTTCTTTATATTGTCTTCTTCCTTCTTCTTGAATATACTCTTCAAACAAAATTTACATGAATCATCTAGGGAAGGAAAAATGATGCTTTTTTTTTTTAACTCCAGGTGAATTCTGTTTCCCAAAAATCCTTTTAAAACTATACAACAAATTCAACAAACATGTTTGGGACAATGATTACTTCAGGATTTCATGAGCATTATTCATTTATCATTGCTTCACCATTACTATTCTCTTGAGAAGAAGCTGTAAATGTTTTCGTTTTGTAGATAACGCAGGGAAACTCAGAAAGGATCAGTTGGGCTGTAAATCATGTAAAATTAGTAAGTGGCAAAGATGAACTACGGGCCCTGATATAAGGTGTGTACTTAATGTTTATTTTGTCATTGTCATGCAAAACTACTGTGAATTTTATGCTAATCATTTTTCTAAGTTCTTATCAAAGTATAGTTTGAATGTACTTAGGAGAAGTATATTTTCCAATTTCAACTCATAATTGTGTTTAGGTTGTCAATATTATATATGCAGATACTTTTGTGATCGATATAGTGTCTAGAAGTTGACTTTAAATCCTTAGTTATTGCTATGGTTTGGATGTGGTTTGTCCCCACCAAAACTCATGTTGAAATTTGGCCCCCAGTTTGGCAATATTGAGAGGTGGGGCCTAATGGGCTGTGTTTGGGTCCTGGGGCAGATCCCTCATGATTACCTTAATGCCCTCTCTCAGTGGTGAGTTCTCTTGAAAATGGGTTAGTTCCAATGAGAACAGATATTTTAACTGTCGTCCCATTTGTCCCGAGAATACTTGCCTGCACTTGGGGCTTGCAGCATTTACCCCAAGATAACTTTGCCACAAAATAGCTTGCTTTTATTGTTATTTTCGCATCATTCTAGTGTATTGACTTTGGAAACGACAGATAGCATTCTGTTTACAGAATTCTGTTTTTAGTAGTGGTCTTTACATTTACAAAATGTAGTAATTCTTGATTGCTGAAAATGTCAAATCCTGGAAAATGCAGCATTCCTACACATGAAGTTAACATCGTTTTCGAGCAGTTGTTGGCCAAAGATTCATCTGATGAACTCAGTTTTTTCTGAAATAGATGATTCTGATGATTCTGATGTTAGTTTTGTTTAGAAATAACTCCAAGAACAGTTTTTGGATTTTATTTTCACATTGAAAATCAGTCAGATTTGTTTCAGCTTTAAAGAAAGTGTTTATGTAAAATTAAATGAGTGCTGGCAGCTAGCTACATTTTTTTTTTCTAAGCGAGAAAAGCATTAAAAAGAGTCTGGCTTTGTTGATCTCTCTTGCTTCCTGTCTTGCCATGTGATCTCTTCGCACATGCCCCTCCCCTTCTGCTTTCTCTCATGAGTTGAAGTATCCAGAGGCCCTCACCAGATGCAGCTACATTCAATTTTGGACTTTTTGGTGACCAGAGTTTTGAGCTACTGTACGCCAGCCTGGGTGATGAAGTGAGACTCTGTCACAAAAAAACCCACCAACCAACCAACCAAACAAAAACAAAAACAAAACAAAAACCCAGCTGAGCCATGGAATTTTTCTTCAATTGGAAATACGTGAAAGTGGAAGATATTACTTTCAGCATGTACCTTAGGAGACTGGAAATACACCTTGAAGCTGTCCACTGCAGTAGAATGAAACTCAATGTAGGACACATGCACAGAAATAGAGTAAAAACATGTAACATAGGAATAGGAATAAAAAACAAAGAATGAGAGAAAGAAAATAATACTGAAGAAATCTTTTAAAAAATAGTTCTAAAACAACCATTATTGCGTTGGGCCTTAAGGATAGAAAGAGATTCTGAAATCAGAAATGTGTTGTTACAAGCTTTTAGTCTGTCTATGAGGAAGGTGATGACTGATTATTATAAAGGTTTGTTTTTGCCTTTAAAAATTAAAATTTAAACTTAACTATCTTTGGAATTCTTAGGATCATTTAGGAAAGATTTGCAGGACTTTAGCCTTTGAAGCTTAATTTGTTTTGGTGATTCAATGAGCAATTCACTGCTTCGTGACCAAGTTTCTTTTATTGTTTAAGCTACTGTCCAATTATAAGTTAGGTGACTTTTGAAAAACTGTACTACTTATATCTGGTGATTTGAGCGTGTTAATGTTTTGTTGTGCTCAATTTAATAAAGAAGTCAAATTTGCATCCAGGAATCTTTTAAGCAGTGGAAAGCTCATCAACTCAGTGTCTAGAAAATTGGTATGTAAGCCTACAAATGTAAAATAAAATGCTAAGTGCCATCTCAGATGCATGTAATAAGTTTAATTTCTTGAGGGAATTGTCTTCCAAAATGCATCATCCAGAATGGCCAGAATATCATATAATAGTCTTAGAAGAAAATTAGGTTCCTCTGTGTGTGTGTGTGTGTGTGTGTGTGTGTGTGTGTACGTCATGCTCGTAAGGAAATTGCAAAGTAATATTTAATTGAGATGTCCAGAGCTCTCAGTGACTTTATGCAGATTTTGTAGAGAGACAAATTTAGGTGTTTAATATTCTAATTTCATGTCCAAACGAATTCTATGTTTATTTCTTTCACCTAGTTTGCCATTTCCTAAAAAGCAGTGAAAAAGTAATCAGTGTATTTCAGCCGTGGACATTATGGTTCATCTAAGTACATCTAAGTGTATTTATAATGAAAACTTGCATCATTCCTAAGATATTTTTTAGCAGTGATTTCAGTGTCTTAGTTCCATGAAAGCTTATTAAAGAATACATTTCAAATATATGTATTTAGTCTCTTATGGAGAACACACAAATGTCAGTCAGGGGTCACCAACTGGTAGCACAGAGGATGATTCCTCCCCTCAGATGTGTTTTCTTCTCTGTAAAGAATTTTCAAAAATAATTCTGGGTTTAATAATGATTTTGGTGGAGAAGGCACCCTGCTACACCTGAATCCTGGCCATTGCCAATTGTCTTAAACAAACATTCATCTAAATATTTCTGTTAGCTGTTTGGCTCCTGAAGGAATTTGATTTTATGGCAAGATCCACTACTTCCAGAACTGTAGCTGTTACGGGGGCAAATAAACACTTGTGAAGCAGTTAAATAGCGATTCAGGTCAGGGTAAGATTGTGTCCCGACAGGTGGTCTAAAGCAGAATGGAGTGGGGGTGGGTTGGAGGAATCAGGACACCCTCATGGAAGCCTGGGAATTGGCTTTCTGCTGTGTGAGTAGTCACTGGAAGCCTGGAGAGAAAGACAGCATGATGTGTTAGAGGGTGAAGAACTGGGAGAAGTCTCACAGGGTCCATGTGGGAAAATGGAGGCTTCAAAACAACCACCTCCCTGGCAACACTGAATAGGCTCACAAAGTGCGTTGAAAATACAGTCTTTAGCTAAAATGTGTAGTTACAGATTGTGTGGCCACGACATTCTTTGTACTAGGGTTTCAATGGATCCTGTATTTTTGGTGATGTCAGAGACAAATGGGCCATTCTACACACATGACTTTTGTGTAGTGTATTGGGGAGGTTTTACATTTAAGCACCATCTTCTGAACCCTTCCACAGTGAAGAGAGAATATAGAGGAACTTGGGGACCAACATTTTAGGACAAATAATCTGATATTGGAAATATTTGCCTTCTACAGTACGGTCATGGACACAGTTTGACCTTAATCTAGTTAACATGTCTGTTTACTTACTCTTTGACTAGGAAATAACTTCTCATGGATAAACTAGCTTCCTCAGGAAGTCCCCAACTTCCCCAGGCTGTTAGACTAATTGACGAATCAGCAGAGAGAAGCACTTTAGTTGTAAAGGGTGTCTTTGCATTCTATATATGTAAAAAAAAAAATACTTAGAAAGTCCTCACCATGGAGGGAATAATATACAAGTAGTTTAAAAATTGTTTGTAAATCACTTAGAGATGGTTAAAGAATTGTAAGGGTCGAAGTCTATGGGAAGTAGGTGGCAACATAGTTAATTATTATCTGTGTAACAAATAAACTTTCTGTTGTTTATAACTGCTACTGTTTTTCAAGATGGGGTGGAACACCTGGTACACTGAGGGACATTTATTCTAAATAAAGAGACATGTTTGGTTGTGTGAATATTCAGATGTGGGCCTTAGAAAACCAGATTTCTGTGCCCAGTAGAGAGTTTCTGAGCTGCAGAGGAAGAAGGCGTAGGAGGTATCCAGGAAGGTGAGGAAGGAGTTGGAATCAAAGAAGATGGATGGTGAAGCGAAGATGTTTCCAGTGTGTTGAGGGTAGTGGCCCATAAGGTGACATGTTCCTGTGTCCCTGAAAATCTTTAGTCAAGTCTGTGAAACTCACAACATGCTTGGTGGCATGGATTTACTGTGGAAATCAGTTTAGGGCTGGATTTTGGGATTGTTCATTTGCCTTTTGTGTCATCACCTGACTTTCACAGACACAACTAAAGCCAACTTCTGAAGAATCCATCCATTAACACGCCCTTAATATTCTATGTGCATACATTTAAGCATGCTGTTATATGCTTTTTCTTCTATCATATATAGCAGTATTTTCTATAACTTGAATGTATGCAATTTATATTAACTATTCTCTTTTGACTATAATTTTGAACTTACATTTTTTTCATTATTAAAAATTACTATTCTTTTTGATGCTTGGCTTTTTACAACTTCTTCTACGGATAACTTTTAAGCTTCTCCTCTGTACCTCCAATGTTATATTTCCTCCTATAAAGCCTTGCTTTCGGCCACAAAGACCCACCCTAGGTATATTTTTCTGCTGAAGGCGGAATCAGTCATGTCCTCAAAGCATCTGGGTTCTTTTAGTAGAGAAATATGGACCAGGCATGGTGGCTTATGTGTGTAGTCCCTGCACTTTGGGTGAGGTGGGAGGGCTGCTTGAGGCCAGGAGTTCAAGACCAGCCTGGGCAACAAGGTGAGACCTCATCTATACACACAAATTTAGAAAATTAGTTGGGTGTGGTGGCACACATTTATTGTGCCAGCTACTCAGGAGACTGAGACATGAAGATATCTTGTGCCCAGGAGCTTGAGGCTTTCGTGAGCTGTAATTGCACCACTGCAATTCAGCCTGGGAAACAGAGTGAGTGAGATCCCTACTCAGAAAAAGAGAAATATATTTGAGACAAAAGTATGGGAGTCAAGCAAAGGGTTCCTGCTGCCCTGGGCTCACTTTTAGCAAAATTAGAGCTAGAGAATATGTGCTAATTTAAGGAAGCAGTACACCTTGATTTTTTGGATACCATAAATTCTTATATGATACTTTTATTCTTTTATTATGAAGCGTCATTGGCTGCAAGGCTTTCTACTAGTCAGAAACCAAACATTTAACTTATATCGGGTCTTTCTCACCAGATCCGCAAATATGCCCAGACATGCATGATCCACAGCAATGCCAGTACTAGGCTACAGCCCAGTCAGCATATCCCTGCATGAGAGTTTTGTGTATGCTTCCTGTGATATCTCCATGGTATCATTCCTGCACTTGGTTTAAGTCTTTTGAGGACGGAATTGTGTTTTATTCAGCTCTGTGTGCCTGGTGGCTACTGGAGTATTTGTCATTTAATAAACATCTGATAAATGTTTATTGAATGGATGAATGTGTTTTTATTCACAATTTTGAGATGGAATGACCCTCTTGATTAACTTTTCCAACTATAATCATAAAGCCTATGACCTCAAAAGCTATGCAAAATCAAGATAACACATGAGAGGTGTAGTTACTTTTTATTTTGAAAAAGCTTAATGTTACTGCTTAGGGAAACCTGAGGTACATCATGGGAATAGTTGGTAGTTATTGACTCTTAGTTGCCTTTTGTGTTAAGGGAACAAGCAACTTTAAGCAGAATAGATACTTTGAAAGGAAGGTGGAACAGAAGATACTATTTCTATTTTACATTGTCATTTAACATTTTAAAAGCAAAAGATGGTTTATTGTCTATGAACTGTGTCTAGCTCTATAAATAACCAGCTCCTCTCAGAAATGTTTTTAACATTCTGGATCACTAAATGCGATATATTTAGAAGTCTAAAATTCTAAAGCTATCCCACACCAATTTCAAAGGCAGAAGAAAGATCTTATTTCTTCCTCACCAATTTAATTTTATTTAATCTTTTCTCAATATCTTTTAACCTCAATACATTTAATTGTTTTAATTCTTAATCTGTTGATATCTCAAAATACCAAATTAGAGCCTGTGATTTTTTAACTGATGAAGTTTGGAGAAGTAACTTCCAGTCATCAATTTTCAGAAATTTACAAAGGCCTAAATTCTGGTTAATGAATGCACTGAAAAATGAAGTAGGAGGTTGAATTCATCATTTAATCTGAATGAGAAAAAGAAGCTGTGAAACAAAAATTTTGGGTTGTTTTTACTCTCATTTATGTGTGATAGAAGTAATTTTCTTCTTTGTAAACAAGGAATAATAAAATTACTTACTTTCTGTGTTTTTTGTGAGGACTAAATAAAAAATTATATCCACTGCTTATCCATACGCATTTAGCTTGTTTACTTTTACAACCTAAATCACAGCCACTTCATGTAAATAGTGTATCTATCTCTTTAGCTTGTTCAGAGATGGGTAGAGTTCATTCCAATGGCAAAATCTTCCTTAAATGAATTCAACCCAGTTCCTATTAAAATCCCAACAAGGTTTTAATGTTGAAACTTAAATTTATTTTCTTTACTTTGAATAATAAATGCAACATCTATAAGCATATGTGGACACTGAATTAAATTCAGTTATATATGTATGATACGATATATGTTGAATTATATGTGTATGTTGAATTCATTTGTAGAATGATACATGTGCATGTGAGGATGTCCATGACAATTTTGAAATGAATAATGAGAGTAACATTTCCTTAGTGTCATGAAAATATATAATGCATTTATGAAATATTGAAGAAGTGTGGGCCGGGAGTGGTGGTGGTTCATGCCTGTAATCCCAGCACTTTGGGATGCAAAGGTGGGTGGATCACCTGAGATCAGGAGTTCAAGATCAAACTGGCCAATATGGTGGAACCCCGTCTAAACTAAAAACACAAAAAAATTAGCCAGGCATGGTGACAAGAGGCTGAGGCAGGAGAATCATGTGAACATGAAAGGTGGGGGTTGCAGTGAGGTAAGATCATGCCGTTGCACTCCAGCCTGGGCAAAAAGAGTAAAACATCGCAAAAAACAAAAAATCAAAATAAAAAACGGAAGTGTGGTGTGGTATAGCTAAGCACAGTGAAAAAGAGCTCAGAGGTAGACTGCATTGTGTATGGGAATTTAGGTTGGCATAAAGATGGCATTTTAAATGGATAGGAGAGAGAAACTTATCTCTCCTGGTGGGAAACCAACTTCTGGTTTTAAAGGAAAATGAACACTTTCAACACATAACAACAGCAGAGTTACCATGAAGCTCAAGGCCGTCTACACCTGCATGCAGTGCATGCTCTAGGAGGTACACAAACATCTTTCTGTTGTCAAATATGTTTTCTTTTTCCATTACACAAAGCTAAACACAGGTTCCTTTTCTATTACTAGATTTCTCAGAGCTTTTTAAATGTGTTACTGTGTGGTGTTAATGGTCAAATGTGGGGATATGGTATGTTTTATTTCTCAAATGTCCTTTATTATACTTTACAACTAGGAAATGCTAAGAAATGTGAATTCAGAGGACCTAGGAATGTCACTCTAGAAAATTAACTTTAAAAACCTAAATTTTATTGGTAGATATATGCTGCTTATTTTTATTACATGAAAACATTGGTAAAATATTTTATTGAAACATCTGCATGTCAAAGTTATATTTAGCTACTAAAAACCTGTTAGATGCTTATACACTGTTGGTGGGAAAGTAGACTAGTTCAGCCACTGTGGAAAGCAGTTTGGATATTTCTCAAAGAATTTAAAAGAGAGCTAATATTTGACCCAGCAATCCCATTGCTGAGTATATATCCAAAAGGAAACAAATTATTCTACCGAAAAGACACTCATATGTTTGTCACAGCACTATTCACAGCAGCAAAGACATAGACTCAACCTAGTTGCCCATCAACGGTGGCTGGGATAAAGAAAATGTGTTATATATATACCATGGAATACTAGGCAGCCATAAAAATAACAAAATTATGTCCTTTGCAGTAACATGGATGCAACGAAAGGCCATTATCCTAAGCTAATTAACAGAGGATCAGAAAACCAAATACTGTGTGTCATCGTAAGTTGGAGCTAAACATTGAGTACTCATGGACATAAACTTATGTGTCATCGTAAGTTGGAGCTAAACATTGAGTACTACATGGGAATAGTAGACAATGGGGAAGATTAGACAGGGAAGGCAGCAGGAGTTGAGAAACTCTTAGGTGCTATCCTCAATATACTAAGATCAATTGCACCCCAAACCTCAACATCACACAGTATACCCAGGTAACAAACCTGCACATGTACCTCCCCAAAACTACAATAAAAGTTGAAATTATGAAAAGAAAAAGTTAAAGAACAATGTTTAATGATATGGGAAAATGTATCTGAAAAATGCGGATTATAAAGCAGTATTTTCTACGTGATCTCAATTGTGCATAGGACTATATTTGAAGGGGAAAAAGATAAGAAGGACATATTTCATGATGTTATCAGTAGTTATAATCTATGAGTGTTAGGATTATAGGTTATTTTTATTTTGTGTTTTCCAATATTGTCTAATATAGAAAATTCAAGTTGATTCACATTCAAGGGCTGAAAATGCCTCTTTGGCCAGTTGCTCTTAGAATTTTGCTGAATGTGACTTGATCAAAATTCAGTTATTTGATTTTTGTCACCATCAGTTTAGATTTTTGAATGATGATCAATGTTTTGTTATCCCATCCCTAATACTCAGATATTCAATACCAACCTGTGTAGCAATCACTTGCTCCAGTTTTTAAAAAATCATCAATCTAAAAAAATTTTTGGCTGGGCACAATGGCTCATGCCTATAATGCCAGCACTTTGTGAGGCTGAGGAGGGTGATCATGAGGTCAGGAGTTCAAGACCAGCCTGGCCAACATGATGAAACCCCATCTCTACTAAAAATAAAAAAAATTGGCAGGGCATGGTGGCGTGCCTGTAGTCCTAGCTACTCAGGAGGCTGAGGCAGGAGAATTGCCTGAACCCAGGAGCTAGAGGTTTCAGTGAGCAGAGATCATATCACTGCACTCCAGCCTGGGCAACAGAGCAAGACTCTGTCTCAGAAAAAAAAAAAAAGCTTTTTTAGTCTTAATTTTTTTTTGCCATTAGTTGCACATACTTCCAACACCTTTTTTTTCTGTTTTGTATACATTTACAAGCTAAAATTCCAACACAAGGCACGAGAATAGCAACAGCTAACCATTGTGTATTGCTTACTTTGTGCCAGGCAAGGCATTAAGTGCATTACATATATTCACTCATTTAACTCCAGAACCAGTGAGGCAAGAGCTATTATTATAACCATTTTAGAAATGAAGGACTGGAACCAAGAATGCAAATAATTTGCACAGAATCATAAAGTTATAAGTGTCTCATACTAAGGCATCATTCTCTGGACCCCATTCTTCATGGTAGAGCTCTATGATTTAAAATTGCAGCCCAGAAAAAGTGATGCCATATTTTAAAAATAATTTCTCAAACAAGTACAAGTCTGCAAGTGTGCCCAATCACAATGCAAGGGACTGAAAGAACTAGAGATTCACCAATTAATCTTTGAAAATTGGGGGAAGTATAAGCTCTGACAACACAACCTGTTAAGTCCGATTCATTATTCAGCTAACCTAGTTTAACATCTACCCTAAGTCAGGCCCCTTGCAAAGTGTCAAAGATAAGAAGTTGGCATTTGGTGCCAACTTCCACCCCCCAAGAGGTCAATCTGTGACAAAGACAAAGGAAGGAGAGCCATAATTCTATTTACGGTGGTACTTAGAAACCACAGTGGACCCAAAGGAAAGAGCCATGCCTGGGAAGGAGGGGATCTCGCAGAGGCTTCACAGAGGTGCTGATGTCTGATCCAGAATCACGTGCAGCAGAGTCACCAAAGGGAACTGGAACGCAGGGTTGTTCCTGTGTATAAGGAAGGCTCAGAGGTGTGAAAGGGCCAGGGAGTTTGTGAACATTGTTCATTTATCCTCAGGCTACTCAGGGTGGGATCTGGGAGCAGCATCCCAGATCCCATCCCTAGTAGTTGTTAAAGATACAAAATCCGGGCTCCGTCCTAGATCTACCTAATCAGAATCGGCATTTAAATGTAACTTCTCCAAGTGACTTGGATGCAAATTAAGGTTTGAGATGTTCCCTTGTTGAATAATCCCAGTGTTGAGTGCATGCGGTAATTATTGGAACAGAAGACAAAGTTTCTTGCACGTTAGGGATGGGGTAGGCAGAGCGGGTGGATTCTAACTTCAAACTTGATCCCCAGAGCAATAATGACCTGTCACAAAATCCTAGTGCAAGCTTAGTAAGCAGTTTGTACACCTGGTCCTTGCAAACCATCGGTCTGTATATCATCCTGTTTGTGGTTTCCAGAAATGAATATGTTGATTGCTAGGAATCTCCAGGCTACCAAGAGTAAATGCTGCCAAACGATGTTAGTAGTAAGTAATATTTCAGACCTCGTGATATTAGAAACTAGATCGAGAATAACAGTGACCCTCTGGAACTCTCCTTTTTTTTACTTAGCTCAACCCTGAAATTCAATCAGAGCTTTCTAAACCAAAGTTGGAATTCTCTACATAGTCTGGTTTTTCCTGGTGGAATTAGAAAATGAGTCTTCAGTGGGATCTTCTCAATAAGGAGTGTTATTTTGCATTTTGGGGATCTCTCATATCTGAGAAACATTTTGATGAATAGTTGTTGAGAAAAGTTTGTGCTTTTTGTTCATCTTTGGCACAGTGATTTTGTCTTACAATCCCAAATTGCATGGTACACCTGGTTCTTCGTATCCAGAAATATTTTCAAGACTGAGCTGTGGCTTTAGACTCAGATCGCCCTGGCTTAAAATCAGGCTGTTTGATTTATTGGACGCTGATATGGTTTGGCTCTGCGTCCCCACCCAAATCTCATTTGTGGCTCTCATAATTCCCAGGTGTTGTAGGAGGGACCCAGCAGGAAATCATTGAATCATGGGGGTGGGTCTTTCCCATGCTGCTCTCATGACAGTGAATGAGTCTCATGAGATCTGATGGTTATATAAGAGGGAGTTTCCCTGCACAAGCTCTCTCTTTGCCTCCTTCCACCCAAGAAAGATGTGACTTGCTCTTCTTTGCCTACCGCCATGATTGTGAGGCCTCCACAGCCGTGTGGAACTGTGAGTCCATTAACCCTATTCTTCTTCCCAGTCTCAGGTGTGTCTTTGTTGGCAGCGTGAAAATGGGCTAATACAGAGACATTCAAAACTCAGTCTCTCATTTGAGAAAATGCTTCTCTCTCAAGTTATTGCAAGGATTTGAATATAATACATGTAAGGGCTACTAGATCACTGCCAGACACATGGAAAATGCTTAATGAACATTATTCTTTATAAGTTACAAATTTAAGTCTGTCAAAGTAGACTAGGTCAGCAGATAGAAGGATCTGGAAGCTGGGCTGAGGGAACACAGACAGTGCTGGGTTGCTGAGTTCTAATGTTTTTGCTACCTTGGTCAGCTCTTCAGCTTGTTTTTCACCCAGCTGTAGACTGTAGAAGAGTCTTGTCTCTAATTGAGGCAGGGGCAATTATCCAAGGATATTTAGACAAAGGCTTATTTTTCCTTGGATTGCATTTCACAGTAAACTAAGGAACCTCTGTGCATGCGCTTGTCTGCAGTGGAAATGATTGTTATGTTAGTCTCTATTCATTTCCTAGCACTCCATAACAAAGTAGAATACCACACACTGGGTAGTTTAAGATAATAGCAACTTAGGCCAGGGGCATTGGCTCATGCCCGTAATCCCAGCACTTTGGGAGGCTGAGGTGGGCGGATCACGAGGTCAAGAGATCGAGACCATCCTGGCCAACACAGTGAAACCCCGTCTCTACTAAAAATACAAAATTTAGCTGGGCATGGTGGCACGTGCCTATAGTCCAGGCTACTCAGGAGGCTGAGGCAGAGGAATCACTTGAACCTGGGAGGTGGAGATTGCAGTGAGCCAAGATCGTGCCACTGCACTCCAGCCTGCTGACAGAGTGAGACTTGGTCTCAAAAAAAAAAAAAAAAAAAAAAAAGATAATAGCAACTTATTGTTTTGCTGCATTGGAGTCTAGAAGTCAGAAATCAAGGTGATGGCAGCCGTGTTCCCTTGAGGGTCTATAGGGAAGAATCCTTTCTTGCCTTTCTCAGCTTCTTTTGGTTCCTGATAGTCCTTGGCATTCTTTGGCCTGCAGCTGCGTCGCTCCAGTCCCTGTTTCCTTCACCACATGGTGTTCTCCCTGCATGTCTGTGTCTCTGTGACTCTTCTCTTGAAAGGACAGCAGTTTCACAATTGAGGGCCCATTCTGCCCTGCTGCAGTATGAGCTCATCTTAACTAATGACACCTGCACTGACCCTGTCTCCAAATAACATTCTGAGGTACTGGGGATGAGGGCTGTGTTTTTCTTTGTGTTTTTGTTTTGTTTTGTTTTTTTCTGAGAGGGAGTCTTGCTCTGTCACCCAGGCTGGGGTGCAGTGGTGCGATCTGGGCTCACTGCAATCTCTGCCTCCCTGGTTCAAGCGATTCTCCTGCCTTAGCCTCCTGAGTAGCTGAGATTACAGGTACACACCACCATGCCCAGTTAATTTTTGTCTTTTTAATAGAGATGGGGTTTCACCCTTTCGGTCAGGTTGTTCTCAAACTCCTGACCTCAAGTGATCTGCCCATCTCAGTCTCCCAAAGTGCTGGGATTACAGGTGTGAGCCACCGTGCCTGGCCGGGGTGAGGGCTTTAATGTATCTTTATGGGGGGCACAATTCAACTCATTAAAGAGCCTTGGGAGTTGGTCTGCTCTCTTCACATCCTTAGCCTTCCTCACCTGCATCGCTAGGATAAGAGGAGCCTGTGTGGCTTAAGGACGTGCTGCAGCATCTCACATACTAGAGCTGGAGCAGCCCAGCCACAACTGAATAGTCCCACAGCCGGGATTTGCTTGTGGTCTGAGCTTACTAATACACCCCCAGAGTGAAGACACTCAAGGCAAGCCCCCAACAGAATTACTACTCTCTCCAGGTATTTTACATCCAGAAATCCATTATCTGTTTCTTTAGGTTCCTGGCCAGTGAACCAAATATTAGACTTTTAGGGACTCCTGGAGCTGACCTAGTCTCACCAAAACCTTTCCATGGGACCGCGATCTGAAAGGAATGAAT
Source organism: Cebus imitator (assembly GCF_001604975.1). Classification (NCBI taxonomy): domain Eukaryota; kingdom Metazoa; phylum Chordata; class Mammalia; order Primates; family Cebidae; genus Cebus; species Cebus imitator. The sequence continues at coordinate 8,462,872 of NW_016107350.1, read as the reverse complement.
GCGTATCCTATAGACACATACATTCACGTAGAGAACCACGAAAGATGGAATCCTGCACACCCAATTCCTTCTTGCAGACTCCACGATCAGTCAATTTACTTCTTCTCTTCCCCCTGGTATCAACACAGGAGGCAGAACACAGAAGGAAGTTTTGGGCGTATGGAAATTCCTCCACAGGGAAACAATAGGAATGGGGAAGATGGAAGCATTCCTCATAACAGTTATGACTGCCATTTTTTTTTTTCTGGTGGTGGTGATTAATTTTATATGTCAACTTGACCAGGCCATAGAGTGCTGAGACATTGGGTTAAATATTATGTCGGGATGTGTCTGTGAGTGCATTTCTGGATGACAGGAACATCTGAATCAGTAGACTAAGTAAGGCAGATTGTCTTCCCCAGTGTGGGTGAGCCTCTTCCAATCTCTGCAAAGCCTGCATGGGATAAAAGCCTGAATGCAAAAGAATTCTTTCTGTCTGCCTGACTGTCTTTGATCTGGGATATCAGTCTTCTGTCTTTGAAGTTGGCCTTGAACTGGAACTTACACCATTGGCTTGGCTGGGTCTCCTCCAGTTTTCTGACAGCAGACCTTGAGATGTCTCAGCCTACATGTTATAATACATTTTATGTACAAATATATAACATAGTATATAGTAACTTAACATAAAACTTTGTATGTGTATGTGTGTCCTATTGGTTCTGTATTTTTTGCAAAATCCCAATACATTAGTAAATGTGATCTCTGGCATATTTCAGGATTCAACAACCCTTTAAAAGAGCATAATTCCCAACACGTGATTTTGACAAGTTTAACAATGAAAACACTTGGTATTTTATGGCTTCCAAGAAATCTCAGGGACATTCTAACCCATCCCTCATCCAGTGAAGTCTTTCCACTCCTCCCTCTACTTTTATGTCCTTATGTGTGGAAAAATTAAAAAAGGGATGACTTCTTATGTATTTTTCCAGTGTTTTCCGTTTGTTACAAAAGTAAAAAAGAAAATTCAGCCTCTTGGGAAGTGGCCAGGATATGTAACTCTCCCACCCCACATATAGCCAACCTGAGCAGTTTCCAAGGGTCCCAGATTTCAGGGCTCATGCACCCGTTCAGCTCAAACGAGAGTAAGAAAGTTCTGCTTCACACTTAGTTTCTAAAACATAGGAGCTTGCAGCCTTTGGCATGACCAAGAATTTGTCGATATTTGAAAAGTAAAAATTTATAGTCCATGAAACCTGCTCTTCCTTACACCAAAACCCAAACCCTACATAATAAGAGAACTAACTGAGCCTTTTGGGTGCTTCTGAGTAAGAGGAGACTTAGATTGCTCTAGACTCAGAAGGTTGCCATGCAGCAAACTAGGTTAACCTTTGTACTCTTAGAAGGAGACAGACCTAGACAGGCCAATGGGGTGGGAAGAGGAGAGAAATAATTCATATCAGAGCCTTCATCTGGTGTTTATCTCACATGTCCTACCTACTCTCCTACATCCCACAACAACAATTTGCCTACCTGTTCAATTGATTTTGTGATCTTAATTTAAAAATTAACTGTTGCATCTGCCTTTCATAAGTTAAATGCAAAACTCTATCTTTTGCCTTTCTTCTTGTGACCAGAGGACCAATTTACTCCTCTCAGTTATAATTTGTTTAACATGTTTCATTTGCTTATCCCCTTAATACACGAACCCTTTTATGTGTTTAACAGTTATTTTTTTCAGAGGGTCTGCGATGAATAATTCCATGAGCAGCCAGGGTTTTCACGTAATAATTTTTTATGAACCATACAAAGACAGCTCGAGTTATATAAATCTAAATGAACTCTCTAGCGACAAAAGTCCCAATCCTTGGGCTTCATCGTGGAGCTGCTTCTCTCTCAATGTGTTTGAAATATTGGTCTAGCCAACCTCTTCTTTTCCCTTTGCTGCAGTATTTTAGGAGGAAGGAACTGGCTAAATCCTAGCTAGACATGTGCATGAATTCTGATTTTTAAGAGCCAACAAAATATAGCCAGGAATCACCTTGTCTCCTGTACCATACTTGGATTTGTAGTTCAGATCCTTAATGTAGTGATTATAAGAAACACACACTGGGTTCCCATGGTGAAGTCCAAGGCAAGGGCATGGAAAGACCACTTGATCTTGGTTGGAACAACATGTGAAAACCCTCCTTGCCCTACTTTTTATCTTCTTTACTTCTTTCACTGTGGCCAGGGTTGGAAACGTGGCTGGATGATGGGTTTTACTTCTTTGAAATGTGAAGTATGGAACTTTGAACCATGCTTGGTCTTCCCTGTGTTTAGAAAGAATCTAGGGCTGTGCTCATTGAGTTGGAAGGAAGCATCTGCTTCTCTCAATCCAAGGTTGATGGAGATGAAGATTAGTGTGGACAAGGAAGAGGATATAGTTTCTGCCTGTGCAGTTGATGGAAAGTGCTTTGGGAATGTAGAAAAAAGCATCTCTTGCCAGAAGACCTTGATCGTCTGTCTCTCGACCGTAGAGGTAGCTCTTTTGGGTTCATGTCAGGCCTTGTCAAACAAAAACAGGGAGAAGTTGTGTCCAAATTAGTGCTTAGATGTGTTTCTGACTCACTGTTTCCTCCCTTATAAAGCCAAGATAAATAATTTTTGAATTAAACATTGTTTTGGCACTTTGTACTTTCATTCATTAAGACAGATAATGAATTTGTCAGGCCATAATAGCTAGTCTGTAATTTTCCTTTCCAAGTCTGCCCTCCTTAAGAGTTTGCTACTTATGCTGATGATTTGGTAAAAGGAGTTAGAAAATAGTCATATTACTGCCCCTAAAAGGGAAATGGTAGAGCAGCAGTGTTAAAATGGTAATGACTTCTCTCCTATCACATCAAAGGTGGGATGTGGGCAGTGGGAGGGACAGAGAAAGAGAGAAGGGTACTTACTCATCACTTTTGCCCATTCGAAGAATGCTTTATTTCTAGAGAAACACTCCTTTAGTCCCAAGATGCTTTCAGTTTGACATTTGCTTTTAGGGAACTGCATTTTAGTACATCATAGGTGTATGTGTTGGTTGGAACCTTGATGAATCACACAGTTTTGATGGGATTGCATGCTATCATTGAGGCACTCCTCAGTATGTGGTTTTCAGATATGGAGAACCTAGTATATGCATAAAAAAGGAAATCTCCTCACTCCCTTCACTGGAAGGAGGAGAGCAGTTGTTACCCCCCAGTACCCTGGTTGGTCATAGTGCCTTTCCCTTTAGATGGACGCAGGGCAATGGCAGAGCAAAAGAGAGTGGAAGCCCACAAGCTAGCTCCCTGCAGATCTGCAGCATACCTGGGGCTTTATTTTCGCCTTGTCCCCTTCCGTGCTTGCATGTTGACTGACCCTGATGTTTAGCAATTTTCAAAGGGAAAGTGATATACAAAGCTAATATGGGTCAGGCAGATTTAACCGCAATCTGGACATAATTTTCTTATGTGGATATTTGATTTTGGAAAGTCATTTTCTGTTTTTCTTGTTTCCTTTTCATTAAGCCAACATGTCTATTCATAATTACACCTGTATGTCAATTGACACTTTCCTTCTTTAGTATGGACTGTAAAGGAAAATAAATCTTAGGACTCCCAAATCACTAAGCTAAAGGGAAAAGTCAAGCTGGTAACTGCTTAGGGCCAACCTGCCTTCCATTCTATTCAGTCACCCCTCTGCCCACCGAGCTACATTCACATCTGGGCTGCCTCCTTTGGAAAGGCTAATCAGAAATTCAAAAGAATACAACTCTCCCTTCCTTGCTTTACTTCAAGTTGTCCTGCCTTTCCAGACTGAACCAACCAATGTATGTCTTACATATATTGATTGATGTTTCTTGTCTCCCTAAAATGTGTAAAACTAAGCTGTGCCCCCACCACCTCGGGTGCATGTCATCAGGACTTCCTGAGGCTGTGTCATGGGAACATGGCCTCAACTTCAGTAAAATAAACTTTCTAAATTAACTGAGACCTGTCTTAAATTTTCCGGGTTTACAGGACCTACACGATATGAAAGCTATTTCATGATTTCTCAGATTGTTTTTTAAAAGCATCATTATAACTCTTCATCTTCTTTGCAATAGACTTATTTGGTTCAATTCTATATGAATTTTTTCAGGTTGAAAGTTCTGCCAATAACAAAATGACTTGGCTGTGTTGTTCACTTGAAAATGACAATGCTGTTGCCTAGACTTCCTGTCCAAGATTGAATTTTGGCTTGTTCATAGCTTGCTCTCTGTTCTAACAATCATGTGCAGCCAGTTGCTTCATTTGTGTTTCTAAAGAAACTCTTGGAGGTGTTGAGGTTTAATGTGGGTGGGTAGAGTTGGAGGAGGGGGCTGTGTTAGAAACCATGATTATTAACCTACCAATATGGTTAACCCTCAGTCTCTTTGCTTGTGGAATGAGGATAATAGTATATGCTTCACATCCCATGCAAATGGAATATATTAGTTTGGCACTTTATAAAAAACGTAAAAATTATTTGTTTTTAAACATTTACATATCACTTAAAATAATAATAATAATAGTTAATACATAATAAGTAACTACTTCCTCTCTGAAACGATTCTAGTTTCCAGTTTAATCCTGACAATACCCTAATGAGGTAGCTTTGTTATTACCCAATTTTACAGATAAGGAAACCGAGGCAAAGAGGTTAAGGATCTTGCTTGGGGTTCTAACCTTAGGGTTATACTGCTAGTAAGTGGTCAACTTCTGAATTGAACCCAGACAGTCTGGCTCCACAATGAAGAACTTGAAAGAATGCCAGGAAGTAATTTTCACCAAGTTGAGCTGGAACCAGGCTGGAAAACTGTCTCACATACTGCCTCTATGACTACAGCAGGGGCTGAATAGACACTCCCACATTAATGGAAATTAGACATTCTCTTTGGCTGATCTTATTCCCCAAATTGTTTACAGCTGTTTTGTAGCCTTAGAATTGCTGGAAATGTTTAAACACCACATTGTTGATTTAGCTTATTTTGTTGTTTTGCAATCCCCTAAATTCTCTATGTTAATGTTAATGGTGTGTTACCATGTGATACTAATGGAGGACTGCCACTCTCACAGGTTGAGACCTTATGTTCTGGACTCTATAAGCCTCAGAGATTTAGACTCTCTTATGCTGACAGTTACATGGGGAGTATATGACAAAGGGATACTCCAGAAGAAACAGAAATCTAGAGTGGCCTGCTTGATACTAGAATTTATCGAGGGTTCAGATCACTTTTTGAGGAAGTAGACTGGCTAGAGAGAATGTGTACTCACTATGTTTGTTGGCCTAAATCACAGGAAAACCCCTAATTTAGTCTGGTCTTCAGGTATTAAGTGGCATCAGCTAAAGTTCTCCAATTACATTTCTGTAAGCTCAGGGACTGTGTAACTCTTACGTTAGATTTGGTTAACTTCAGAAGGAAAGCAAGACTACAATATGAAGAAAAATAATTCCAAATGTATGTACAAAACCTTATCATGACAAGAATAGTGTCAGTCATTAAATTTTATTTAGCACTTTAAAGAAATATCATGAATAAGTGCATTTGATCCTCACAAATTCTTATGGCTTAAATAAGATAAGCCTAATAATTGTCCACATTTCTAATGTGATAAGTAGGACACAGAAAAATCAAGGCAATGAGTGTCCTGCTGTGGACTTAAGCACAAGTTGCAGACGCTGAGTCCAGTGCTCTTCTTACTGCCCCATGTAGCATCTCTTTTATTTCTTATTCTCTCTCAATACTTGAGAGGCCACTGTCAGTTTTTCACGCTGTTTCAAATAGTAGAAATTCAAATAGTAGATCACAGCAGTGTCTACAATCCAGGAGACAAAGAGGCTTGATGGCTGGGAGAATGGAGTGCTAATCCAGGAGTAATAAGGAATGAATGGCAGGGGTTGGTGGTGAATGTAGTGAATTAATACAGTTCAACCTTTCATACTTATTTCTTTTCAATATTATATACTAGGCAACAATCAGAGTCCCAGAAAGAACACTTTTTAATCTAATTTCTTTTGGACCAATAATAGAGAAAGATGAAATAGAGGAGAGTTAACATTTATTGGAGTATTTTGGCATGTCATGGATGATATATAAAGGTTGTATTTCTTCATCTTTATTAAAACTCAAGTAGGTAGTAGTTTCTGCATTTTACAGATAAATAAACTTAGGATGAGAGGTGAAGGTACTTTGCCCAAACCCATGGAGCTTAGAGCGTCTGCACCAGAGTTTGAAACTGGAACATCTGTTGCTTCTCCTTTCTCACACTGCCTCTGTGAAGCCTGGGGGTGAGAGTTGGTGCCCGTAGGCACTGGGGTGCTCCAGAGGAATGCCTGTGTCTAATGACACTGTATAAACACTTGCTGCCAGCACACATGTGTGAGGAGAACTCGGTAGTGGAAACGTGACATGAAGTGGATGGAATGAATGGCCACTTTTTGAATCAAGCCTCTTCATTTTCTCACTACTACCTGCTCTGCATCTAATTTGTCTTGGGTACACATTGAAAATGTGTTTCCACTAATAATGAAATCATCCAAGAATTGAAGATGAGATACTACATTTATTAGTTTCATGGGTCTTACGTGGTGTCTCCTTAAACCTTGTGCCTCATTTGTAATTTACATGTGAGTTGAAAATGACCTCACTTGCTTGTCACTGCAGTCTGCATTTTTAAGTAAAGGTGAAAGGATGTGTGTGAAACCTTCTGAGATACAGAAAATGAAATAGATTGATAGTCACTTATTAAGGGACACCAAATTCTACCATGAAGTTTTTTTTTTTTTCTTCCAATAGCGTAATGTGATCATTTCTACATTTTAAAATCTCTGTAACATTCCTGTGGTAATCATTTCTTTTCCCTGTCTGAACTGAAGCCCAGTTGAACAATTCAGTATTCACAGTGCCAAGCAGATCAGACCCCATGATGGCTTGAACCTGGCCAATTGAAGGGGCCACATTGCTACAAGATAAAGTCTCTGTTACTAACTTCCCATGCATTTGTATGAAGCTTATTTTTTCATTCAGTCTCTTTTAGCCACAGTAATTTTCCATGCCTATGCCTTCCATCCTTAGTCTTATGCCTGTTGAAGCCCTCAGTTGAATGATGAACTCCAGCTGAAATGATCTTCCTCAGAAACTATGGAGAAGTAACCACTTGAACCCAAACTCTAAAACTGTTTTGTTGTCTCAAACTGTGCTCGTCAGAGTCCTAGCCAAGTTAATTTCATTTTTTTTTTTTTGAGCCAGATTTGTTCTTACACTTTTAGGAAAATGGCCCATATTTTCATTTCATTCCCTGACATACTTATTTCCTGCTTTTTTTTTTTCCTTGAGACCTAGTCTCACTCTGTTTCACAGGCTGGAGTGCAACGACATGATCTCGGCTCACTGCAACCTCTGCCTCCTGGGTTCAAGCAATTCTTGTGCCTCAGCCTCCCAAGTAGCTGGGACTACAGGTGTGCGCCACCACACCCAGCTAATTTTTGTATTTTTAGGAGAGGTGGAGTTTCGCCATGTTGATCAGGCTGGTCTCAAACTCCTGAACTCTTGTGATCCACCCCCCATGGCCTCTTAAAGTGTTGGGAGTACAGGCATGAGCCACCACGCCCAGCTGATATATACTTATTTTGTTTTTAACATAGTTAATGTATACTTTGACATTGGAAATCTAATATGCCTTTCTTCATGGTTGCTGAAATAGTATATTACTGGTTCAAGTTATTAATATAGACAAGTCCTATAGTTATAAAGCCTATGTATACACCTAGAAAATACAGAAGAGCTAATAAGATTCATGGACAGTGAGGACAGCAGTGCTGTGAGGTCCGCAGAGAAGGGAACAAAAGAGGCCATCGCCTTGTGGCAGGATAACTCTAAGCTAACCAGTTAAACTCGTCTCAGCCATCCCATTTGGGTATCAGGCAAGTAGATTTGTATGGTATGCCATCATAGCTGATGAAGGCAAGGTATGACTTGTCCTTTTCACATATGACTTATCTGCAAATCTTTCTTTTCTTTTTTTTATACCTCACTTTGTCACCTCAATGCCCATCTTGTACCTGTCTTTCTGTTTTCATGTTTTCATTGGTCATTCATGTGTCTCTCTCCCCACACTCCTGATTTTCTCTAATTTCTTTGACTTTGGTAGAAATAGCTTGTGCATCACACCAAATGGCTGGGTGAGAAGTGATAAATCATCCACTTCAGGTGGCAAGCTTTTCTACATTATCTAAATGTAGTCGTGTTTCTATGAAGCAGTGCTTGTATTAATAGACAAGGGTTTTTGCTTTTGTCGTTCTTTGATCAGGTATTTTCCAGTCCTGTAGATATAGCCATTCTAAAAAATCACTTCACTGCAATACCTTTGTGTTCATCTTTTCTCCACATTTCTATCATGCTTTCTGGAGTATAAAGGGTTTTAATTAAGCCACAGACCAACATGTCAGCCTCCTGCTTCACGCACAATTGTATACGTTTGTAGGGATATCTTAGAGATACTGCAGGTTCAGTTCCAGACCACCACAATAAAGCAAGTCGGATGACATTTTTGGTTTCCCAGCATTACAATAGTAACATCGAAGTTCACTGGTCACTGATCATAAAATAATAATGGGAAAACTTTGAAATATTATGAGAATTATGAAAATATAAGAGAAAAGCACAAAGTGAGTTCCTCCTGTTGAAGAATTGGTGCCAGTAGAATTGCTCAGTGCAGGGTTGCCACAAATCTTCAACATAAGTGTGAAAAACACGTGCCTTTCTCATGTGGCCATATAGTAAAAAGTGCAGTATCTATGAAGCACGATAAAGTTATGGTAAAATGAAGTATGTCCTTATTTAGTCTTGCATGTGAAAGTTTGTACTATTACCCACAGGAAAAAAAATCCCTAAAAAAGACTTGACAGTGTATCTGAATTACTGATAATCTTCAGATGCTGCTGTCAAAAACTTATTTGTGGGCCTGATTTTCCTGAAAGGAATTATGTTTCTGATAGCAAGTCTACCAGAAGTGCCAATTATTTATCAAGGTAACTGCTAGTTATCAGTTGTCAAATATTTACCAGTTAAGTCATCCATCTGGTGCAACGTGCAGCAAAACCGCTTCAGCTTCTGAGGAGCATGATAAAATTAAAGACGATATGTAAAAGCCATTGACCAGTAAAAAGAGAATGATAAAATGTGAAACCAATTTCAGTTCCGTTAAAATGTGGCCTTTGATGGAAAAAGTTAATGGAATGAAAAAAGCTTGTGTTATTCATTTGTCCTCACTGCTCTTATCTACAGTAATCTCACGGTTTCCCTTGGGGAGCTCTACACAGAAGCTACCAGTAAGGATAAGCACCTTCAATTTTCCTAACTTTGCATGACCAAACTAATTTTGTTTTTCTTCAGTGTGGTATTTATTTACAGAAACTTGCCCATTTACTGAAAACATTAAAGACTTTGACTCAAACTTGGAAAACTAATAAACATCATTTAGCAGCAATGAACCTGTCAACACATGGAAATAAGGTTTATGGTCATGCAAATGTCCATTTAACTTTGTTTGAGCCAAATAAACATAACAGTAAACTAATTAGACTGGCTTAAATCCCCATAGACAGTGAAAGCAATTATTTCTTGAAGGGTTTTCTTGTTTTTACTCTAGGGCAAAGGTGCATAACTTCTTGTAATACTCCTGAATAGTTCTTCAAACCAGGCCAGATGAAGTTGACAATATATGGAAGAGCTACCTTGATGTGCAAATGGTTGGGTCTTTAATTAGGTTCATTTATATAATTGAGAAAGAAGCCAGGGAATGCATTTGCGCAAGGATGGTTTTAAAAGAGGATGGTCTGCCTTTTAATTCCATATGGGAGGAAAATTCATAAAAAACTGATAAAAAACAAAATTGTTTTTTCTAACAACCTACTTACCACTAGGCATAAAGTGCCTTTGTTATAGTTTGGGTGGCTGATACATAGTTGGAAGCCATCTCTCTATTTTAATATTTTTGATATCTATTACTTATGGCTCATTTTTGTCTCAAATTTAGTACCTGAAATATTCAAGGTTTTTTAAAGTATTCAAAACCTCCAACTATTCCCTAGAGCTTTAATCTCTGAAACAGAGAAACTTCCTGATTAGAAAAACAGACGCCTGGTTTGGCCCCATGTACTACTGAGCTATGAGTGACATTGGCCAACATTTTTCGTGGTTTTCCTCTGTATATATTGGATAAATTTTGGATGAGTGGGGCTAAAATTTTATTTTAGATTTAAAAAAAAATCATATAATAGGATTCTACCATAAGTCTTACTTTATTTACATATGTATACATGTGGGTTCTGTGATTATAAGTCTCTAGAATATAAACTACATGTTGAAAATTGTGAATATTCATTTTTATGTTTGCATAATATGTACGTGCTAGAAAACGTCTTCAGAGTGACTGTAGCTCATGTGAATCTTATGCTCTCTAGCTCATATGAATTAAATGGGGATATGGTTAATTTGCCTTGCCACGTACTGAGTCCTAGCTTCAGAAACACGTGTCTTTCTGGTATGGCCACATTAGGATAGCTACCAATCTCTGCACATATCTTAATCTAGCACTTTTGAACATCCTTGTGTCTACCAGTTGAATGTATGAAAATAAACGAAGGCTATACTTCTTTTTGTGGTATTAGAATTGATATAGAAATATAACTTTTGGCCAGGTGTGGTGGCTCACACCTGTAATCCCACTGCTTTGGGAGGCCATGGTGAGTGGATCACTTGAGGTCAGGAGTTTGAGACCAGCCTGGCCAGCATGGTGAAACTCTGTGTCTGCTAAAAATATAAAAAGTAATTGGGCATGGTGGTGCACACCTGTAGTCTCAGCCACTCGGAAGGCTGAGGCAGGAGAATTTCTTGAACCTGGGTGGTTGAGGTTGCAGTGAGCTGAGATTACACCACTGTACTCCAGCCTGGGTGACACAGTGAGATTCTGTGTCGAAAAAAAAAAAAGAAAGAAATGTAATTTTTGACAAAATTAGTACTTCCATATGTATGGTAGCATAATAAGTCAAGATCCAGGCTACACTAGAATGTCTTTATAAATAAACTATAGCTGATTAGTTTGCCTGAAAGTTTCACTGTGCCTGAAGTAATGCTGTTTATGTGGATTCAGATATGTCAGCCATTTCTCATGGTCTTAGGAGAGCAGCAGAGATGCTTAGATTCTTAGAACATGAAAACTGACAGAGAGTTAAGTGTCCATTAAGTTAACCCACTCGTTTCATATTAACTGCATATCAAGAAGGTAGGTGACTCACAGAGCCTCAACCCAGACTCTGGCCATTTGACTCAGGTTATTGCTGTAAACAGCAGTACTGGTATTGTATCTGGAGTGCTCTAGTCCTCACAAAGTGCTTTTCCTGCCAGAACTCTGCACTGTTGGTGCCCGGACCTTTAGTCCTGATCATTTGGTGCACAGAATCAGAATTATTTTTGTGTGCTGCCTTGTGTGTAATCCTTGTTTGTTCAAAATACTATGAGCATTTATTTTACATAAAACATTTCTTTGTTTATGTGCTTACTGTTGAGCTCATGATCATCTGAAGTTTTTAGCGTTTGGTTTGCAATAGAAATCGGAACTATCTGCTCCACATAGAGAAACAGATATTTTCACAATGCTTGCTAATTAGGCCTAGTTTGAAATAAACTTTGTGAAGGTGTGAATGCATGGTATCATGTGAATCTTAGTAATTTATGAACATGTCAGTTGCAAGATGTATTAGTTCATTTTCATGCTGGTGATAAAGACACACCTGAGACTGGGCAATTTACAAAAGAGAGAGGTTTAATTGGACTTAGAATTCTATGTGGCTGGGGAAGCCTCAAAGTTATGGCAGAAGGCAAGGAGGAGCAAGTCCCGTCTTACGTGGATGGCAGCAGGTAAAGAGAGAATGAGGAAGACACGAAAGCAGAACCCCCTGATAAAACCCACAGATCTTATGAGGCTTATTCACTACCATGAGAATAGTATGGAGGAAACTGCCCCACGATTCGATTGTCTCCCACTGGGTCCCTCCCACAACATGTGGGAATTATAGGAGTACAATTCAAGATAAGATTTGAGTAGGGACACAGAGCCAAACCATATCACAAGAAAATATTGTTTTGTAAATAGCAGGTTGTTATAGTAAAGGTAAATGGGCACTAGAAATCCTAGATAATGAATATCTAATAGACATGTATAATTTGAAAAAAAACACAGCTAATGAATGAGACAATAAATTTTAATTAGGAAATGGTCATGTGCCCCATCAAACTCATTTTGTATAAAATGATTAATTGATTAATATAAATCACTCTGGAAACTACTTATGTAAATAGTAGCCTGTATAGTATAATCAAATGCATTAGAAAAATTGGCTAAATTGACACAATAAAAATGGAAATGAGAAAGATCCCATTCATAAAAATATTGGAAAAAAGTCATGAAATACCTAGGAATGAATTTACTGAGAAAAACTCTCTGAAGAGAACTGTAAAATTATATTGAAGGACATAAAACCCAAATAGATGGAAAGACAGACCACGTTCCTGGATAGGAAAACTTACTCTTATAAAAATGTCACTTTAAAAAAATTAACATATAAATTGAATGCAGCTCCAATCAGAATTTAAGTTTTTTTAATTTTGAATATAAAAAGTGATTAAAAAGTATTTATGGAAGAATAAACACACGAAAATTGCCCAGAAAATGTTGAAATGGAGCAATAGCAAGGCAATTTGCCCTACTTGATGTTGAAATCTTATATAAAACTACATTATACAAACAGCAACAAAAAAACATAGTACTGACCTGCAATAAACAGATAATTCTATAGAACAAATAGTGAGCATTTAGCATGTAATTAATGAGGCTATAAGTCAGTGAATAAATTATTAATTATTCAATAAATGAAATTGAGAGAATTGGCAGTACTTTTGAAAGAGATTACAGTTTTATTTCTGGCCTGGCACAGTGGCTCACTTCCATAATCCCAGCACTTTGGGAGGCCAAGGCAGGTGAATCACCTGAGGCCAGGAGATCGAGACTAGCCTGGCCAACATGGTGAAACCCCATCTCTACTAAAAATGCAAAAGCAAGCTGGGCTTGGTGGTGGGTGCCTATAATCCCAGCTACTCAGGAGGCTGAGGCAGGAGAATTGCTTGAACCTGGGAGGTGAACGTTGCAGTGAGCCAAGATCATGCCATTGCACTGCAGCCTGGGTGACAAGAGTGAAACTCCGTCTAACTACAAAAAAAATTATTCCTTTTTCATTATACAACAATGGATTACAGATGAATGAGAAATCTGAATGCCAAAACATAAGACTACAGCAGTCCTGGCAGACACTGCAAGAGAATATCTGGGTAATCAATGTGTGTGGTGAGTTGTTGTTGTTGTTTTTTTAAATTGCATTTTAGGTTTTGGGGTATATGTGAAGAACATGCAAGATTGTTGCATAGGTACACACATGGCAGCATGATTTTCTGCCTTCCTCCCCTTCACCTATATCTGGCATTTCTCCCCGTGCTCTCTCTCCTCAACTCCCCACCCCCCGCTGTCCCTCCCCTATTTCCCCCGACAGACCCCAGTGTGTGATGCTCCCCTCCCTGTGTCCATGTGTTCTCATTGTTCAACAGCAAACTGACCAAGAACAGAAAATCAAACACTGCGTGTTCTCACTCATAGGTGGGTGTTTGTTTTTTTTACGGCAAGACCAAAACCATGAAAAAATAAAATGACATATTTGATTTCATAAAATTTAAAAATGCAAAGGCTGCATGTAATGGACATTTTAAAGAGCAACTTTTTGAATCCTTTCATATGCTTGGGGAATTCTCCACTTTATAAATTCTGCCTAAGATGGAAGACCTAAGGTGAAAAAGCTTAGTAATGAGTGAAACCCTTCCTGTCTCCTGGACCTTCAGCTTTGTAAACTAACGCTGCAGTCCAAACTTGGTCTTTAAAAAACCTTGACACTTTTAGGTGATTTCTTTTTACCTATTTATATGGTGGTCACTTCTTTCTCCTGCGCTTTGCCAAAGTTAAAAGGATTCTTGTCTCCTGTCTCTGCTTGGAATTCAGTTTAGGTTGCTCCAGGAGCTCAACTCTCGGATGGGGCTCGCAATTCCTTGGCTTTCATCGCCAAAGTGGGAGCACTTGCAACTTTCTACACTCTAAATTGTTATGATTTTGAAGTTGTTTACCATCTTAGATGCAGTTTTATGAACAGATTACAATTTGTTTATAGCCCATTTAAATTAGCCTGAAATAAAAATAATCCTTCAGATTAACAGAGTAGAGAAGTTCATATCCACATCTACATACTTGTCAATGTGAATTCAACTTTTACTGGGTCTCATGAATTATTGGATAATAGTATATTTATGTTCAAGATATCTGCCAAGTCATTTTCACATATTCTGTCATTGCTAAGCCATTTGTTCCCAACCCTGCACTTTTGGTTGCTTTTTTAATCCCCTGAGCAAAGTTTTTATAACTTATCATTTTAAATGATAGTTTTAGAACTATGTAATCTTTTTAGCTCAGTATCTCTATCTATATAAAGTGAATTATAGAATCAGCATCTATATCTATACAAAGAGAATGATATAATCAGGATCTGGAGGATCCTAATCTGTCACTCAACAGAGTTGCTGTCCCTTCTATTAGTCATTGATAAAACTATTGAATAGGTCACAACGGAGTCCTGATTCAGTTATGTCCAAAATGGCACCTCCAAAATTTGATACCGATTCATAAATTGGTACATTTAACTTGATAAAATTTACTTAATTTTGTTTTGATTTCTTTTCTTTGTTGTTGGTTGTAATACTGATCACATAAGAGTTCTGAGTTGTGTTTTTGGAGGACCACATATACATTTTTAAATGTTTATTATGTTTTTATTGTGACAAAAATACACAGCATAAAATTTACTGTCTTAATTGTTTTTAAGTGCACAGTTCAGTGGTATTAAATACAGCCATAATGTTGTACAATCATCACCATTATTCATCTCCACTATCTGCTATGTTTACAAACTATTTGTATAACAACTTTGTGCAAGAAGAAAGTGGTGTCAGCTGGGCAGTAAAGCCATGCTGCTGTTAATGATCATTACTTCAACTTACACTTTCACACCATCCCTTAAGAACCCATAGTAACAGCTACAGTTTGGGGAGTGTACTTGCTCATTTTTTGAAAATCATAACATTTGTCCATTGATTTTCTTATTCTTCTGGCATCGTTCTCATTTTCTGCAGCTTTTCAAATGTTATTTTCAGTGATTTTAGGTAAATGTTCTATTGGTACTCTAGAACAATTTTAGCCTCAGGTTGAAAACGGGAACTCCCTTGGATTGTATCACAGCTATTATCTGACTTTCTATATTCACTTTTGGATTTGCAGCATTTACCTATTTTTGTTCCACCATTTTCAAATGGTGGCTAATCTTCATTGTTAGAGAAACAAAAAATAAAGTGAGATAGCTCTCCCTTTGTCATTTCTTATTATTTCTAGGCTCTAAGAAGAGCTTTTAGCCCTGCCTTCATCTTAGTTGATAATTTATTAATGTGACATTGAGTGATTTATTTATTTATTCATTTATTTTGAGATGGAGTCTTGCTCTGTCGCCCAAGCTGCAGTGTAGTGGTGCAATTTTGGCTCACTGCAGCCTCCGCCTCCCAGGTTCAAGTGATTCTCCTCCCTCAGCCTCCCGAGTAGCTGGGATTATAGGCGCATGCCACCACCCCGGCTAATTTTTTGTATTTTTAGTAGCGACGGGGTTTCACCATATTAGCCAGGATGGTCTCAATCTCCTGAACTTGTGATCCGCCGGCCTTGGCCTCCCAAGGGATTATAGGCATGAGTCACTGAGCCTGGCCAAGTTTTTATTTTAACATCAGTAATCTTGAGTTTTAAGTATTATAACCTTGTTTGTGGGATTACGGTGTTTTGAAAGTTGGAGACTTACTGTACTTTAACTTTTTAAGAAATAAAAGAGAAACTTTATGGAGATACATTGATGGTAAATTGTAGTCACTGTGAATAATATTGGAAGTTTAGAAAACAAATGATAGTAAGTATGTGCCAATAGCAATCTTAGGCTAACGTTTCACATTCTAATTAATTGAAGCAAACACACTTTCATTTGGAGTATGTTCTTTTCTTTTTCCTTTTTATAGTGATAATGCCTGCCAGAACATTGATCTCAAACTTAAATTAATTTCTTTCAGGCCAGTCTCATCTGATGGAATCAGCTTTACTGTCTGAAGTAGGCAGACAGTAGCAGGAAAGAAAACACCATCAAATAATAGTGTACTACCTGTGAGCCACTACTTTCTAAAACTTTAACTTCATATTTTTGGAAAAGACTTGAATGTCGTATTTCTGGAAAAGAGGACTCTATGCTTGATAAACCTAAGAAGAATTTCTGGGAAGTTAGGGTGAGGATCACCCTAAATTTGCATGGTGGAGTGTAAACTTCATTTGAATACTCACCTATTTTGATTTTGTCTAAGGAAGTTGGCGGGCCAGTTCATTGGTGTTACCTGTTTTTGACAGGCTCAGCAATATAGTTGCTGATTCTACTTTCACATCAAGCACATCCTTTATTTTTTTCTACAAGCCTACTTCTCTTCTGCTCATTCACCCTATCTTGTAGGCCTAAATCTTGCTGGGTCTTGATTCTTCCCTCCTGTGTGCCAACATTCAGGTGATATCCAGCCCTGCAGTGTGCTCCTTATTCTTTTCTTTCCAGTCACTAGAAACTTTCATTTGGGCCCTCATTTATTTCTGCTGCTATTAGCCTTCCACTTGGATTCAGATCTCTGCCCGGCAATTGTGTGGCATTGAATGACCTCTTTGATCCTCTGTGCATCTTAAAAATGTTGGCAGTAATATTACCTCTTCATAGGTGCTGGAAGTGTTAAGTGAGTACAGTAGGCAGACTAGTAAACGTTCATTTTTTGTGTGGTTACCTCTGCCCCTGTAACTACTACCATTACCAGCACCTCGACCCCCATACTGCCGATCCGACCTGATGAGCCTTCTAATCTAGCAGGGGCTCTAATCAGCTTTGAAAACTGATTCTCTCTCCTCAGTGAGACACAAATGGCCTTCTCCGTCTCAGCTCTCCTGAAAGCCACATCCCTGACTATGTTCAACTGTTCCCTATGTCTCTATCTTTCCATTGTTAACTGAAAAATTCTATACTGACCAGTTTCTACATTTTTTCTCAGGATCATGTCAAATCTTCTATTTGCTTCCTGGTATCCCTTCCTTCTACTCCTTTGGTGGTAGAACTTCTAGATTTTTGAGCGTGTGTGTGTGTGTGTGTGTGTGTGTGTGTGTCTGTGTGTGTCTGTGTGTGTATGAGTTTTCCTGGAATAAAGAATACATTTCCCAGAAGCTGGGTATGGCCATTTGACTAAATTGGGTCCAGTGTTAGTAAGTGGGTGCTGTGCATGTGCCTTCTGATAAATGTCATTAGATGAAGGAGCATGCATACCCATTTTTTCTTCCTTTCCTCATAATGTCTGATGGCTGGATCGTGAGCAGCCACCTTGGTCCATGAGGTGGAAAGCTATATTTGGAACACAGCAGTACAGCAAGATAGAAAGAACTTGGATCCCCATTTGCCCTGGCCTGCTAGCCTCCAGGCTTTTTATATGAGGAAAAATAAAACTCATCAAGTTGATACTGTTATTTTGGACTTTTGCTAGTGCAGCAGAACTCAGTTCTAACTTAGGTAAAGACCTACGTCAGGAGTTATCCTTCATCTCTGCCCCTAACATAGTTTGCATACCATGAAATTATATTTCTTGTCAGATTACATGTCTGCGTTTCAGTTTTTCCATTTGCGAAATGAGGATGAGAAATGAAAGCCTCTATCTGAGGACTGTTACCATGAGTAAATGAGATAATACATATAAAATACTTAGAGCGAGTGATCAATAAATATATAGGCCTTATCGTTGCTGCTGCTGCTGTTAGCACTTCTGTGTCACGCATTACACAGTGAGTGCTTCAAAATTCGGGTCTCTGTATTGCTCATCTTTGTGTTCCTTTCCAGTGTTCATGTTTGAATTTGACACACTGAGCAGATGCTAATTGTAGCCCATCAATAAAATGTTCTTTAAAAATAGAATAGAACTTGTCAAAAGCATCCAAGTGTAGTTTTTTTTTGTATTGAGGTATGATTGACATATTAAAAGGTGTACATACTTAATGTATACACCTCGATGAGTTTGAAGTACAGAAATTTTAAGCACAATGTGGTGACCAAGAAAATGCACTTCTCAGACCTCTTACTGAGGAGGAATAATTGACTGATGGCCCCAGCTGCTGTGCTCTGACCCACCAGTGCATTTACCCGAGAGTTGTGCTGAGCATGGCCAGTGATTGGTCATGGAGGAGATACTAAGGTGGGATGCAGGACTGCTCTTACATACTTCTTAGACTCAGTGACTCTTCATCGACTTTGCCAAAACTCTCGTATACCTACATTCCAGTCTAAGACTCCCCTTACCTTCCTTCCTCCCACCTCTCCACCATAGAGATCAGCCCCACATCTTGTTCTGACAACTCTCATCCCTCTGCAGCTCCTTCTGTATTCTTCCTAACAGGTGTCACCTGTGCTCTCTCCCACCCATAAGTTACTTGAACATCTAATCCTGTCATGGTAAGTTTCTCAGACAACGCAAACTAACACATACAATGATCATTATTAATATTAATGTGGATAATATAGGAATGATAAAGGAATGCTCTTTACAGGAATTTAAATGTTGTAGTAAATTATAGTATGGTTTCAAAATATTTGCTGCTCCTTCTTGATGGAAGAGTATGTACCTCCATTTCATCGATGTCACGCTCCTTCATGGCATTTCTCCTGCAATGAAATGTGAGTGGAAGTGATGTGTCACTTCCAGGTGGAAACTTTAAGAGACATCATTTGGTTTGTCTCATTCTCTTTCTCTCTGCCACAAAGACCACAGAGTATTGAAATGGAGATTGTGCCATCAAGATACAGTCTATAGCAAATGTGTAATATGAGTGAAGGAAAGCTGGTGTATTGTTTTGGGAGCTGTTTGTTATTGCAGCATTACCTTGCTTGAGTAGACTGATACATATATTGAAATTTAATTGCATAGAGCAATCAACTATAACAGAAAAAGTCTATCTTAAGAGCTAAAAGCTCTTTTCTCCATCTGAATGAAGCAAAGAAATTATGTTGAAATTTCTTGTGAAGTAAAAATAACTAATAAAATTTCTAATTTAGTCACTGACCATATGACTGAGTCATTGTTTATCTCTATTATTTAAAATTAAAAGTCTTTCTCCATATGGTTACATTTGTCTTTCAGCTTGACATTGGATCACCTATCTGCCTCCTGTAACTTTTCCTTCATTACAGTAGAGCCATCCTCCTAGTCATAGGGCACAATACATAGCCCAGATCTTTAGCTTATTGTCTACACTTACTGAAGTCAAAGTTAGTGGAATAGGCCAGGTGGCTCACACCTGTAATCCCAGCACTTTGGGAGGTTGAGGCAGGTGGATCACCTGAGGTCAGGATTTTGAGACCAGTATGGCCAACATGGTGAAACCTCGTCTCTACTAAAAATACAAAAATTAGCCAGATGAGGTGGCACACGCCTGTAATCTCAGCTACTCGGTAGGCTGAGGCAGGAGAATTGCTCCAACCTGGGTGAACAGAATGAGACTTTGTCTCAAAAAAAAAAAAGTTAGTGGAATAAACAACTCATTTCTAATGTCCCCAACGTTCCCCTATTTACAACCTCACAACCCTTTCCTTTTCCTTTCTGGTTCTTTACCTGCTGCATCAGCCTTTCCAAACTCATCCTCAGCCCTTATCCCCTGGTAGACCTAAGTGAAACATGAGTTGCTTTGTCGTCTCCTTTATTCTCTGACTTCATTTGCACAGATCTTCTTTCATTAGTATATGAGAGGAAGGGCCCAAAGTCAAGGTAACTGAGAGTGATGCATGCTGCATTCCACCTCACCTTTGCTTCATTTGAACAATTTCAGGTGTGTTCTCAGCTCCTCCCATTTTTGTAGTGGGAAGAATGTAAAGTTGCTATAGTTCTGTACTCTGTATTTTGTCTGCTTTTTAACAAGGTCTTGTAGAGCCATATACTGGTTCCTAAGGGCCTTTACTGTATCCCTTTAATTTTAACTAACTCATCCCTTCTTCCCCAATATAAATTGATTCCACTTGAATTAATAATGTCACGCTAAGCAGTGGATATATTCTCTAACAGTATTGTTCATTCAATAAGGCCTCTGCTGTGATAGGTAAAAATTTACCTACTTAGGCTAGGTAAATTAAGCAATTGGTTTTTTCTTTGTTAAAAAAATAAACATCAGCTTAGGCTAATAAATATTCCTAGTTTTTAGGACCTATAATTAATAATCCCTAACTCTGATTTGTTTTTACACTTAATTGTAGCCCAAAGACTAAGAAGCAGTGACTTTGTTTTTGAGATGAAACTAATTCCTCTTTGCCTCAGGATGATTCTGTTTAGGTTCAGTTACCACAAAGATATTAGTGGTTGTGATCGGTGACTATGGTTGTAGGTGTGACATAGGCCAAGAGTTTCAGAGTTGTGTCAACAGTGGTACAATTTAGAGGTGCAATGTTGCACTGAAACTAAAACATTAGATGATGTTAAGATCCAACTTTGATTTTTCGGGTTATCTTGAAGGCTTGGTCTGAACATCTCTTAATTTCTCTTAGGCAGAGAGAAATATACAACCTGCGAAAGGCATTTTGGGTTCCTTGAGTCAAAGTGACATCTTATTAACAAAAGAATGTTAAATTTTAAACATAAATGTTTATAGTAGGTCTGAAACTATCCCAGTTAGTGGGATCTTCTAATGCTAATAATGTTAGTTACTGTAAAAATCCCCACAGAGGCAATAGTAGACCCTCAATAAACATTTGTAAACTGGTAAAAAAAAAATCCCCTCAAAATTAGATACAGGCAACCTGGACTCATCCCATGACTATACTCTGGGTTATGTCAATGAAAGGAGCCTCTGCTTTATTTTGCCTTCCTTTTAGGGAAAGAAAAAGCCATGGCACTTAATCTCTGTGTCTTTATAGGTATCGTTTGACCATATAAGAATACAGCAAGGAGGGATATTTTCAAGACATCTTAATGTCTCTAAATGGATTTCTTCCAGGAACATTAGCAAGTAATGTCTTTAATGTCTTTAAACTACTTGAAAGAGGTATTATGTTAAAGATCTTTAACTCTTCAAAATATCCTCAACGTTTATTTTGTGTGGTTAAAGCGCCTTTGACTAATATTGCCTCTCTTTTTCCTCCTATTTAAAGTTAGTTATATTAACGTTTTCATTTAGTTTCTAAAAATGATTCTGTTTTCAGAGAGCGATTTTACGCTGGAAATAACATTAAATCTGAAGTTATTCGTTCCAATATGATTTTGTAATCTCTTTTCTTTTCTTGTACTTCTTCTTCTTTTTTTTTTTTTAGATATAGTCTCACTCTTGCTGCCCAGGCTGGAGTGCAGTGGCATGATCTTGGCTCCTGGGTTCAAGCAATTTTCCTGACTTAGCCTCCAGAGTAGCTGGGACTACAGGCGTGTGCCCTAGCTAATTTTTGTATTTTTACTAAAGACTGGGTTTCACCATGTTGTCCTGGCTGGTCTTGAATTCCTGATCTCATGTGATCTACCTGCTTCTGCCTCCCAAAGTGCTGGGATTACAGACATGAGCCATTCTGCCTGGCCTGTAATTTGTTTTTCTAAATTTAATGTCTGTCAATTGTCCACCTGTCTCTTTTCTTCTATTTTGTAAAATGTATTTGGTTTCTATTTTTATCCTTATTTGACTGTTCCACCAGATTTTCTAGATGATTGAAAGTACTTGATCTGAACGGTATTCCATAGAGTTTCCTTGGACCCTTGAAAGCCATTGATGTTAGCGAAAAATGCTAAATAATCAGATTGAAAGTAATACTCCCAACTCCATGCATGGCTTATAATACTTAATATGTAAGGTCATCTAGCCGTTTGTAGAATAAAGTTTTGGAATTGGGCAGGAGTCTTTGTGTATAAGCTGATTGTAAGCACTGATCATGAAACACATGACACATTTTTAAGCAGATGTTTTTCTTTCAAATGAATTTCGTCCTTTGGAGTGGTCACATGGTAAGAATGTGCACAGATTCCAGCAATGTTACTATTGTTTAAACATTTTTGGGGGTCCTTGGGATTGTTTTCAGAGTCTCTGAGCCACAGAAAAAAATTAATCTTGTCCTTTTATTTATACCTCATTTTTGACCCCTAAGAGTATCCCCAAGCCTGATCATCTGCTTTATTTTTACCTCTTGGCTCTTAATTATCATTATTCCTTTTAGTATTCAGCTAACATATCTTTAGAGAACAGAGGTTTTCTGCCATTTAGGTTTTAAACCTCAAAATTAACTCCAAAAGGGAAGGATCCAAAAAAGTATGTGAATCGATGACAGCCTACTTGAAAAAGCATGTAATTCCCTGAGCAGATTATCTTGCAAGTGAGAACGTGCATTTGGATGTAAATCTGCAGTGTTGGGAAAATCAGTCACATTGTGTTCCACTGTTATAAGAGGGGAAAAACTAAATATAGGCTTTCAAGCCTTGCAGATTAGTTCAAAAAGAGCTCCACCACTTACCATGTAGTATCAGGTGTTTTTTGAACCAGCATTCCCTTAGCTTTGAAATGGAAGTGTGATAGCAAACTCAGAGACCAGGTTAAGAACTAGTGATAATTCATTGCAATGCCTGAGATCACTCCAGGCTCAATAAATGGCATCATATACAATGTCAGTGTTATCACAATGTCTGTGCATAGTTCATAGAACACTTTAGCTGTTGATATAGCTATATTATTGAATATCAATTCTTACATTATCGAAGGGTGTAGATATATGATGAAATTTCATGAAAGTCTTTACAAAGGGTCAGGCCTGACTAGTATTGATTGCTCAAAAGTTTTTGAAAGAAAGACAGCAATAGCAATGATCAGATTGAGAAAAGATCTGCAGAGATAGTTGAATTAACATAGCAGATCCAACCAGGTTGGCTATAGGGTTTCTATTCAGAAAGCAAACTCACATTATGAATTATCCTCCACCTTGAGGGAATAGCTGTGCTCTATGAAGTTCATTACCATAACTCACAGGGTTTGGAATTTTACTGTTTAAGTTAGGAGTTTTGGTTTTAACTGAAAAACTGGGGACAATTACTAAATTTCAGAGCTATCACAGAATCCTTCCTCCCCCTAAATTTGGGTTAGAATTTAGCCCAATCTCTCCTGATCACAAAAATCCTTGTGAAAATACGCTTCAGGATATTACTCAGGAAAACTTTCCCAACCTAGCAAGGCAGGACAATATTCAACTCCAGGTAATACAGAGAACACCACAAAGATATTCCTCAAGAAGACCAACCTCAAGGCACATAATCGCCAGATTCACCAGGGTTGAAATGAAAGAGAAAATACTGAGGGCAGCCAGAGAGAAAGGTCAGGTTACCCATAAAGGGAAGCCCTTCTGACTCACAGCAGATCTCTCAGTAGAAACCCTACAAGACAGAAGAGAGTGGGGGCCAATATTCAACATCCTTAAAGAAAAGAACTTTCAACCCAGAATTTTATATCAAGCCAAACTAAGCTTCATAAGCGAAGGAAAAATAAAATCTTTTGTGAACAAGCAAGAACTCAGAGATTTCATCACCACCAGGCCTGCTTTACAGGAGCTTCTGAAAGAACCATTACAAATAGAAAGGAACAACCAGTATCAGCCTTTCTAAAAAATACCAAAAAATAAAGAGCATCAACATAATTAAGAACTTGCATCAACTAATGGGCAAAACAGTCAGCTAACATTAAATGGCAGTATCCAACTCACATATATTGTTATTAATTCTAAATTTAAATCAACTGAATCCCCCAATCCAAAGACAAAGACAGGTAAAAAAAAGCCAAGACCCATTGGTATGCTACATCCAGATCCATCTCACATGCAAGGATACACAAAAACTCAAAACAAAGGGATGGAGAAAGATTTACCAACCAAATGGAAAGCAAAAATAAATAAATAGAAAGCAGAAGCAGGAGTTGCAATTTTTGCTGATAAAATAGATTTTAAAGCAACAAAGATCAAAAGAAGCAAAGAAGGATATTACATAATGATAAAAGGATCAATGTAACAAGAAGAGCTAAAGATCCTAAATATATACATACCCAATACAGGAATACCCAGGTATATAAGACTTATAAAGAGACTTGGACTCCCGCGCAATAATAGTGGGAGACTTCAACATCAATATTAGACCGATCAATGAGACAGAAAGTTAACATCGATATCCAGGACTTGAACTCAGATCCGGAACAAGTAGACTTAATTAACATTTATAGAACTCTCCACTTTAAATACACAAAATATACACTCTTATCAGTACCACATCACACCTATTTACAGGTTTAAATGAAATATTGGTTGGCTGCTTGTTAATTATTTTCTTCCCTCATTTTTTTTTATGTCTCTATTATTTAACACAATTACAGGCATACCCATTTTTAGACTGCATTCTAGCCCAGGCAATAAAGCAATACCCCTGTTCCCTCTCCCTCTTCCTCTTCCTCTTTCTTCCTCTCCTTAAAAAAAAAATACAAAAAAATTAGCTGGATGTGGTGGTGTGGGCCTGTAGTCCCAGTTACCGGGGAGGCTGAGGCAGGAGAATTGCTTGAACCTGGGAGGGGGAGGTTGCAAAAAAAAAAAAAATGCAACTAATAATTATCTCAGGTAATTCTGATATTCTCCCATCTGTTCATTTTAGTGTTTCCCTGTGTTACCAGAAAGAGTTAAGAAGTTGTCTTAGTTAACTGGAAAATTGTTGTTTGCCCTGATAAACTCATAGCATTTCTTCTAGCGAGATCATTAAGATTCCAGGACTGACCTCTAGAAGACCATCTGGAATTCACAGCATTGCAGATATGTCAGTGGTCAGTCTGTATTATATGAATGAACCTGATATCAACAGACTTTCCCCCAAGACCTCCTTGAACTGCAACAGGCTAGGTCAAATAGATTATCTGCATTTATTTTGGAATCCAAACTAAATCAGCAATCAGATGAATAATGTATCAGTTGTAGTGCCTGGAATGGGATGCCAGCTCCCTAAAAAAATGCCACTGAGCCAAAATATACTTTATATTCAAACTGTTATGTTTTATCTTACTCATATATTAATTGAAAGCATTTTTGCTATAGTAGAACTTCACGAATCAGATTTCTTTTTATGAAATACACTTGTATCTTCTGACTCTTAAGAAATGCCATCTATGCAAGGTTTTGTCCTGAATCTAGGCATTATATGAACTAAATAATGGAAGGTATACAACATATTGTCTGATAAACTTTAACAAATAACATAATCTTGTATCATCTAATTTTTTCTAGATATATTGGAACAACGTATTTGCCCTGTGAAGGCCTGAAAAGTCTGTTGAATTGCTTCCATTCACCATTTCAATGAGTTTACATAAGTCTCAGCTAATTTCATTTACTTACTGAACTGAGATGTAAGGTCTTATGTTGCACGGATTAGCCGCTTGGAAGAAATGAGGAGCAGGAATGCTATTGACATGCTGCTTCGGCCTCTCTCAGGGGGCTTCCATTCCCACCACGGACCACAGATTTGTTGGATTAAATACCTGCTGATATGCAGTTCATAGAATTCCCCTTCTCTAGGTTCTGAGCAGTCTATCATCTTACTAAGGGTGCAATTTAAAGGATTCTGAATGTATTTTTTTTTTTGAGACAGAGTCTTGCCCTGTCACCAGGTGCCAGGCTGGAGTGCAGTGGCTCGATCTCGGCTCACTGCAACCTCCACCTCCTGGGTTCAAGCAGTTCTCCTGCCTCAGCCTCTCGAGTAGCTGGGACTACAGGCGCATGCCGCCACACCCAACTAATTTTTCTATTTTTTTTTTTTTTTAGTAGAGATGGGTTTTACCATGTTGGCCAGGATGGTCTCAATCTCTTGACCTCATGATCCGCCCACCTTGGCCTCCGAAAGTGCTGAGATGACAGGCATGAGCCACCGCACCCGGCCTCTCAATGTATTTTTAATGCTTTTAGTAGATTTTTATCATTCATTTTATCATACAAATTCTCATTCCTGCTTTGAGTTAGATTTCTTTCGGCACCAAAGAGAGGGATTGTATAATTGTGTTATTCCTTAATTATTTTTCATCTCTTTTTGAGTGATAAAACATGGCCACTAGAATGGAGTCTGGTAGTGGAATCACGAGAACACAAAGTAACACTAATGGAGACAGGGTCATTGTAAGTAGAGTTCTCACTGATTCCAACTAACTGCTATATGTGCTCTCCATAAATCATGTCCTTCACATTATTGTTAATCTCTAAATTACATCAGACTTGCTTCCTGGATCTCCTCTCCTGATCTGGAATTAAACTGCTCTCCTTAGGCCCTATTTTGTCATTCTTAGATTTTAACTGCCTCTAGCATCCTCTCCTTAAAAGCACTCACCAACTTGACTGGGAGTGGTGGCTCATGCCTGTAATTCCAGTACTTTGAAAAGCCAAAGCAGGCAGATCACTTGAGGTCAGGAGTTCGATAACAGCCTGACCAACATGGTGAAACCCCTTCTCTACTAAAAATACAAAAATGAGCGAGGCATGGTGGTGCACATCTGTATTTCCACCTTCTTGGGAGGCTGAGTCATGAGAATTGCTTGAACCCAGGAGGCACAGTTTTCAGTGAGCCAAGGTTGCCCCACTGTTCTCCAGCCTGAGTGACAGAGTGACACTGTCTCAAACAAACAAACAAACAAACAAACAGATAAAAAAAGTTCACCAGCTCAACACTCTGTCACTTACAACAGCCTATCCCAAACTGTATTTTATGTAATAATTACTCAGAATGTATATATTATACAAAAATCATTCTTTGTGTCAATGCCGGGTGAAAACCACATTGAATATGTTTCATTTTTGCTGGACATTTGAAACTGTTACTACAATAGAGCTGTGACCTGTGGTGGGTAAATGATGCTATGCTGCATTTTTCAATTTCTTTGGATACAAAAGCCTTAAAAAATAAATTGAACACCTCCTCAGACTGCTATTCCATGACATACACTTTGGGAAATGATGACCTTCAACAGAGGACTGTGATTCCCTTGCATGTCATACAAGGCTATTGCTGAACTTTTGAAATTCACTTTCGACCAATCCCCCTCTCTGTGCTATGCATGTTAACCATACCAACCTGCTGACCTTTTCCCCATGACACCAGGTAGCTGATTGCCCACATCATGCTCCCATCTTCCTGAATTGTCCTTTTTTTCCCCCAACCCCTAAGCAAATGCCTACTTATCCCTTAAGACACAATTTGAGAGAACTCTGAGTCTGCGAAGTTTTCTCTGACAATCCCAAACAGCCATCAGCACGAAAGAGCAAGTTTCAGTGCTTCTTTGGTGTATGGAATAGTCGCTTACTGAACATAAAGGTATTTATGCTAATATAAAAGTATTTATTCCATGGTTTGGTCATTCTTCCCTTCTATGATTCTCTTCTCTACCGTAATCTTTTCTTAACATGTCATTCGTGGTACATAGCAGAGTGGCCTGCGCAGAGTAGGATTATCACGTGCAGTGGCTGAATGCATTGTCTTCAGAAGTCTGTAATGTGTTGTGTGCTCATCTTGGAGGTTACACATTTAACTCTGTTACTATTTTTTACACAATGTGGTATAGTGGGAGAGTCAAGAGAATTAAGATCATTCATTTCTCTAATCTTGAATATGTCATCTAACTTCATGGAGCTTCAGTTTGCTTATCCATAAAATGATGAGACTGAAACAATCTGGGGGTACTTTTCAGCTCTAAAATCCTATCTAAACCATCTTTGTAGATATTTTTTAAGTAATGAGTTAGCTTAAAAGTAAACAAGGGAAGACAGAAATTTTTCTTCCTCACTTTGCTGCTGTTGTATCTGATTCGTCTAAAAGTTTTCCTTGACCTCACTTTTTGATCTTTAAAATGCAGCAGGAGACTGATCCCAAGGTTTTCACTGGACTTTGTAATTTGAGAAGCAGAAAATACGGTTATGTCTTTGGAAAACAACTGCAAAGCTTTTTGTTTTTGTATTTTTAAAAATCTTAGTGAAGCTTCTCAAAACAATAACTTTCTGGTTCCTGGTGGCTATCTCAGACAGCTTTATGGAAAATATTTCTTAGGGAGACAGAAGAGACTCCCACCCAGTTAAATGCTTCATCTTCTGCGATTTGCCCTGCAAGAAGCTCATTTGTGTATTGATAGGGCGTCTAGCTTTGGGCTCCAATTACAAGAGTAGAGCCATAGGTCGTCATGCTGCAGGGCACTGCTGCTCACAAGGGGCCGGCCAGGGAAAATACTTTCTTGAGCATTTGAAGCAGAAGATGAGACAATTGCTTTTTAGCTAGGAAAGAGCTCATGAATGTGTCCCCAAGTAAAAGTTCCACGTTCTAAATCCTGACTGCAGTGGAAGCAGCTTGTCATTAAGCATCCTGCCTGGGAAATCTCCAGTCAAACACTCCACACCTGCCATTTAATATTCTGTGATTGAAAACCACACATTAAATATGGTTCTCAACTTTAAAAGCAGCACTTTCTAATGCAGACATTAAGTGCTTGTGGTAAATATGAAAATACAAACAAGCCTCTTTCACGTTGGCTGAATCATCATCATCCTTACCATCATCAATAGCAACAGGTAAAATTTATATCTCACTAGTAACCCTGCTGTTCTTTTTGAGGTAGAGAAGTAGTTATGAAATAGAATTCCTGTCTTCAAGAAATTTCTAGGCCTCACGCCTGTAATCCTGCACTTTGGGAGGACGAGGGAGGCAGATCTTTTGAGGTCAAGAGTTAGAAACCAGCCTGGTTAACATGGTATAAACCCCATCTCTACTGAAACAAAAATTAGCTGCGCATGGTGGTGTGTGCCTGTATTCCCAGCTACTCAGGAGGCTGAGGCAGGAGAATCGCTTGAACTACAGTGAGCCAAGATCAAACCATTGCGTTCCAGCCTGGGCATCACAGGGCTCATGTGAAGAACATGACAAACCTGATAGGAATATAAACTGGAATAAGCTTTCTGGAGGACAATTTGACAAGTTAATGTCAAAAGCTTTATAAAGGCCTGGTGTGGTAGCTCACGCCTGTAATCCCAGTACTTTGGGAGGCCAAGGCGGGCAGATCACCTGAGGTTGGGAGTTCAAGACCAGCCTGACCAACATGGAGAAACCCCATCTCTACTAAAAATACAGAATTAGCTGGGCATGGTGGAGGGTGCCTGTAATCCCAGCTACTTGGGAGGCTGAGACAGGAGAATCTCTTAAACCCCGGAGGCAGAGGTTGTGGTGAGCCAAGATTAGGCCATTGCACTCCAGCCTGGGCAACAAAAATGGAACGCTGAAAAAAAAAAAAGAAAAGAAATTAAGAAATTTCTGGACAGGAGAGAAACTGAACATGTCAACGAAGTTTTAAAAGGTGTGAGCATTAACTGTACTTTGTTTCTCAGTGAAATCTTCTTTAGTTTGGAGAGAGTCAGAAACAAAGTTTTTCAGTAAAATAGCATGTTTCAGGATGTGTCTCAGGCTACCGTGTATATTTAGTTTCTGAACTACCATCCTGATCAGCCATTTAAAAAATGCCAACATTAGTGAGGGAGGTAAAAGACAGTGGTGGATTTTGAATTCTTCGTCTTTCTTAAGTCTGATTATTACCCTAGCCCCTCTTTTTCTATAGCGTTATGTCCTAAAAAGGTGACCCACCTTTCACCTTCCTAAGAAAGAGCACATTTCAGCTGGAATGTTATGTATGTCAACTTCTCTGCAATGTCTTGACCAAAAATGGAACACGCTGACTTTGTTTCCCGTCTGTCCTTCTGTCTCCTGCATGGGAAATGAAGCTGTCTTTGCTGCCTCTGCTGAGGGCCCCTCTAAGTTGGCCAAGAGAGGCTGGAGGGATATACATCACATTACAACCTTCAGACTGCCAAGTTCTAGTTAGTTTCAGCAATATACGTGAAAACCTCCAAAGCAAACACAGAGAGAGGAAATCAAAATTAAATTAATCCTCTCCAAGGGTAAATAAAGTATGGATGTGTTCCTCTTCAGCTGACAGGGTGGAAATCGGAAAGACCCCTTTGCTTGAGCTTCAGTGATACTGATGTTCAGATTCCTGATTCTTCAGCCCAGAAAATAGAATTGCTTTATGGAACTACAAAAATCGAAGTTTCTTACTGGTGTCTATATATGTAAGAAAGAAACACCTGATAGTTGAGATTCAAGTACATCTTCAAGCTGGTTTATGTGGGTTAGGGATAGAAAGCTGTCTTGTGAAAACAGCTGCTGTCTTGAGAGGAATCGAACTCTTTCTTTGATTATATAATCTCATCGCAGTTTGGCTGTGTCCCCACCTAAATCTTGTCTTGAATTGTATCTCCCATAATTCCTACATGTTGTGGGAGGGACCTGGTGGGAGATCATTGAATCGGGCCAGTTTCCCCCGTAGTGTTCTTGTGGTTGTAAATAAGTCTCATGAGATCTGATGCTTTTATGAGGGGTATCCCTTTTCCCTTGGCACTCTCATTGTCTCTTGTCTGCAGTCATGTAAGACGTGACTTCCACCTTCCACCATGATTGTGAGGCCTCCCCTGCCACGTGGAACTAGGGGTCCATTAAATCTCTCCTTCTATATAAATTACCCAATCTCAGATGTGTCCTTATCAGCACTGTGAAAATGGACTAATACAAATGTCAAAGAACATAGTGCGTTTGAATATCATAAAATTTCAGGCAGATACAAAGGGCTTTGACTTCTAGTCTTCATTTTTATGAATTAGAAAATGGGAGCAGAGGAGGAAACCTCACTTTTCTGCATACTCCCTGCAACTGCACAGCTGAAAATCCTGTTGTGTCTTTCAGTTTTGATGATCACCTGAAATGATTCTGACTAATGTCCTGACTAGTTTTTGATCAACCTCTGAGAGGCCATTATAGACAAACTCCAGCTACCTACTTCTCTGCTTGCAGAAGCTGAGTTATTTTTGAGCAGCTTACTTGAAACTCAGTTATTTTTTCAACAATCCTCCCTGAAAGATAAGACCAAAGAAGAACCTCATTTGGTTTTACTCAATGCTGATAAAATGCCTTCTATGTAGAAACCTAATTTAACAATGAATGAACTTTTATGAATCGTGCTTTTGCCTTCCAGCTGCAATGCTTCTTGACATCCTTATTTCAGATGTAATTACAATGCTTAATTATCTTTTCTCAGTTTGATTATTGACTAAGTTACATACCACACACCATTCTGGTGACTTTTCTGAGAGACTATCTCTACATTAATTTACATTTGGAGAATATGAGCAGCCATAGATACTTCATTGCTTTTTTTTTTTTCGGAATGGTGTCTCTCTCACACTCAAATACAAATGCCAAAATGTATTTGTTGATTAATTTTTTTGGAAAATTACATTTTTCCTTAAAAAGAACAGTAAACACTAGAATACCCCCAATAAAATGTGCACTAAAATATTCTCCTCAATCATTGAATGACATTTTCAGGTGGTAACAGCTGGCTGGCTCCCTGTTTGTGGTGAAGTCATGGAGAACTTTGTACTAGTCCATATAGAATTAGAGTTTGTCAGTCACGTCAACATTTCAGCCATGGGAAAAAATGAGATAATGATAACACTAAGACATAAGTAAAAAATAAAATCTGTACCATTTATGGAATTGAGAGGCAAAGGAATTAGGTTTACTTCCATGCCATAAACATTTGGCTGAATTTCCTCATTAAATGATTGGAGGAGCAAAAGTGTAGCTCACCGAAGTTAATAAGTGACACAAGTTTTAATTGAGCTTTTGTCTATTATGCATGTATCTACATTCAGAATCCAATGCAGTTTTTTCCCAGTGCTTTACATATTTACTTCTGCAAATCATTAAAACCACTGAAGGCAAGGCTGTTGCTACCTTACATGGCATTTTGTGTGCATTAAAAAAAGGCAGCTCTTCCCAAAAAACTTTTTTCGATTTTCAGAAAATTATTCTAAGTATCATTTGTTAGAAAAAGAAACCTTATTGAGAATTTTGGGGTAAAATTCTTTTAATATATAAGGAGGTGCTAAAGTTACAATCAAAAACAGATATCTTACATGTGAGTTGAGCCCCTTAGATTTGGTGCACTAGTATAATGTACAACCTGAACAACGATCCTGGTCAGCTATCTCAGAGGAGAAATTACTCTAGGAGCTGTAAATTTATCTAGTTTCGCCTTTCTGACTTACAACCAAATAGAGAGGAGAGAACCAGGTTTAAATACATGGCATGGCCTTCTATCAGTTGGTTAAGTGTTTGAATTTCAGTAGGCTATTAATTAACATATCCATAGTAGGGAAAAACAACTGTAAAGATGAGATGTCAGCCAGAAATAATTAGGCAGACAATTGGTGTTCCCTAAATGTTTGCTGAAACCCACTGATGTCATGAATGTGAGCCAGCTTTAATCTACGGCAGTAACATTGGTCCAAATGTGTGAATTTCTGAAAAAAGTTTTAGGACGCTCTGCCAATGTATTGTGCTGTTCAGTTTTATTTGTTGCTCATTAGTTACTTTGACATTTTGCTAAGTGCTTTTTCTCTTTGTAAATGGCCGTGATAATTCTATGCTTTAGGTTATCGTTTTAATTGTTCTCACTGCCTAAATGAGGAAAGTGAAGGTTAGTGCAGGATAGAGACACTACTTCAATGCTGACCTCAAACGAAGCTCATGCCATTGATGAGCATGTGAGTTACAAAATGACAAGTAGCTTTTTACTACACCAGAAAGAATCAGTATGTAAAATATAATTATTAAAAGGTACAAACAAATGAGTGTGCATAGCATTTAAGAACAGATATGTTAAGAAATGCAGAGATCATGTGAAGAACATGACAAACCTGATAGGAATATAAACTGGAATAAGCTTTCTGGAGGACAATTTGACAAGTTAATGTCAAAAGCTTTATAAAGGCCTGGTGTGGTAGCTCACGCCTGTAATCCCAGTACTTTGGGAGGCCAAGGCAGGCAGATCACCTGAGGTTGGGAGTTCAAGACCAGCCTGACCAACATGGAGAAACCCCATCTCTACTAAAAATACAAAATTAACTGGGCATGGTGGAGGGTGCCTGTAATCCCAGCTACTCGGGAGGCTGAGACAGGAGAATCTCCTAAACCCCGGAGGCAGAGGTTGTGGTGAGCCAAGATTAGGCCATTGCACTCCAGCCTGGGCAACAAAAATGAAACGCTGTCTCAAACAGAAACAAAAACCAAAACAAGGCTTTATAAAAAGGCCTAGCTTCTAATTTTTCAACCTTAGTGTGAGGAATTCATCCAAAGCATATAATTAGAAAGCTAGCAAAGATTTCCTTACAAGTTTATTCACTTTAGAATTATTCTGATAATGTCAACAACACAATTGTAAATAACCTATATCCTCATCAGTAGGGAACTTTCTAAATAAATAAAAGTATATTGATGAGCAGCTTTAAAAATGATGTCAGAGAAGAAACATTCTGTTGAAAAATGTTCTCAACATATTGAAAAATATATAATAGACATAACTGAAAATGTATGATTACAAATTTGTCAGATTGGATGTTTATATTCTCACATGCATAAAGAAAAGACTAGAATGATTTATAGAAGCCTGTTAATAGTATTTACCGGTGAGAGGGACAGACACGGGTGACCTGTTTTTCTTTTCTGCTTTTGCGTGTTTTCTATTTTTTTTTTTTTTAACAAAACAGTATTTTTAGTCAGGAAAAAGACCTTTCAGAAAATACGGATTTAATACAGGCATTTATACTGTACTAAATAATATACTGAATAATACAGGCAATATATATATTGATTAGATTTGAACCAAATACAAAGTTAATGCTGGCTTTTAAACCAAATGTGAAGTTAATGCTGGGTTAACGCTGGTTTTGATTTTTTTGTGTATCTCACTTTTACATTTCCTTTTTGCCTTCATTAGGAAATAGAAATAAGTCACATAAGAACATAAGGAAATGGAATTTTATTTTTTGAAGAGTGAAACATAATTGATGTTACCAAGGCAAGAAGACTTTTTTCAAGGAATAAGACATCTCTGGTTTGTTTCATTTAGCCTGGATTCATGTCAAGACAGCATGTCATTCACCAGGATAATTCAGGTCTGCGTTAAAATATGCTAATGGTCATAACACACACCAGCAATATCAGCCACTTAATATACTAAATGTATTGATCAATTGTATCATAGACCAAGGTAATCAGAGGCAGGGTGGGGGACAGAAAAGGGGAAGGGAACTCTGCTCAGTTATGTCATTTAGGCATTGGGAACCCAGGCTTTATCCATCATAGTGAACTTATGGCCTGCAAAATTGCCATAAAATAAGAAGAGATACTGTTGAGGTTCCTTTGAGGGAAATGATTGCCAGGGGTGAATGGCTTCCCTCACCTCTGTTCACATTCCATTGGCCAGATCTCAATCACGTGACCTTCCTAACACTTCACTGCAAGAGAAGCTAGGAAATGTGGTCTTAGGATGTATCCAGAAGGAAAACAGGTTGTGTGCACGTACAACATTCATCACTACCACTTCCACCTCACATAACATCTTATGGAGACAAAAATAATTTTTGTCTTAAGAATGGCTTTTCAATATTTGATTTTATTTTGGCATATAAAGAAAATATTTTAAATTTTCTTTTTTTCAGCTTTTAAGTTTTATTCTAAATTACTTGTTTAAAACCTTATTTTTATAGCACATTGTTCTAAAAATTTTATATCCAGCTAAGAAAGTCCGACTGTATTGATCAAGGAGTGATTGGTGCCTAAACAATAACGTACTTCCTCAGTAGAACTCCCAAAGGGCTCTTGATTAAGGGGAGAGCAGCTTATACCTACATGTGTGTTCAGGCTGCATCTTAACTGATGGAATCAGCCCATTGCCACATGGCTTCAGAAGTATTTATGTCTGACTAGAAACTCTCCAGCTTGTATCAGACGCTGGAAAAACACTTTATTGTCTGAGATTTTCTGTTTGTTGAAGATGACAGCAAAAGAGTTTGAGCATGTAATTGCCTGTTCTCATTTTTCAGATATAGAGCTTTAGGTAATATCCAGTCATAACAAATAAACGGTAGCCCGAATTATCCCTAATGTTTACAAAAGCTAAGGGAAGGTGGTACATAGAATAAGACCGAGATGAAAGGTGAAAGCGTGTTGTTTATTCATTTGAAACAGGGAAGAAGTTTCCATTTCAAATGCAGAATTAATTCATCAACCACTGCTTTGGGGTAACTAGAAGTGGTCTCTGGAGACCTAAAACTTCTCTTGTGTTTTTATTCAACCCCTCAACTCGCAGGAGATTTTTTTATTGTTATTTTTATTAATCAGCTAAAAATGTGTGTTCAAAATGTTGTGAGTATATTGAGACACTTTTGGGTCATGTGGCTTTATTTTAGGAATTTTGCGTGAAAACGAGGCTGGGTTGTATGAGGGCTGAGCCGGGACCCGGACCCGGGTCAGGGAATCACCTAACCCTGCTCTCCCTCACCTTGCTCTGAGGGCCTTTCTCTCCCTCGCCCCCAGGTGGCGCTCTGAGGGACTGTGTTCTCTTTCTGGGTCCACCAGGGGGCGTAGTTTTAAGGGCAAACGTTTCCTAGCGCCCTGCCCCGCTCCCATCTCTCTCCATCCGGGAGATTTAACGCGTTATGTTTAAATTTCATGGGCGCGGGAAGAAACTAAGAGTCAATCACCCCAGTGGAAGAGTCAGTCATCCCAAATTCCCACTTGGGGAGGTGGGAGTTCCTCCCAGGATAAATTCCCCCGCAGCGGATTTCCAGCTCTCTGGAATCCCCTCCCACATGGTGGGAGTTCCCTTTCCGTCTGGGATTTCCCCTCTGGAATCCCTTTCCACACTCTTTCCGGAAGTCTTTCTTTTCTTCTCTTTTCTCTACCTAAATAAAATCACCTTTCTGCAACACTTCTTAAGTCCAATATTTACTTTTATCAGCTAGTGCGCACCTGCAGTGGTCCCATGGCTTATTCCTTAAAAAATTGGAGACCGAGAACCCACAGCATTCTCAGGGAAGCTGTGCCTCCGTCAGCACCCGAGAAAAAACCCTGTTAACAGCTCTACCAAGATTTCTGCCTAAGGCCTCTTGATACACTGCATCTAGTCCTAGGTCCCATGAGTAAGTCCCCTTTTAAGGACATATAAACCATGTATTCTGGAACACCATAAAAAGGGTGGAAATTTTTAATGTATCTGGGAAGAAAGGAAATTTATTTCTCAATAGACATCCTCTTCAAAGCATATCAGTAAAAAGGCAGCCACAGCAATGACACATAATGCTCCCCACCCTCCTACTCCCACGGGAGGCTTGGACCTTAAGAGAGCTAAGTAGGTTAGACCTCAGAAAACGATTCTTCTCTTCAATAATCCAAGTTACAGCAAAAATTGTTCAGTGCATAATATTACTGAAATCCTTCCCCTTAATGACATTTTTGCAGTTCATAGATGGAAAGTGGAAGTTTATCAGTTCTTTCACCTTCTTCCTACATGTTTGGATTCCTTTAACATCCTTAAATTTCCATTTCCTTGTATGAAAAATGAAGATTATGTGTGGTGCACCTCAAGGACCATATATCTAGAGTAAAATTTAATCGTGCAAAGGCCTTTTAAAATTTGAATTAAAATATCTTAATACTTTTTTCACATTGATTGAGATAATTATTTAGATTAATTTCAATATGGTTTAAATTCTCATTTTAACATGCTCTCATTAGTCCATCTATCCACCTGCTCATCCATGTCTCCTTTCATCCACCCATTCATTTCTCAAACGGTAATTGCTGATATGGTCCTCATTAGTCACTTGTGCAAATTTATGAGTATACATGAATGAATAAGCCTCAGCACCTGCTCTCAATGAACTTAGAAATGGTCTGTTAAAGGAGGAAATTGAGTATTATAATATGATACATAACATGAGATAGGTGTGTGCATGATATCATAGGGAAGACGTATGTGGTCCCTCTACTTCTATAGGGTATAGGGGACACATAGGCTTGGGTGATTTGGGTATGAATGGATAAATAGGAGTATTCCAGGCAGAAAGCGAGACAGGTTTTAGAAAATGAATCAGCAGTGGGAAATTGTGTTAGTTAGGCAGAATAATGACCCCAAGGACGTGCATGTCCTGCTTCCTAGAATATTAGAATGTCTTATGTTACAAGGCAGAAGGGGCTTTGCAGATGTGATTGCAGATCTTGAGATGCAGAGATTGTCCTGGATTACCCAGGTAAATCCAGTGTAATCATTGGTGTCCTTATAAGTGAGAAGGAGAAGGATCAGGGTCAGAGTCCAGGTTCAAGAAAGATACGTACAATGCAAAGCGTTGTCAAAGTTAGGGATAGTTTCATTGGAAAATACATTACTTCTGGCTTTCAAAATGGAGAAGGAGCTACAAGTCAACAAATGCAAGTGGTCACTAGAGGTAGAAAATGTCAAGGAAATGGATTCTCTGCTAGAGCCTCCTGCAGGAACTCAGTAGAAAGCTAGAGAAGAATGAGAAGATACTTCTGCCCTGGGAAATCATACCCTGTAATGTCAAATAATCCTGTGCTAGTTAAAGCAGAAATAACCACTGTATGTTGCTGGGGAGAAAAGTCTTTAAATTCTTTACATATTCCATTTACAGGACTAAGTGTTTCTTTGAATAAAGGGTTTGGTTTTTTTTTTTTTTTTTTTTTTTTTTTTTTTTTTTTTTTTTTTTTTTTTTTTTTTTTTTTTTTTTTTTTTTTTTTTTTTTTTTTTTTTTTNTAGTAAGTCGTATTCCTGCTTATCCAGACTTTACCTGATGTTATTGTCCATTTACCTGATAGAAGTATCTCTTTTCCAACATAATTGCCTTTTTCTTGAGCATGAACAAATAGTGAAACTCATGAATGCAGTTGGGGAAATAATTTTTCCAAATTCTTAATTATGTTCATAGTGTGCCTATATGCTGGGATATAGTATGCATGACATTAAGCGCCTCAAATACACAAATGCATCTTGCAGATGCTTTTTGAATTCAGGATTTGTATGGAGGGAGTATAATAAAGGACTTTGAAGCAACTGCAGTTACTGCAGTGGAATGGATGTGATCTCAAGATGGTGTGAGGGAGAAGAAAACCATAGGCAACACCTCAAAGCCCACAGAGGAAAGAGTTTTACTGAAAGACATGGGGTGAATGTTTCAGGTGCAATGAATGGTACCTAGCATAGCTCGGATGTCAAAAAGAAATGTGTATAGGGGATGGTGGAATATTCCCTCTCTTTCTACAATGCTGGCAAAACGTAAAAGCTGAAGGGAGGCTACAGAGAAAAGTGTAGGCTCTTAAGACAGGCAGAAATGAGTTCAAGTCCCAGCTTTGCTACTTACCCTGTGTATGACTTTATGCCACGTCACAGAACCTTACTGTGCTTCAGTTGTCATCTGTAAAATAGGGCAACTGTACCTTCCTCACAGTGTTGCTAGTTACCAGGATTCAGTGAAAGAATAGATGTATAGAGCTTAGCAGTATGCCTGGCACATAGGAAACTCTCAATAAACTTAGTTATGAGTATGTTCCGCATTACAACTTGGGATGTCTTACTGTGATCTCATCTCAAATCTGCAGTCACCAACCTGGTCTTTGAATTAACTAGCTGAAAGCAGAGAAGATGTGCAAACATACAACAGTCCTGGGGGGAAAAACAGCTCCAACAAAGGCTGTTGTGCCCCTTGTGCCATAGAACAGCGAGCAGATGTGGTTTGTCAGAAATGCCTTTATGAGGGGTTTGGACTTCAGGGCCTATGCACCTGATGTGCTGAAACCTCCACTACCCAGTGAGCTGTCTGGATAACTTTGTTTATACTGTTCATCTGGTTGCTCTCAGGCCTTTAAATCCTGGGCAATTTCACCCAGACTTGCTGTCCTGCGCTTGATCTGTACATGGGATTGACTTCATTGAGGTCCTTCAAGATCATAAAGGAATAAATGTATCTTTTTGTTTTGTAGTTCATTGTGCACTCAGATTTACAAAGCCGTGTATTTGGTAGAGCCCATTAATTTATATGATTAGCTGTTGTTAGATCAATTTGATAGCGCTTACGTAATCTAGCATCACACTAAATAGGCTCAATAACAAACCAAGCAATGTCTTCCTGATCCCTTCATCTAAATCACCTACATCTTGTTTGGAAGCCCTCTTATCTGCGTTGGGGACCTTATACCTGCTCTACTTGTGTTCATTCTTATTTCTGAACCTCTCTCTGTGCAGCCCTGAACAAAATACAGTAACCTCTAGGGATATTATTTTAATTTCTGCATTTTATACAAGACTTAAAACGTACATAATTAGAAAGAAACCTCAATGTATATAATTCTCGATGTAATTCAGAAGGTGAAATGGACTGGTTTTGTTCCTGGATCTTTAGTTACTAGATTTTTAATAGCTTGGAAGTGCAGTGATGCTTGAAAATATAACTTTTTGGAAGGAAAATGTACCAGAAATTGTGACTTACTTAGGTTTCAGTGGATTGAACCACTGAGCCAAGAAGTATGCTGACCACCCACGGGGGCTTCGAGCATGGTGTCGTGATTGTCAAACGCCTGGCCGAGGCTAGTTAGAATTAAGTGAAGACAATCTCTATCTGGGCCAGAGAAATTCTAGAACCTGTCTTGTGGGTTTAGCATCTATGCAATGTTCGAAGCAAACCTATCCCTATATCCTGAACTCAAGGGCTGGCAGGTTGTGGATCCTACATGTTTAAGACCACTTTGTCTTCTCCCATAATAAAAATTTTCTCCTGCTCCCATTAAAAAGCATTACAAGTGAAAACATTTGAGGGAATCACAACCCCAAGCCTCACTAGATTGGAATAAGTGGTTATAATAATAACAAAACCCCTTTATAGGAAACCCTATATTTGGGGAATCGTCAGAAATCCACATGGCTGATTATAATTCAAAAGCCCTGAGAATAACCACTGCCTTTTCCTTTTCAGATATCTGAGCTTAACTCTTCGCATCCTGGTAGTAGTCTTACTGAATCCAAATTGTGGCAGCAGCGAAAGGCATTCTGGGTGGGAGCCTGTGTGAACTCACTCCTTACTTAGAGCCTCCCCGTCACTTCCACACCTTTGTTCTCAATCGAAGAGGCCCACATGCACTCGCTGTCACCAAGGAGTGCTAATTCTAAATGCAGCTAGTGCACTGGGAGAAGAGAAATGAATAATGATTATTTTGTAGAACTGCAGAACCTTTTGCTTTACTTATAGCAATAGCTACCATTGTTCTCAGCTGGTGTGACACTGCCCTCAAGGGTGTGATAATTCAGTGGGGAACAGGAAGGGATGCTAATGGCATACAATGCATGAGAGTCTTACACAATGAGGACAACGAGGAAATGCTTCACTTGACATTGCAGTTCATTGGACATTCATGTAGATTTAAAAAATAAGGTCAGTAGTTATTTGGGTCTGCAGTCCAGCACCCATATCTATGTAAATGTGTATTTTTTTTTGCACAGATTGAATCTGTATTAATTTTTCCAAGAATGAAACTACCGTGTGCATTGAGGGATGATGGTGCCAGGAATTGGAGCTTTTCCAGGAACTGTTCACCATCTCAGTCACATCATGGTGGCCATGTTGCTTGTGTTGTAACAGGCAGTGACCATGCACACGTATATCAGCATTTGCAGCTTCTACATTCAGAGCAAAGCATGCAAGTAGCTGTTGCATCGTCCTGGGGAGAAGAGGCTAACCAATTGCATATTTAAATGCATAACATTTTAACTTACTTTACTTTTCTTCTGTTTTGCTTTTTTTTACACAGGGCATTATTATTTCTTTTGAAATGATATACGTCGGTTATTATCTGTGAATTTCATTTTAGGAAAGTGAACGGGGCATGACCCGACGTTTGTTATGAACCAGGAGTGTTGGATTCCACTGGGGATGGGAACCATTGATCAAGTGCTTATCATAGCTCTAGTACAAAGATAAAGGTATTATGATTAATCCTTAGTCACCACAGGTGGCATACGGTATTATTCCAATTTGTAAATTAGAAGACTGAGGTTTGCTTAGAAAGCATCAAAAATATTTCTGGAGCTGGGAACTGGCATTCCTACTTGTATAG
The DNA here is from genome assembly GCF_001604975.1 of Cebus imitator. Taxonomy (NCBI): domain Eukaryota; kingdom Metazoa; phylum Chordata; class Mammalia; order Primates; family Cebidae; genus Cebus; species Cebus imitator. The sequence continues at coordinate 8,421,534 of NW_016107350.1, read as the reverse complement.
GTCTGGTAACACCAACCATTCTCTTAACCATCCAGTAACTCAAACCATGCTCTTGACCATTCCACGGTCACCTCCAGTCAGGCTCTGCTGCTGCCTTTTATCAGCCAAAAGCCAGGCCACGTTCTTGTCCCTCCTGAAGAGTACCTAGTCCATATCCAAAGGCTCTCCAGGTAGATCAGCCAGCAGTTGCCTATTAATGCCCCAGTTGAGGAAACATTCATGGGAAACTTAGGCAGTGGTGTTGTGTCTCCAACGCTGAAGGTTCTGACCATCAGCAAGACCAGAACATGCTTGGTTTCCTCTTGTAATAACATTCAAAGCCAGATGACAGTGGGGCTGACTCCATAACCCAGCATGTTTATGCATGCAGTGCCTGAGAGTTTTGTTTGGTGAAATAGTAATAGGGCTGACAAGGCTCAGAAAGATCACCACACGGAGGGGTGGGAGAGGAACTCTCTAGAATCCATACTGGGTAAGTGGTCCAGAAAGAAAGGCCCTTTCCATCCTCAGCTACCAATGACAAAGCCAGTGAATCAGGCCCATCCTCCATACCCCGGAGTTCCGAGGCCGCGTGCAGGACATCACCACCATCTGCTTCCCTCTGCCCCGGAACCTGGCGGGAACTCCAATGCTACACATCATAGGTGATGTGAAGGCTACAGCTGCTGCTTGCTGAACTGGCCTGCATGTCACAGTGACATTAAGGAGTTTTCTTCCTTTTTGTTCTAACTCTTTAATCTGTTCTAAATATTATTACCATTGCTTCTTGTCATCAGTTTATTTTCAATTATTTTTTTTTAGAAAAATGCACAAGGTAATGCTTTTCAGTGTGATAAACGGAGAAAATGATGAGTGATTTCTACCTCCTTAGATTGTATAACAGGTCTTGATGCAGGGCTTCTTGGGATGTCCTAGTTCACGGTCTTTTAAGTATTTCATTAAGCATCTAAGACCACTATCAATGGCATGACATGGAAAAACAGCTGCTACTTGTGGTGTACACATTATGTTTCAGGCACTATGTTCCTCTTTTTTTTTTTTTTTTTTTTTTTGAGATGGAGCCCCACTCTGTCTTCCAGGCTGGACTACAGTGACGCAATCTCTGCTCACTGCAGGCTCTGCCTCCCAGGTTCAAGCGATTCTCCTGCCTCAGCCTCCTAAGTAGCTGGGATTACAGGCGTGCGCCACCACACCTGGCTAATTTTTAAATTTTTAGTAGATACAAGTTTTTACCATGTTGGTCAGGTTGGTCTCAAACTCCTGACCTCCGCTAATCCACCCACCTCAGCCTCCCAAAGTGCTGGGATTACAGGCGTGAGCCACCGTGCCTGGCCGTGTTCCTCTTCTTATCTGCTATGGACCTTTGGCAAGATACTTACCAACTGTGTACCTCTAATCTATAAAATAGAAAAATAATCCCTCAAAAGGTAGGTTACACTGGTTAACTAAGATAAACAAAAAAGAGAATAAAAATACCTAACACATAGTAAGTGCTCAATAAATTGAACTTGTACAAGTAGTACAGGTTGTACTGGTTGTAAAAGTAGATTAATCATAGTTGCTCACAACAGTCTTACCATTTTGCAGATGAGGAAACTGTCTAAAAGAATTTAATTGACTGTCCCATTCAACTAATAATGAATAGAACTGAATGCAGGTGTGTCCAAACCAGGGTTTTCAACCTTGATGTAACTGGAATTTTGACCTTCATGATTCTTTGTAGTGGGGAGCTGTGCTGTGCATTGTAAGATGTTTTGCAGCGTCTTTGGTTTTCACCCTCTATATACCAATTGCACACCCCAAGTACAACAACCAAAAATATCTGCAGACATTGCCAAAGATCCCCAGGGATGACAGTTATGTGCAAACTTGTTTCTGGTTGAGAACCACTGAATTTTTCTGCCCTTTTTGCTATCCTCGTTATGTAGGAAAGTCCTTTTCTATATTTTTTTAAACAAATGCAGTAAGTAATGAGGCATTTCTTCATGTTAGAAAAGAAGCTTTTGCTTTCCAATTTTCAAAACTAAGCAGTTACTTTAAATAATCAACTTTATGGGTATAACCAAAACCCAATTCAATTAAAATAAATAATCCCCAGCTTGGAAACTGTCCCTTTGGTCAGTGATTAGAATAAATATACACTGTTCTTCAGAATTCTTCAGTTAACACTACAGGTGTGAAAGCAGTCCGAAGGAAATATATATATATTTTTAATTTTATTTTAAATTGACACATAGTAACAGGACATATTTATGGGCTACAGTATGATGTTTCAGTACAGGTAGACTTTGCATAATGATCAAATCAGAACAATTATATTCATCACCTCTAGTATTTATCATGTCTTTGTGGTGAGGACATTCAAAATAGTCCATCGTAGCTCTTTTAAATATACAACATATTATTGTTAACAGTGGAACCCCAGAACTTATTTCTTCTGTCTTACTGTAACTCTCAACATGGATGAACGTAGAGGACATTATGTTAAGTGAAATAAGCCAAACACGAAAGGTTAAATACTGCATGATCTCACCCATATGTGAAATCTAAAACAGTGGATCTCATAGAAGCAGAGAATAGAATGATGGTTGCCAGAGGCTGGGGCTGTTGTGGGGATGGAGGGCGGGGACAGACTGGTTGGTCAACAAATACTGGATTCTTTAATGTGTCAGCCGCAGGAGATTCAGTACTGCTGTGATTGTAGGAATGGATTTCGAAGTAAAAGGAGAATGAGTGAGGTTTTCTGTGCTTGGAGTGTCACCAGTGTTTAAGGTTGTTGGCACTCTTCTTTAAGTTAAGAAAAAGGATGCCCTTCTCATCTTCATTTAAAATACTCAATTTGTACTTTGAAAAGTGGAATGTTGCCTTTATGTGACATGGCTCCGCCATCCCTCTTACTGAGCTTTCCTATCTGATGGTGTCACCCTTTTGCTGCCACCCGGCCCCCAGGATGATAACCCAGGGTGACAACTGACTTCTATTCTTGTCAGCATTGAGGCACTGGAGTGCACATCCCCCTTTATGGGCAGGTTTCCCTGCCACCTTTCATCAGGACATCGTGTAGCAAACACACCAAGGGCTGGCCCAGAGTCACTGAAAAGAAAAAGTAGACTTCTTTGCCCTTGAAAAGAAAATCATGAATCAACTTGGTGTTTCATGTAATTGCAGCTACCAGTGAGAATGGACCAATTTTCCTATTCAGACCATTGCATCTAAAGCTCGAGCTATGCCCATTGCAGGTGCTCCTCCAAGCCTTTGCTGTCAAGTGCTAACCTACTGTTGTTTGGCTCCTTCTTCTGCCCTCCCTTTCCTGCTGTAGGCAACCTGTGCAGTCGTTTTCTCTGGTGGGTTTTCCTGTTGCTTTGGAGGTTACTCAACCCAAGAGGATCCAGGTGCTGCTCAGTGTGTTTCTGGGACTGACATTTTCCTCTGATGCCTGTTTCCTTTTGCCCACTTTTCTTCTTTCGAGTGTATGTAAATTCCCAGCACTGTCACAGCAGGAGAAGAGCTCTTTGAGTCTCGCTGTTATGATTTACCCCAGAGTGTTGAGATCACTGACAAGTGTTGGCTTGGCCTAATTCTCTTAGCCTGACTTAGGGAAATCTAAACATTTCCTTATCATTTCATCATCTTTGGAGATCAAGTGGACTGAGAAAAGGGAAGTCTGGAAAGTCGACGGTACCTTTGAGGATGGAACCTATGCACAAGGACTTCCATATCGCTGGGTTTGGATGGGAGAAGCACAGTTCAGTTGAGAGACGGCTGGTTTAGGTTTCTGATAAACAGTGATCGGATAAGACTGGTGTGTGGTGATGTAGGACTTTGGTTCTGGGAGTGCCTGCCGTGCCTGAGTGTCTGCTGTGAATATGGCAGAAACCGTGCTGGCCACAATGGGCTGAGAGCCAGAGCTGGAGAATGGAAGTGAGAGCCCGAGCCCTCGGAGCAGGCTGCCTCAATTCGAGTCCGGGGCCACTTATCTTTTCTAATTAAAAGATCCTACAAGCTGTTGAATCCCTCTGTGCCTCAGTTTCCTCCTCTGTAAAATGGGAATAACAAGAGTACGTACTTCATAGAGATGGGAATTAACTGAGGTAATACATTTAAATTACTTGCAATACTGATTGGCACCTAATAATACTAAGTATTAGCTCTTGTTATTAACAAGCCATGCCTAGGCTACAAAAAGTGAAACTTTCTAATCACATTGACCGCCCATTCTCCGGACTTAAACACTAACGTCTGCAACGGACCTTGGCCCATTCTGTGTCTCCCTCTGTTGTCTTTTGCAAGCTATTCATTTAAGATCTTTGCCTGGCTCTCAGTTTTTCTCTCTTACTCTAATGTCATGGCACTGTTAATAAGCCTGTTCTCCTGAATTAACTGGGGAAGCCAGTAAACTTTCTTATCCCCTTTCTTCTGATGACAGTTTTTACCCCTGGCCATAGAATTGGGGACTTGATCCAGGCCTGATCCCAAATGCCCATTAGGCTGTAAAGAAAGGTGTTCCAAGGATCGTGCCAATGACCTCAGAGTCACAGCTCTTCCAGGAGTCGCTATTCACACATGGGGCTAAAAACGTTCTTTTTCTTGGAGTTGCTAAGCGGGCTGAAAACCGACATAAGATGAGGTGAGAAATAAGGAAGAGAGGGAGTGCTGACTATGGTGAGTGCTGGCCCCTCCTTCATTTCTGTCACTCACCACCATCCTGCCTAGACTCACTCCCTTTCTGCTTAGTCCTGTTTGAATTGGGTCCTAAGCCTCTATGCCAGTTGTAGTAATACTGCTTAAACAAAACCATAAGTTCCATCAGGACTGGGCCGGTGACTGGGTGTTACTCATTTCTGTGATGCCTGTGCCTTGCCTAGCACCCAGCTTGGTCAGAGGAACTATGTGGGCAACATTTGGGGAAGTAGAACTCCAAATGTCAGAGCTGGAACTGCCATCTCATGGGGTCTTACTTTGGCAAGTGACTTGGGCCAAAAAGCATCCCCTTATCTCCTGTCAGCCATCCGCCTGGAATTTGCAGAGCCTGGCCCGCTGGAATGGGTGACAGTGGATGCCACCAGACACGGGACTTACAGATAGCCCAAAGCCTTCTAAACATCGCCCCCTTCTCTTATTCCCACAGGCACAGGCTCCCACTGGTGCATGGGAAGTCTCTTTTCTTTGGAAATACTGGACAGGATCCATATTCCCTTATTTTGTTGCATCCTTTTAACTTGCTTTTAAAAAGTGGCTTCCCTGTGATAAAGGAGGTGGGCAGGGACATGCTGGGTAGAGAAGGGCAGGGTCCCTGGTGAGGGCTCCACCCTCAGGCCTGTGCTCATGGACCTAAGTGACAATAGGTACTCCTATTTTCATGTCCAAATGTGGCTTTTTCTAAGACCACTCTGACCCACCATGTCCCCCATCGTGTGCCAATACAAACCCCAAGACCCTAGCGGGAACACACATAGGGAGCTGGACGTCAAGAGGAACACACCATCAGAAGAAACACGCTGACAGGTGCCGGCAGGCCGTCAGTGGTAGAATGACGCAGACGCTGAGGGAAATTTGGCAGAGGGTGGTCGGAGGAGAGCCTGGCCGCTGAGTAACCCCACTCTAGGGAAAGACCACCTTCCCACTCCAACCCCCTTCTGGCTTCCCATCCATCTGCTGAGAGCTACTTCCGCCATTCAATAAAACCTTTCACTCATTCTCCAAGCCCATGTGTGATCTCATTTTTCTGGTACAGTAGAGCAAGAACCCAGGATACAGAAAGCCCTCTGTCTTTACGATAAGGCAGAGGTCTAACTGAGCTGGTTAACACAAGCTACTTGGGGATGGCTAAGCTGAAAGACCACACATGCCCACTGGGGCTTTGGGAGCTGTAAACATTCAACCCTAGATGCTCCTGTGGGGTTGGAGCCCATATTCCCCTTGACATGCCCGTCTGCATGCTCCCTCTAGGGGTTTGAGTAGTGGTGCACCAAAGATGCCAACAACACCCTTGTTGCATGCCCTGCAAAGGGATAAGGGAAACCCATCCTGTTTCACCTGTGCATAAGTGTAGATGTTCTTTTGACTTTTCAGAAACTTGCATTCCTTTATTTTGCCTTAGTCTTGTCGTAACTAGCAAAGCAGGTGGGACAGTATTAACTGTATTAACACCAGTGTTAATACAGATGGGATGCTGAAGCCCAGAGCCCCTCAGCTGAACAAAAAGGGTCAAATGCTTTGTCTTCCTTTGTCCCTAGCCTGACACAGACTTGAAGGTAGTGACAATGCTGAGATATGAGTGGCCTAAGAAGACAAGATGCATGTAAGTGTCCTGTATACCTTGTAAATATGTTTTACTAGAAAGTGTTTTAATACTTTAGACCTTGGAAGTCAGCTTCCAGGAGCACAAAACAGATCATCTTTTCCCAAATAGCTACAGGCTGCCCTCGAGGAATGGCTGTAGGACACAGAAATGTAAGCCATGAATCCTCTGTCATTTTGACACCTTTATTAATGTACCGTGGTAGGAAATGAAATAATCTATTCATATATGTTTTAGCTAAGCCTGGAATATACATTTTTAAGGCAGGAACTGGGGAGGAGGTTGACTGGAAAAAAACAAAAAGCTAAAGGGAACAAAAAAAAAAATTCTGGATGGACTTTGCGACCATAAATGGTAAAACTAACCCTGTTCCACCGCCAGCTAGAACAGCCGAGTGAGGTTTTGATTTACAGGAACAGCTCAGCAAGGGCCTTGTAGAGAGCTTCATGCCTGCTATAAAAATGTGATTAGCTATAAAACAGAGAGATTTAACAAGAGCATTTAAGCATAGGCAACAGACCTGCTCAAAAATAAACAAAAACAGACATTGCTGCCTGCGTGTCTAACCCAAGTCCATAAAGATCAGGATTAGGAGAATTTTATTTTAGGCTTGTGATATAATTAATAACTTTTTACTTTTAGAGTAAAAAGAAAGGAAAAGAAAAGATGACTGTGAACTTTGCAAATGACTTCAGTCTGCCTCTCCTCTAAGGCTCTCTTGTCAGCTTGCACAGTTCTAAAGCACAAATAGGAATCCTCCCCCAAAACAGCTCCCTGTGTCAGACCCTCCCTGGACACCCAGGATGGAAGGAAATAGAAGCCAGCAGGCGTCCAGGGCCTCAGGAGAGGAAAGTGTTTAAAGCTCCAAGTATCCCAGCCCCTGCCCTTGGCAGTCCCCCACTGCTTGCTCTGTGACAAGTCTGCACTAATAGCCTTGCACTGGAAAGTTCTCTGGCCAGCGCCTGACTCAGTTCCCATTGACGGTTCTTTTGTTTTTTGTTTTGTTTTGTTTTCTGAGACGGAGTTTCACTCTTTTTACCCAGGCTGGAGTGTAGTGGCGCGATCTCCGCTCACCGCAAACTCCGCCTCCTGGGTTCAAGCAATTCTCCTGCCTCAGCCTCCTGAGTAGCTGGGACTACAGGCATGCGCCACCTTGCCCGGCTAATTTTTGTATTTTTAGTAGAGACGGGGTTTCACCATGTTGACCAGGATGGTCTCGATCTCTTGACCTCATGATCCACCCGCCTCGGCCTTTTGTAAACAAGTTCCCCTTCTAAGTTCTTCTGAAGAGGTCCATTGGCTGGATATGGGAAAAGGAACTAAAATGCTACACGACTGTCAGTCACTGGTGTAATTTCTTAGTGATTCATCACAACAGCCGTGATCTATGGATTTCTCCCTGTGTGTCAGTCACCGTGCAGGGTACATTATACAGATGATCTCTGTATCTCCCAACAAACTCTCTGAAGTGGTCTTTATGATCTCCATTTTATAGTGGGGACACAGCATACCGAGAAAGATGATCATACACAACACGTGCAAGTTATCGGCTGGGATTCAACCCTGGCCTGTCTAAATCCAGGGGTGAAGCTCTTAACTCCTATGCTAAGAAAGTGGTTGGAGTGAAAAAGCACCGGGTTGGAGAGTGAAGTTCTATGCTTTCTGGCGGCAGCTGCTTTCTCTGTTCTGTGAAATGCCAGGTGTGCTTTCTTCCTTTGCTTAAGCCTGATGTAGATGCAGTGAAGAATTTTAAAAAAATTTGTGTCTTTGCAGAAGAGGCATGCCCACTGAGCCTGCAGGCCAAACATGAGATTCCCTTGGCTGCTTTTTGTCACTTCTTGTCCTTTGTGTCTTTCTCGCTTATCCTTGCCCTCCTGAATACATTTGACCGAAAGCTTTACTTCTCTGGGAGTGAAACACTGCTTTACTGGAACACATATGGCACGGCGTGGTTAACGCCAATTTCACATTTTCCTCTCATTTCAGAAAGCAATAGTACATTTAGCTGCCCAGAAATTAAGTAAACACAATTTGATATTTCTTAAATATAAAACAATGTTGTCATGCATTAAAGTTGTCTTTCTAAATGTCTGTCTCCTCACCCTCATATTACACCTTGGCTTCAGAGAAAGAGAAGGGATTATTTTGAATTGGAGGGGTTTCCAGGCATATTCTAGGATTTAAAATAAATAAAACTGGAATGTAATGTGTTTTTTAAAATTTTAATGTCTTCTTGTGCTGTAAGCTGAACCTTGACCTAAATTCTTGTTAATTAAGACTTTATCCTGTATGTGCCTTTGTGTAAAAATGAATTCTCCCATTATAATCATCCCACCCACCCTTCCCCAGCTTCCTTGCAATATTGCTTATGGTAAATTTTTATCACTTTTGGAGTTTTAAATGGAGCCTCGTATTAAATAAATGCTCAGTCTATTTTATTAATGCTACTTTGTAACTAGGGCAGACTTTTAAAATAGTTTCAGTACTGGTTTTCATCAGGATAAGATCTAGATTAATTCCAAGGCAGACACTTAGAACCTGTGGACCACTTCCTCTTCCTGATACTGCATCATTCTTTTACAGTTATTTATGGGGAAATACCAATTCAGAAGACACCCCACCTCACACCCTGAGTGGTGTAAATGCCCCTCCTCACCCTTTCCCTTAGTGTCTTTGCGTCTTTATTCTCACAAATTCATTTTCATCATGTAAAAATTTGCTTAAATAGTTTTATATCCCCATTGTTTAGCACAAAGTAGTTGATCAATAAATGTTGTTGTGGAGTAAGTGAGTGCTTTTACCTAAAAGCAGAGTATGCATGTAACCTAACACCAAATAGATTGTGTGAAGTTCCAGGATTTGCAGGTACCATGTTATCAAATTTGTGTACATGTGAGATTGGATCCTTTTGGAGATCAGAGTGATCTCTAGGGGAGTTTGGTGTATTTGTTGGGCCTTAAGAGATAAATCCTCTTTGGTTAGGTGAAGTTTTTTCAAGAAAGCATTCTAGGAATAAGGGATTATAAAATTACAAGGTCTAGAAACTCTAAAAGCACAAAATTTATAATCAAGAATATAATGTGATTATTCTTCTGTAGAAAACAGAGACTCATATAGGAAGGGTGAGAGAGTGACACATTTTGAAGACACATTTTGAAGGATCTTAAATATGTGACCAAAAAATTATGTTTAATTTTGAATGCAATTGGAGAGCATATGTAGAGTTTTGAGCCAAAGAATGTTAAGATTGAATAAGTGCTATGAGATTAATATGACCATAGTGTGTAGGGGTAATACATTGAATGGGCAAAGAGGCTATTTCTGCATTCTAGATTCAAGGAGACAAATTGTGAGTGGAAGGAGTGAGAACAGAATGATGGAGGTGACAAAGACATTGTTCTGAAGAGTTGACAGATCGTCTGCACACACAAGGCTTAATTGAGCTATCACAGAAACTCATTGGCTTCTCTCTTTTGGATATTTAAAAAATTTATCTGAAAAGCAAAATTGTGAGATTTTGTCTTTTTCTTTTCCCCTGAGTCTGCATAAACATGAGCAAAGAAACTGACTTCCAACTTCAATGCCAGCGCTGCTTTGAATTTTGCCAAAACCAACCAGTATCCTAGAGCTAAGAGCTAAAGAAATGTTATTTTCCAAAATTAGCAAATGCTTCCAACTTGTGTTATTAGAGTAGGATAGAAATATTCCTAGTGAGACCCACCTACTCACTCGTATTGTAGAGGGGAATTTGGTGATGATTCACAATCCTTATAATCATGCAGCAAGTAGCAATGGGTAATGGGAAGCACAATTTTTTTTTCTGATTTTTAATGCATCTTCCAGAGGTTGGGGCACAGGGAGTATGAGCATAAGCCAAGGGAAAGAGGGATAGAGGAGTCCTATTAGAAAAATCACCAAGAATAAAACCAAGCAGATACTCTGTAATCTTTTAAAAAATAACTGATGGCTATAAAGGATTTTTATGAAAGCATAATAACTTCTAGAACGTAGGCAAATCGGTACACATTTCAACCCAGTAGCCACCGCCTAACCTAAGTCACGTGTCCTTAACCCTGAGTTTACTAAGTTGCATACCAATTGAGCATATGCACATGGGCACTGGAGGGGCATGTTGACAAAGATTTCCTTACTTTAAGTAAGGAGCTCTGATACCTAAAAAGACGAAAAATCTCAAAGCAAGAATAATGACACCCAACAGCTACTAGAGACCTTTTTTTTTTTTTTTTTTTTTTACCATTCAATAGTGAAATGAACTAAATAGGGGTGGTGGGATATATATATATTTTTGTAATATAGAACGCTGTATTTTATTCCTAAGTTTTATTGGAAACAGTGATGATAGATTACTAGTTGACAGTCTTAGGTTGTCTCCCATTACAAAAGAACTGTCTCTCTTTTCTCTGTCTCTTTTTGTAAGAGCTGTAGAGCTCAAGTGTATTCTTTGGTGACTTACAATTAGCATTATTGAGTCCAGTTGCTTAAATAAGAATTTGGACTATACGTGTAGAACAATTTTCCATAACAAAGGTTAAAATTGAAGAATTGCTTAAATGATGCTTAATTAACTACAAATCAAATTAATCATGAAACCCTATTCTTTTAGACAGGGTTTGCAAAGTGATTGTAAGTGCTGGCATAGCCTAGACTTCTCTTAGCTATGCAGATGCTCATTCCTTGCCTGCAGTAGACCCTGACACTCTAGGTCATAGATGGAATTCAGGAACTTTTTTTTTTCTTTTCTTTCTCTTTCTTTCTTTCTCAAGCACTCTCAACTCTTTGTGAGGTAAGTGTCTTCAGAGCACATTTTGATCATCACACAACAAGAAGGTAACTGTGGTACTTCAGGTGAGAAGAGAATCAGCATCCAGGTCTGTGTGAGGTTTGGGGAGAGTCCTTTAGTGCAGGGGTCCCTAACTCTCTGGCCATGGACCTGTATTTGTCTGTGGCCTGTTAGGAACCGAGCCACGCAGCAGGAGGTGAGTGGTGGGCAAGTAAGCGGAGATTCGTCTGTTTTTACAGCCTCCCCCCATCACTCTCATTACCACCTGAGCTCTACCTCCTGTCAGATCAGTGGTGGCATTAGATTCTCATAGAAGTGCAAATCCTACTGTGAGCTGCACATGTGAGGGCTTTAGGTTGCACACTCCTTATGAGAATCTAATGCCTTGTAATATGTCACTGTCTCCCATCACCCCCAGATGGGATGCCTAGTTGTAGGCAAACAAGCTCAGGACTCTCACTGATTCTACGTTATGGTGACTTGTAATAATTATTTCTTTATATGTTACAATGTAATAATAATAGAAATAAAGCACACAATAAATGTAAGGCACTTGAGTCATTCTGAAACCATCCCCTCCAGCCCCCTGGTTCTCCAGAAAACTGTCTTCCACAAAAACGGTCCTGGTACCAAAAAGTTTGGAGACTGCTGCTCTAGAGGTAGGTACACAGCCCAGGTTCAAGGTCTGGTTCTCCCATTCACTCCATGAATCTTGTTTCCTGTTGTATTGTAATTGGAAAGTATGTTTATTTTCTGGGGGCTACCAAAACAAAGTACCACAAGTTGGGTGGCTTAAAACAAAATAAATGTATGATCTCACAGTTCTGAAGGTTAGAAGTCTAGCATTAAAATGAGCACAGGGCCAAGGTCCCTCTGAGACTGTGGGTAGCGACCTCCCCTGACTCTTCCTTGATCTAGTGGTGGCCGTCAACCCTTGGCATTTCCAGCTTGCAGCTGCATGGCTCCAGCGTCTTCCTCTGTCATCCCATTGTGCATTAAAATGAGCACAGGGCCAAGGTCCCTCTGAGACTGTGGGTAGCGACTGTGTGTGTCACTCTTCTTTCTATGAGAGAACACGTTGTATTGGATTAAGGCCCACTCTATCCCAACACGACCTAACACTTACTTAAATAATCACATCAACAGCAACCCTATTTCAAGTGGGGGATCACCTTCTGAGGTTCTTCTTGAAAGGCACAAACCCATAATACAGAAAGAAGAGTATGTTCCTAGAACAGGTTAGGGGCTCCCAAAGCGGAGTCAGAAACTGATCCAGCCAGACCCTCTAAAGGTCTCTTAAGAAACACACTACAATGACAGGTTTCATTAACCTGACCACCAGATCCGGACTCAGTAGGCAGCAGAGTGTGCCTTAGAATGACCCGTCTGTAGGATTTTCTGTAGGAAATCCCCACTCTGAGCAACTCTGCCAGAGCACACCCCTAGTTGATGTTTTGCTGATTGTACTGGGTAAAAGATAAGTTATAACTACACAGAACTTATGTAATTATCTCATGTAACTGCATATATTATACTGTGTTCACAATGCACTTTGACCATCTGTTCATCTATTTTGGCAGGAGTGGGGAAGTGGGGTTCTCAGCTGATGCTTGCTTAACTGATAGCCCATGCTTTTAAGGAAAACTAAAGCTCATTCTAAGAGTTGTGTTTGTAAAAGTAAATGTGTTGTTGATGTTTGATTTTTCCACCATTTTAATTATTGGGTTGTTCCCCTCCATTATGACTGATTTCCTCTCGTTAATAGAGACAAAGGCTCTTCTTGAAGTGGAACTAAAATGTAAACACGAGTTCACCCTAGTCTCTAAAGACTTAAAGAAGCCATGCATTTGATCAAAATGGTATGTTTTAAAATCTTCCTTTGATGATAGAATACAGATAAAATACAGATAGACTGAAGCCAAAAGCGTTCCCTGCTGCAGACACTCAATAATACATGCATTGTTAATCCCTGGCTGTTTCCAAGTAATTGTAGGCTTCTGCATGGAACCAATTTTCTGATTTTTGGAGACCAAGATAATTCAAATTGCATGTCCTTAACTATGATAATAAGTGGAGTCTGCCAGTGGTTGCTTGTATGAGCCGGTCATGCTGGAGGAAAGAATTGGGCCTACAGTTTTTGAGTACAAACTGCAGTTTTCTCTGTAGCCCTTTCCTCGGCAGATAGAGTCATGCCAATCTAAGTATTATGAAGTGTCTCACAGAATCACTGAGTTGCAGATCAAGTGGAATTAATAATTTTTATTACATAGTTTATTGTTTCAAATGACAAATTTTGAGTAAGCTTGGTTGATACTTTCTGGATAATGTTTAAATTTTTTTTTTATTGTACTTTAAGTCCTGGGGTACATGTGCAGATCATGCAGGTTTGTTACACAGGTATACACGTGCCATGGTGGTTTGCTGCATCCATCTCCCCCGTCATCTACATTAGGTATTTCTCTTAATGTTAGCCCTCCCCAATCCCCCCACCCCCTGCTATTCCTCCCCTAACCCCCACCCCTCAACAGGCCACAGTGTGTGATGTTTCCTCCCCCCATGTCCATGTGTTCTCATTGTTCAACACCCACTTGTGAGTGTAAACATGTGGTGTTTGGTTTTCTGTTCTTGTGTCAGTTTGCTGAGAATGATGGTTTCCAGCTTCATCCAGGTCCCTGCAAACGACATGAAGTCAGTTCTTAGTTTCCTTTGAGTATTTTTAGTTACAATTATGTTCCAATGGGACTTCCTTTTTTTCTACAGCATCATTGTTACTGATCTCCATTTAGTTTGCAATATACTCTGCAGTGTATTTGTCTTCCCTGGTGAGGTTGTATATAAAGTGAGGTACAGATTTTTTATATTCCTAGGTTGGGTACATAAATATTTTGCCTCAAATTATTATTTCAGAAAAAGCATTTTTTATTAAAAAATATGAATTAGCCAAATGCTTTAATCAATTCTTATATGTATATTGTGTGTTGCTCAGAATTGAGGAACAGCGTGATTCAGTGCAGAGGATGTTTGAGAATTTTTTGGGTCAGGTTGGAGACAGAATTAGAGAAAAATGATCTCTATTGGTATTTTTGGTTTGCCTACTCACCACTGAGACTGAACTCACGATTTCCAGATTCCTAGAAGTCATGTAGCTCTTCAAAGAACAACTACTCTCTGTGTCTCTGGGTCAAAAGTTATCAAAAAGAAGCAAGAAGATCTAAGCCAAAATAACACTCCAAATAGTCCGAAGACTATTTATGGCTTTTCACATAAATATTCATACCTTCATTAGAAAACATTAGATTTAAGCAAAGAGTCGCATATGCAGGTCAGTCTCAGAATTTGCCAGCTGTTATCAGCATTAAGTCATTGGGGTTCTCCCTTTTGTTGAGGTGGTCCCTTTTTGGCTGCAGAGTGTCATCATGGCCATGCTTCAGTTCTTTCATTTGTGTACTAATTAATTAATTAATACCTATATATTTGTTGAACATTTACTGGATGCATATACCGGGGATTAAATACCTTAAGAGAACCTCTCAGTTGAATTGAAGAGATGGACATATAAAAAAAATTTCCAACATGGGAACATGACAGAATTTTATAATGGAATGTAATGGAAAAACAAATTGCATAAAAATGCAAAAGAAGAATATAACATGAAATTCAGGATAGGAAGACACCCTTCATGGAATGAGGTTTTTTATCTATAATTGTAAAGAAAAGCACTCTTGAACTTCATAAATCTTCATTAACTTGTTTTCCATGTATTTACAAAATATTATAAAGTATTGGCCACTGTGCTAAAGATGACTGTAAAGTAACACGTTTCTTGCCTTAAAGACTCCCAGATTAAGGGGAAGATGGCTAAGTCAATGAAGAATCAGGGCTTCAGCTGGGCATGGTGGCTCACACCTGTAATCCCAGCACTTTGGGAGGCAAAGCCGGTGGATCACCTGAGGTCAGGAGTTCCAGATCAGACTGGCCGACATGGTGAAAGCCCATCTCTACTAAAAATACAAAGATTAGCCGGGCGTGCTGGCAGGTTCCTGTGTTCCCAGATACTCAGGCGGCCGAGACAGGAGAATTGCTCTCATCTGGGAGGCAAAGTTGCAGTGAGCTGAAATTGTGCTATACACCCCAGCCTGGCTACAGAGCAAGACACCGTCTCAAAAAAAAAAAAAAAAAAAAAAAAAAAAAAAAAAAAAGAATCGTGGTTCTGTGAAAGTGCTGACTCAGAGAACTGAAAGCTGTGGTGGCTCATACAGGAAGTATTGCTTGAAAAGTAAAGTGAAGCTTTGTGATTTGCAAAGACCCAGTCCACTCAAATGAACTCAAATAAAAGTGGCGGCGTTGAAAGACAACGAAGATTTCACAGACACATAATGGAGCCAGTACTGAGTCTCTGGGAGAGCTACCCACCAGGAGCCGCTCAGTATCTGCCTCTCTCTGGATCACTAAGTGGTTTCATTCTGCTTCTTTCTGCACATGCTTTTTTCTATACTAAGTCACCAGTATTTTATTGAACAATATATTTTTCTCAGTAGGTTCCTTGTCATCATCATCATCTTTTTTAAAAAAATAAAATTGCCTGCAGTCTTCAGGATTGCATTTTATGGCTAATATATTGGAAATTGTTGGTATTTCCAGTTCATTCTTCTCTGTAGATCAAAATATTTTTAATTGAGAAAATGCTTTTTACAGTTACTTACATAAATGCTAAATTTGGAGTAAATTATGCTAAATGGAGGTTTTCATAATTCTATTTTCAGTATTGAAATAAAGAACTCTTTCAGCCTGAATATTTACATTTTATTTACAATGTTAAATTTTTAAACTGAGGTTACAATGGGCATTCAAAATAATGCTACATGTTTCACCTCCAACAGAATGGATTTCCAAAAAATTTACTTTGATTCTGTGATGTACATGAAGAAAACCAAATTATTCTGGAATTAACTTTATTTTTCATTTGATGTGTCTGGTAATACTGACATAAAATTAAGATCATTTAACCTTGTGTGAAATTCTTCTGCTAATGAAGCAAACACATTGACAGTTGTTTTCTACATGCATAAAACAACTTGGAACTGAAAATCAGCAAAATTAACTTAGCAAAGCACTGATTGATCTAGATGAAAAGTCATAGTTCATGGAGCAATATGTAAATTTATCTTTCACGGCAGCACATGTTAAATGATCAATTTTAGATGCAGTCATTCCAAAATAAATTTTAACTTTTGAGAGAAGATATTAATGATTTTAAACAGATTATGTGTCCTATGAATTTCATGAAGTCAGAAAAGTTTTGGTAGAGTGAAGACCGGAAGCTGGTTGGTAATAAGTAAGTGCTAATTTTGAGGGGTGTGACATCTCTGATTCAAACTGGAGTGTTAAAATTTTATTTTTTAAAATAAAATTATAATGTCCAATTCAGTCTTCTAAATAATAATGACCTCACTTTAGCTGAAAAAGCACATAGCATTAATGAACTGAAGACACAAAATAACAAATACAATTGTATTTTCCCAGAATGTAAAGGTATGGTCAAGGTATGTCATGCAGAGCATCTAAGCAGGGTCACACTCAGCAGTGGCAGGTCCTCATTTCTCAGCTGCACCCTTAGCAGAGGGCTGGTAATTGCACTGAGGCTGACTCTTCCCTATTCTCTGTCCCCCAGTGGCCTGGGTTTCTGCTCCTTCTGCTCCTCCCAGTGGTTCAGGGTGAGTGGCAAGATGTGCAGGGAGAAGGAGTAGGATGGAGGAAGTTGAGAAAGACAGCAGCTTTTGAGTGCAGAGGCGACTCTTGGAGTCACCAAATTTAAATCTTGCTTGTGCTGCTCATTATCATGTTGGGAAATCCTTGACTCTCTCAGGATTTCAGTGCGCTCATCTGTTAATAAAATGAGAAATTAGCATAAAGACCTCTCTGCCTTGGAAATTCAAAGATACAGGCTCTCTAATTCAACGGGAGAACTTCTTTTTTGGGGGGGTGTTAGTTACTAAAACTGTAGCCAATTTATTTTGACCTTTCAGTATAGGAAAACTTGTTGAGATAAAAATGTTCTCCTCTAAAATTGTTCAGGTAGAACCTTACCATTCAACATAGGGATTCTGAAAGATGATTACAGAAAAGCACTGTGATGCAGAGCTCCATGTTTTGATGTCAAATCCGATAATTCAATTAAATTCCTGTAAAAATTTTCTATCTCCTGTTGGTAGGGTCCAAGTCAAGACATACTGCGTTTCTTCTGTTTCATTCTTGTGTTGGAGTTAAATACTACTACAAACTAGGCTGCATGCTTTTATTTATTTTTAAAATCCAGAATGCTCTTTGTCATTTGACAGTGCAGCATACTAAACTACTTAAAATACTTTGCGAGTGAAATCATATGCACGAAATGTGGTATAAGTTACTGGAGCCCTTGCAGGGCAGCGCTTGGGTTTAGTTGGCCTCTTCTGTCTTACCTAATTTCTCAATCCCGCATGTTCTTTTTTCTCACATTCTTAAATCCCAGTAATTATCTTAAGGGTAAAGCAATTTCTATGCTTACACAGTTCATTCAGATTGATAAAATGGACTAGGTAAAAAATACGTATATGTAGGCAATTTTTATCTGGTTTAAATGGCCTGAAAGAACCATGGTACTCAGAGCTTCCGAGATGCCCTGTCTTCTGATTTTGCATTCTCACAATTCTCTTTGATTTAAAGGAGCCATGCAGTGAATTTTTATAAACACAAAACTTCTGAATTTTATGTTTTGACGTCATAGGTATGTATTGACAGCCTCAGTGTTAGAGGCTCAGTACTGTGATGTGCACACGTAAGTTCATGTAGGAATGAGAGTTTTCAAGGGCAGGGATTTCTCTTTGTTTACTGTTATATCTCTTCCGTCTACAACAGTGCTTGGCACATACGCATGCTAAGTAGATTAAATTAATGAATGTGAGGGTCATCCATACTTCCATCAGGGCGAGAATCCCACCTGTCTTGTACAACTCTGGGTCTGCAGTCCCTACAACACTGTGTACCTCCCATTTGTTGAGTTAGCGAATGTACTTGAGGACTCGGTTCTTGCCATTAAATAACTTGAATCTAGTTTGGCTGACAAATTGGCAAAATATTGAAGAGCAGTAACAGTTTGGGATTGTAATGAAAATTTGTCACTGGAAAGGCATAGTTTGATTGTCAAAGTAATGATATAAACAATTGTCCTAGATGTTCAAAGGAGGAAAATAATATACAACATAAATCAGCCCCCAAATTTTGGCATTGTTGAATATTGATTGGTTGCTCAGTTGATGGATTGAATGGATCTTTGAGTGCCTCTGCATTCCAGGCAATATACTGGGTAGTGGGGAGTCAATAGTAAGGTAGGTGTAGTTCCTACCCAAACTGAACTCATAATCTAATAAGTGCAATTGATAATCTTGTTTTTTAGCAATAAAAAAATAAATGTTTATTTTTGAAGGGAAAAATGGAACATTGAAATAAAGAATAACAGGGTATTATTCTAGAAAGAGTGAATTCTAAGGATATAACAATTAAGCTCTGTGAAGAATATTCCAGGTAGAGGAGGAGGTAGGCAATAAGGAATGCAGTCACTGAGAGCTCTTCTACCTTAGTGTGAATAAGGAGGCAGGTTCTGAAGGTTTTAATCAAGGGGGATTGTACAGTTTGTATATTTGTGTCTGACTACATCTTACGTTGAATTGTAGTCCCTAGTGCTGGAGGTGGGGCCTGGGGGAAGGTGTTTGCATCATGGGGGGCAGATCCTTAGTAGTTTGGTGCTGTCTTCATAATGGTGAGTTTTCACAAGGTGTGGTTATTTAAAAGTGTGTGACACTTCACCCCACTCTCTCTTGCTCCTGCTTTTGCCATGTGATGTGCCTGCTACCCCTTTGCTTTCCACCATGATTGTAGAAGCTCCCTGAGGCCTCCCAGAAGCTAAAGGATGTCGTGCTATGCTTCCTGTAGAGCCTGCAGACCGCGAGCCAGCTCAACCTCTTATCTTTATCTTAGGCAGTCTCGGATATTCCATTTAAACAACGCAAGAATGACCTATTACAGGGGAGATGGGATACAATGTGTAGAGAAAGAAAGAACAGAAGTGGTTCAGTTTGTTTTATTAATAGTTCGTCAAAGGAATGATGGAAGACTTAACCAAGGTAGTAGCAGTGAAGAAGGCTGGTTATGGGAAGACTTGTAAAATGAAAGGATTTGTTGTTGGAAAAAACAGCACCACCAACAAAACATGGAAGAGGGTTAAAAGTGGGAATAGAGGGTTTTCCCTAAGTGTCTGATTTAAATAATGGGCACATAATACTGCTTTGAACCAAAGTGGAAAATGCCAGTGGGAAGAGACAAGTCTGGGGTGGAGAAGCGTGGATGCTGTGGTCAGCAGGTTGTCTCTGAGATCTCTCCAACAAACTCAGAGATGACAGGTAAGACTAGGAAACTGAACGTGTGAAAATATACCTCAGAGAAGAGGGTCTAAATAATGATATAAATGTGGAAATCTGCAGTATATCGATGGGCATATGAAAACTGAAGCCTTCACTTTACAGAACGCCTACTTGAAACTGTGAGTGAATGCAGAGCTCTTCTCGTTATTGTATCCAGTCTTTCACCCTCAATCTTGTCTTCCTTCGTTACTTGCCATAGGACCCTGGTCTGCACACATTTACTCTTTCTGACCATGACTCTATTCTTTAGTTCTCTCTCACACCTGCTCTAGTTTAATACGATTTGTGACCCCACCTTTATACTCTAGTCTATGCTTCTTTCAGTCTCCCATCTGGTCCTTCCACCAGCAGGCTCTCTCCCTTTGCCTCTGACTGTCTCTTCTCACTCTGGGCCACAAATCACATTGTCCCAGTGATACTTAAATTAATGATAGTAACTCAAGTTCTGCAAATCTTTTGAGGGGTATAGTTTTTCTTCCAGTAACATGATGTGTCCACCTTTAGTAAAATGATGCTGCATTCTTACAAAAGAAGTTGGAGGAAGAGAGGAAAAGGGGAGAGTTATTGGCTATCAGGCTTTCTTAAGTCAGGTTATAAATTTGCTTGAGAATCAGGCCATTAAATTTTTTTTCATGATACCCCTTACCAGTATTTTCAAATACTATTAATTAGAAGCATTTCCTCCACTAAGAAGGAAAAATGCTTAAATGACCAGGTTTCCCCTCCCCCTCCTCCTCACTTTTCTACTTTTCTTTATAAATGTAGGGGGTACACGTGTAGTTCTGTTACATGGGTAGACTGGAGGCCTAGGCTTTTACTGTAATCATCAACCAAAGAGTGTATGCTGCATCCATTAAAGGATTTGTTATCCCTCAGGTTTCTTCTTAACATTTTAACTCCTCTCTCAATACCATGAATCCCATACCAGTGCAGTATTTGATGTGTTGTGAATTTATAATAAATGATTATTGATTAAATGAAATTTTTCCTGTAAATATGTCCTAAGATTTTGAGAAGCATTTTACCATGGCTCCTTATGCCCACCCTCCACCCTCACCTTAACCCCACACATCCTCACTCCTGTACCCGCATAGCCCCTTCATCACCCCCACCCCAGGCTTAGCCATAGAGGTTCCAGAATCTTAGATTTTCTCTTAAATCACCATCTAAACCTGATGATCAATTTCTTTTTTCAAAACCAAACAATTTGCAGTAATAATTTGCATCTTCTGTAGTCACATTACACTATAGGCTACAGATCAAGTGTTCATTCCTGAAAGTAAAATCGGCTACTAATTCCATTCAGATATTTTTCCTATTCTCAGATTTAGAAAAAGACCAGTGTATACAAAGGTTGTGGACATTTTAAATATTCTCAACTGTTTGTATAGTTGCAAGAATGAATTCTTCTTTGAGGTATACATAGAGCATTGGGACAAGGATATCATCTTTTAGTTAATATTTTGCTACGTTAAAAAAATATGTCAAGGTAGTGTTTCTTTTTTTTTTCCAAAGTGAAAGCAAGTTTATTAAGAAAGTAAAGGAATAAAAGAACAGCTACTCCATAGACAGAGCAGCCCCGAGGGCTGCTGGTCACGCATTTTTAAGGTGGTGCTTCTAGACTACCTATATACCCACTTCTCTCTGCGCACACATTTTGTTATAGGTATCTCTCATTTTTAGTAAAGAAACTATAGAGTTAGAAAAATCTAAAGAATAAAAACCCCACATTTTTACACTGAACATTATCAGGATAAGCACATTACGTGTTTATGATACCTAGCCTGCTCAGGGCTTTTGTGATTTGGCTCTATTTCTGGACCAAGGCATCCAAGACAAAGAGAGATCACAGATGTTTGTATCTGCCAGGTTAAAGCCAGGAATTCTGTGAGGAATTCCAAAACCTCTTTGGAATCGGAGGAGGAGCAGAACCCTGGAAGGCAGTGTGACAATGGAGCTCCACAAAATGTTGTCACAAGAAAGACAAAACAATCACCAGAGGGAAGGGTGGACTTAGGACATTCTAGAGCCTTCAACACTAGAACCTTCTGGTTGGCTCTGTTAGAAATGATTCTCTCCTCCATATTCTCTTTCTCAGAACACTTATATAGTGGGTGTCTGAAGGAAAACAGAATTCATTGCACAAAATGGGATCGCTTGTGCATTTCCTAGGCAGATCTGTTTATCATATGAAAGGTATGTACATAGGGGTGGGAGTGATGGGCAAAGATGTCCACCTCTACTGTTATGGCTGTCCAACATTATTTAGCATGAATATTTTTCTGGGGCCACAGGCTGCTCCCACCCTTGGGTATTGATTTCTTCTGACATTCTATTTTTACTGCACTATCATGCCCTCTTCAAAGGCGACACCTCATTTCCTGCCAGTATTGAATTTCCAAAAAGTGTAATAAGGGTCTGTCTTGCTCTTCAAGTACTGTATTAAAATATTCACTGCACAGTCATGTACAAAAACTATTAATTAAACACCTACTGTGAATGTTCTGCGGAGGATAGGGGAGCAAGGTGCAGACCACAGGGATGTTTTTCCACCGATTTTGGGCATACCCTCCTGATCAGGCCTGTGTGTATGCCCCAAGTCATTTCAAAGTTTCATGCAGCATCTAGGTGCACTCCAGTCTTCATTGGAGATCCTGTTTGACCCCATGGGAATGTACAAGTAGCCAAAGCTAGGATGGAGATTCGTTCCTCTCTGTGTCTCCAGTCTTTCCACTACGCTACATCTTTTGTCTCCTCCCACTCTTCTCCCATTTACCTTTACTTTCTATCCCATCTTTATAAAAACGTCTTCTCTTTCCTCCTCAATGCTTTATCTTACTCTCTTTCTAAAGTTGCTGACAGCTATTTTCTATTTTTTTTTATGCCACGCATTGATGATGTATTTTCCAGAAGGCCTGACGTGCTTCTTTTCTCACCATTTCTCTTTCAGCCCTGGATCTTTTTATGCCCAGCGCTAGGTTGGTATCTGATTGTGGACGGTATCTGGCTACCTTGATTTTCATAGAAAAAATATAAATCTGATTTCTGAAGATGAATCACAGGGCTATTCATAATTTCCCAACATTGTCTGCTCCCTGCAGTGGCAACTCAAGTAGCCCCATCTTTAGAGGTGGAAAGGAATTGGGTCTCTCACCGGGCTCCCATTTCTCAGCAAATGGGACAGAGGCACAAAGCGTAAAACAAGAAGGTTTGTTTCCAAATGAAAACCAGATGTGTGAAATCTCATTGTAGTTCCTGGTCCATTTTCTGTCTCTGTGTCTTAGCGGGTGCAAAGGGGTACCCTTACCTAATTTTCCCTACGAATCCATTTCTGAGTTCTTTTACCTGAAAAGTTTGTGATCCAAACAAACGTTTAGTTACCGTAGCTAGAAATGATAACTTGTGGCATGCAAGAAGCTGAGCTTTTGTGCTAGCACCTCATTGCTGATGCCAAACACCACATTGCCTGGCATCCTAATGTTGAAGAATTCTCTTTGCTGGTTGATTTTTGCTTCAGGGGGATGGATAATCAACTATCAGATCTCTTAACCATTTGTAAATCTCTGAGACATTATTCTCAGAGGAAAAAAATTCCTTTCTTTCGTTTTTCATTTAAGGGAACTTGAGCCAGTAATCCAAAATGCTTTTATTCTTGGTTCTATTTGCTTGAATGATCCAAGTTGATTTTTTCTTTGGGGTTTTGTTTATTTGTTTTCAAAACAGAAGAGCATGTTAAGTAAAGTTTATGGAATAAAAAAAATTGCTCAGTGTTTTAGTAATACAGTATTGGAATATTTGAATATAGCTAAATTTACAGCAATGTGGTGATGTGCTTTAGGGTGTTTGGCAAGGGATAAAGGTTAGGAGTTGTTCCAGAAAATGTTTTGTCACATAGTTGGTCATTGACTTAAATGAGGAGTGTCCTGGAATCAGACTTGCATGACATTGTTGGATCTCTGAACACTGTTTAGTTCCTTTGCATTGAATGATGAAGAGTGGGTTCCACTGAAATCATATTCTTCACTGAAAGCAGGAACACCTGTTTTCAGTTAAGATGCGGGAACCCTTGTGGGACATGTACCACGGACACATAAGACCTGGGCTCTACTCACAAGGAACTTCTGGTCTAGTTGAGAAGTTAAGACATCACACTGTGGCCATTAAAACTGCAAATCTTAGCCAGGTGCGGTGGCTCACACTTGTAATCCCAGCACTCTGGGAGGCGGAGGCAGGTGAATCACCTGAGGTCAGGCGTCTGAGACAAGCCTGGCCAACACGGTGAAACCCTGCCTCTACTAAAAATACAAAAGTTAGATGGACGTGGTAGTGCACGCCTGTAATCCCAACTACTAGGGAGGCTGAGAGAGGAGAATTGCTCCAACCGAGGAGATGGAGGGTGCAGTGAGCAGAGATTGCGGTACTGCACTCCACCCTGGGTGACAGAGCAAGACTCCATCGACATCAAAAGAAAGAAAGGAGAGAGAGAGAGAGAGAGAGAGAGAGGGAAGGGAGAGAGAGGGAAGGAAGGAAGGAAGGAAGGGAGGGAGGGAGGGAGGGAGGAAGGAAAGAAAGAAGAAAAAAAAGCAAATTCTGTTTGCTCCACCTTCAAATACAGCCAGAATCAAGCCACTTTTAATTATGTCTGTGGTTACTACTCTTTTCTTACACACATGATCTCTCATCTTGATTATTGCCAAAACCTTCTTAGTTTGTTTATGCTGCTATAACAAAATACCCGAGACTAGGTA